>NC_134687.1:612829005-613184005 GCF_050947455.1 Rhinoderma darwinii
CTTCTAATTGTACCTGTGTCCTATTGATGCAGATACAATTACATACCTCCCAACTTTCAAGTATCACAAAGAGGCACAGTTTTTTTTCTTTTAAGCCATGCCTCTAATACCACCAAATCCCTTTCCATACTCACCTGATTCAGCCCACACAGTAACATGCTCTCATAGTGCCTCCCACACAGTATAATACCAAATAGCTGCCCCTACACAGTATAATGCCCTCTAACTGCCACCATACAGTATAATGCCCCCCTAGCAGCCCTTATACAGTATAATACCCCCAAAGCTGCCCCTAGTGCCAGTGCCTATATATAAAGTGCCAATGCCCTCTCAATAGTGCCACAGTGCCCATTTAGATAGAGCCCCTATATAGTGCCACAGTTTCCATGTTGATAGTGCCACCCCCCTTTAGATAGCGCTACCCCAGCCGTGTAGATAGCGTCATTGGGACTCCCTCTAGGAGCAGAATCCCCAGCCAGAGCATAGGCCGGGGATTCCATTCCTAGATTCCTAGAGGGAAGCCCTAATGTCACTGGCCAGATCATCCGCAACGGGAATTCCGCTCAAGGAGTAGCCACTAATTCTGAAGCAGGGAACTATCAGCTCCCTGCTTCAGAATTAGTTCATATTGGAGGAGCAGAGGGAGCTCCTCCTCTCGCCGAGGGTTCCCCGGGCACAGCGCTACTTTAAGAGCTGCGCTCGGGGAAGCCCTTGATGGTACTGTCCATATATAAACAGTGACGTCAGTGGCTAATACTTCAGCGGAATCCCCATTGCCAACTCTAGCCGGGGTTTCCGCTCATAAATGGACAGTACAGTCAAGGGCTTCCTCGAGCACAGCACTACTTTAAGCTCCCTCTGCTCCTCCGCTATGAACTAATTCTGAAGCAGGGAGCTGATGGTTCCCTGCTTCAGAATTAGTTTGACAGCGGGACATACCCCCAGTCACCCGGGACAGTGGGACACCGCCGGAATCTGGGACTGTCCGGCTGAATCAGGGTCGGTTGGGAGGAATAAGATAGATAATAGATAGATAGATAGATAGATAGATAGATAGATAGATATGAGATAGATAGATAGATAGAGAGAGAGAGAGAGAGAGAGAGAGAGAGAGAGAGTGGATAGTGATAGATAGACAGACAGATAGACAGACAGGCAGGCAGACATACAGACAGACAGACAGATAGATAGATAGATAGATAGATAGATAGATAGATAGATAGATATGAGATAGATAGACAGTAATGAGATAGATAGATAGATAGATAGATAGATAGATAGATAGATAGATAGATAGATAGATAGATAGATAGATAGATAGATAGATAGATAGATAGACAGACAGACAGACAGATAGATAGATAGATAGATAGATAGATAGATAGATATCACAATGCGGGGTGTGGACCCACTGGGCCGTACCACGTAGTGGAATGGCAGCTGGCCAAACAGGTATGGTAGAGAGTCTATAGTCCAGAAAAGGGTACCTGAGGCAGTAGCAAGGCAGGCTCGGCTGGGACCAGGCAGCAGGTAGACGTCAGGCGTGGAGTAGTAGAACAGGTGTGGAGATGCAGCACAACACGACAACAGCTCAGCATGGCAGTAGACCAGGATGGTACAGATGGCACGGGAAACAGGATACAGGATACAGGAACGGGAAACACTGGGAAGCTGGAAGACACTTAGGAGACCATTTGCAAGACAGATTAAGGGAAACAACAAAAACGCTCAGGCAAGTATAAGAAGGGCCGTGACCCTTTTATAGTCCAGGAGTTCATGAATTGATGATGATGAACTCGATACCCGGAAGTGAGTGCCGGCGCCTCACAGGGGGGGGGGGGACGACGCAGCACAGCAGCAAGACGTCCATGGCCGCGGTCATCAAGGGGTAAGTTAGAACGACAGACCGCGGCCATAGACGTTACAGTATCCCCCCCCCCCTCTTATGCCCCCTCTTCTTGGGACCAGAAGGGGAGAGAAACTTCCGTATGAGGACAGGGGCATCGATGATCTCCTCTGGCTCCCAAGACCTCTCTTCTGGGCCGAATCCCCTCCAATCCACCAAATAAAACGTCCTTCCTCCCACCTCCTTGGTGGCTAGAATCTCCCTTACCTCAAAAGTCCCTGACGAACCGCCAGGAGCCACTGCTGAACTAGGCTAAAGGGCATCACTAGGTATTCATAGTGCCTGTCACGAGTATTAAATGCGGTCTTACACTCGTCACCCTGACTAATCTGAATCAGGTTGTAGACCCCCGCAAGTCCAGTTCCGAAATTAAAGGCAAAGGGTACCTGTTCTTCAACGTGATCTGATTGAGGCCCCGGTAGTCAATGCAGGGACAGAGGGATCCATCCTTCTTCTTGACAAAGAAGAACCCGGCTCCGGCCGGGGGTGAGGATTTACGAACGAAGCCCCTCGCCAGATTCTCCTTAATATAGGTCAACATAGACTGAGTCTCTGGTAGTGAGAGAGGGTGTACTCTACCGTGATGAGGGGATGAATCAGGAACCAAGTCGATCGGACAATCATAGGCACGTTGAGGCGGAAAGGTCTCTGCTTCCTTCTTGTCGAAGACATCAGCGAACTGAGAGAAACACGGAGGCAACCCTGCCAATGACTGATGCGGAGAAGGCTGCGGTGGATGGATATGACCCAGACAGTGGATGAGACCCTTGGGACCCCACTGGAGAACCTCTCCAGAGTTCCAATCCGGGACTGGGGCGTGCAAACGGAGCCAAGGCAAACCCAGCAGCACGGGGTTGACGGCCTTGGGCAGAATAAACAGGGAGATGAGCACAGTGTGAAGAACTCCCACTTGAAGTCTCAATGGCTTGGTAACGGAAAAAACGAGATCGGGCAAAGGCAGTCCATCTACCGAGGCAACGATCAATGGCCTTTCCAGGCGGACAGTGGGCAACTGGAGAAGATCCACAAGGTCTTCATGGATGAAATTAGCTGCAGAGCCAGAGTCCAGGTAGGCAGAAACTGGATGGAGCCGCTCGTCAGCAACGATGCAATAAACAGTTTGGAAGAGAGTTCACGATTAAATGCAGTAGCGCCCAAGGTTGTCTCTCCAACCAAACCTAGGTGTTGGGGTTTTTGGTTTCTGTGGACACAGACGCACGACATGGCCAGCGAGGCCGCAATACAGACGGAGACCAGAGGTGCGCCTGCGCTATTTCTCTTGTATAGACAATTTAAGGCGATCCACCTGCATCGGCAACTCGGGTGTGGCCAGGGGTGAACCTAGCCCCTCTGCTGCTTGAGGCGAACTATAAAAAGACGCCCCCCCCAATCTATCCGAGTTTTCTTATTACTAGCTTTACACAACAAACACGCAATATATAAAAAAAATTAAATAGGAAAACATTTGTTGTTTATTTGTTAAAGTGCTGTTTAATGTATAGAAAAGATTTAAAGAATTCTACTTACTGTATTACTTTAGTATCATAGATCAACAACGCAGCATTAACACTGAAAATGGTTTAGCACATCTTCTATGCCCCCTTTTTATTACCTAATTGACTTATGATTTTTAACTGAGTTCAGTGGCCCGGCGTGGACGGCCAGATACAGTGACATCATCGTGCCGGGCAGTTGACGTCATCAGCGTGCTCCCGATCTCTTGTAGGCCTCAGGCCTAAATCAAGCTGTGGCCTACAAGAGCAAATGGAGGAGCAGGGGTTTCTATTGTGGCAAATTTAAGTTTTTTAACATTTTATACTGCTAACTTTTTTTTGGTAGGTTCCGCTGGACCGTTTGGACTATATCGTAGATTTATTGGACTACTTCAATGATCTACTTTAAAAAAAAAAAAAAAAAAATTGTGAAAGAGGATTGCATGGGGGAGTTTTGATTTCAATAAAAAAAAATTCTTATGTCTGTTTTTTTTAAATACTTTATTATGGCCTTAATAATGGCTGCTGTCTGATTGACAGCGTTCAATTACTAAGGCTGGGGCTTAGCATTAGCCAGTAACAAGGCTATCACTAACCCCTATTATTACCCCGATTCCCACTGCCGCCAGGGATACCGGGAAGAGTCGAGTACGATTCAGTACCTGGCCATCTAAAATGACGGTTAGGCCACAGGCTGGTATTATCAGGCTGGGAAGGGCCAAAAAACGTGGCCCTTCCCACCCTGGTGATGCTAGGCTGCAGCTGCTTTATTGTATCTAGCTAGTTAGGAAAAATAGGGGGAACCCCACGTCATTTTTTTAAAATAAATTGAAAAAAAAATTATGTGAGATCCCCTCCATTTTTCATAACCAGCCAGATGCAATAAAGCAGCAGCAGCCTAGCATCACCAGGGTCTGAAGGGCCATGGTTTTTGGCCCTTCCTAGCCTGATAGTACCAGCCTGTGGCCACCCCAGTACCCTTCACTTCAGGTGGTCGGGTACTGGATCGTACCCAGCTCTTCCCGATACTCCTGGTGGTGGTCAGTAGCGGGGTAATAATAGGGGGTTAGTGCTAGCCTTTTTACTGGCTAACACTAAGCCCCTTCTTAGTAATGGACGCTCTTAATCAGACAGCTGCCATACTAAGGCGGTAATGAAGTATTCAAAAACAGAGACATAAACAATACGTTCTATTGTAATAACTCTTCCACACAATCCACTTTAACCATTTTATTGAAAAAAAGCTTAAAGTGTAGCTAGATGTTCGACAAACTTCTGACATGTCATAGTGACATGTCAGAAGTTTGGATTGGTGGGGGTCCGAGCACGGAGATCGCTAGAACGAAGCAGCTGAAGCACTCGTGTGAACGCTCAGCCGCTTCGTGTGTGTACGGGCTCATAGACTTTGTATTGAGTCCATACACCGATACATTTATTTCCGGAAATAGCCGAACAGACACAAAGCAGCTGAGCGCTCATACGAGCTGCTTCGTTTTAGCGATCGGTTGGGGTCTCAGTGCTCGGTCCCCCACCAATGAAAACTTCTGACATGTCAGTATGACATGATAAAGTTCAGTTACAGTTTTAAGGCTATGTACACCTTTAAAAACGTGTTTTATATATATATATATATATATATATATATATATATATGAAGATATCAATCAATGTGATTGGTGCAAGTTTTAATTACTTTTTATTTAAAATTATTTGTACTTTTTGAGATACAGCTGCTTTGTATCCTGTATGCAGAGCAGCTGTATCTAGTGCTGAGACCTGAATTCATTAGGTCACCTATTATCGATCACATCTAAGTTATGAACTTAGATGTGATCGGTAACAGATCGATCCTGCCCCTACTAATTTAACTTTTACTGACAGCAGAGTGTTCTATAGGGGGGAATAATCCCCCCCATAGAGCCCTCACTAGTTAATATACTGAAAGGTTAGGGGGGTCTGAGCATCCGACTGACTGCTCTAAAGGGGGGGCAGAATACTCAGACCGTCCCTCCCCTGCATCCCCCTATCCTTCCATTATAGTAATGTGAGGGCTCTATGGGGTGGATTATTCACCCACCCTCATAGAGCCCTTGGCTGTCAGTAAAATGCCCAGACCTCCCTTGCTGTATACTCCCGGGTCCCGATCCCCCAGCTACGGCCGACCAACACCTTTTAAATAAGTGAAGGCAGGAGCGTGAGCGCTGTAAGTGACACTCAGTTTTTAATACAGGCCACCGCTCACCGCTCACCTCGTGCATCGTGCATCTCGTCACTCCTCTTCTTGAGGAGAGAGCACTCGACTGCTCCTTCTGCAGACCTGCTCCTCTCTGGCGGTGCGTGCTGTGTACAGCGTCAGAGAGGAGGAGTGTTCTTACAGATGGGCACCATCATGCGGCACGTCAGGTAAGTAAAATAAGGCATGTTCCCTCCCCCCGGTCCAGTCCTTCCCTGGTTCAAAATGCCGCCCAGGGGCATAACTAGGAAAGACTGGGCCCCATAGCAGGCAGACAAAACTCTTGACTGGGGCCCCGCCCAGGTGCCACAAGCAGCCCCCCTTATAGATAGTGCCCCCTGTAGAATGTGCCACACAGCCCCCCTGTAGACAGTGCTATACAGCCCCGCCTATAAACAGTGTCACACCCCACTTGTAGATAGTGCCATACAGCCCCCCTATAGATATCGCCATAAAACCCCACTGGTATATAGCGATATACAACTCCCACTATATATATAGTGCCACACAGCCCCCTCCCTTGTATATAGTGCTGCACAGCCCCCCCTTAGTTGATAGTGCCACACACAAACCCCTGTAGTTTGCGCCACACACAGCCCCCTGTAGATAGAGCCACAGCCCTCCACCTTGTAAATAGTGCCACACAGCTCCCCCATGTGTACAGTGCCAAACAGCTCCCCTTTTATATAGTGCCACGCAGCCCCCCTTTGTATATAGTGCCACAAGGCAATGGCACATTCGAGAAAGTTGTATCAGCCAGGGGATGTCAATCAAACATGGAAAGGTGGGTTTGGAGGCAGGACTATGTAACTCGTCAGGATAGCGGTACTGCCCCATGACCCTTTAATGAGTAAAGCTCTGACATATATACAGCACCAGAACTAAGTTCATATGTATATATACAGCACTAGATCCAAGCTCATACATAAATACAACACCAGAACCAAGCTCAGTACATATATATACAGCACTAGAACAAACCTAAGTACATATATAAAACACCAGAACCAAGCTTAGTACATATATAAAACACCAGAACAAAGCTCAGTACATATATAAAACACCAGAACCAAGCTCAGTACATAAATGCAGCACTAGAACAAAACTCATACATATACAGAGCACCAGAACAAAGCTCAGTACATATATGCAGCACCAGAATAAATACAGCTCAATTTAGTGCAGCCCCTGCCGTATAGGTTTGTACGGCGTAAAACTACAGATGCTGTTTCACAAAAAAATACCACCCATCATCTCGCTGTAGATCATACAGTGACTACAGTGCTGATTAGAGGCAAAAAAAACATTTACATTAAATGACTGACTGGTGACGTCTCAGATTCTAGTTCTTTTCTTCTCCCTCCGGTCCATGATGACTTCTCCCGGCCATGACCCATTTCTGCAGTTTTCTGCTCAGATGTCTTCAGCTTCTCACTTTTAAAACATTTCTGCACCTATAAACGAAGTTAAAATTCTCAAAACCTCTAAATATAATAGCGTCGTACACTGTGTCTCTAATTATAATAGTACCATACACTGTGTCTGTAGATAGTACCTCACATATAGCTCCCCCTGTATATAGTGTCCCACATATAGCTCCCCCTGTATATAGTGCCCCACATCCTTACGTATAGTTCCCCCTGTAGATAGTGCCCCACATCCGCATATATAGACCCCCCTGTAGATAGTGCCCCACTTCCCCACATATAGACACCCCCTGTATATAGTGCCCCACATCCACACATATAGACCCCTCTGTAGATAGTGCCCCACATATAGACCCCCCTGTATATAGTGGCCCACATCCACACATATATACCCCCTGTGCATAGTCCACCACATCCCCATATAGACCCCCCCTGTATATAGTGGGCCAGATCCCCATATAGATCCCCCTGTATATAGTGTCCCACATATAGACCCTAACTCCCCCTGTATACAGTGGCCCACATCCCCACATATAGATGACACCCCCCCTGTAGATAGAGCCCCCACTGTAAATAATGCCACTCACGGTTTTAGTAGAGAAAAAAAATAAAACTTTACATACTCACATGATCCCTTCTGGTGGCAATGCAGATCTGCTCTCTTCTGAGCAGGTCTGCTGGAGCTGAACGACGCATCGTTCAAAGGCGCTGGTTGGCGGTGCAGTATGACTTGCCCCGTCAACCAGAGCCTTTTAAGCACGTAAGCGGTGCGATGAGGTCATCGCGACGCTAGCGCTGTTGAAAGGCGCTGATTGGCGGGGCAAGTCATTTTACCCCGCCAATCAGCATCATTGTAAGGAACATGCCCGGCCATTCAGCACTAATGCATGTATTTGTACCTGCGTGCTTTAGACGCAAGTACAATTACTGCAAGACGGGGTGGCTGTCGCTAGCACCGGGGCCCCCTCCGGTGCTAGCAACATCCCCGGGCATCAGGGGGCCCGTGTCGCCCGGCCCAACAATGTTAGAGGCTCGGAGGTGCTGGCCCCGTAGTAGCGTCGCTACAGCAGTAGCAGCCATAACGGCTGCTGGCGGCAACATATGGGGGGATGTGTCGGATAGCGGCACGGGCCCCCTCAAGCCACGGGCCCCGTGCAGGAAAAAATTGATATAGCATTGGTTCAGAAATCCCCTGCACGTACTTGCGTCTCCATGGAACCGAGAATGTAATGGCAGCGAGAACCGGGAATCCGAACCGGAACCGCTAGGAGAAGTAGCAGGAGGGTCGTTCGGAGGAGCTTGTATAGAGGAAATGGAAGCAGTTAGCGCCCCTAGCTCCTGCGCCATGGAATCCACTGCTACAAGAAGTTGATCCTGTCTTGTTCGGAGATCCTGCAGGTCCGCCTGCATGGCCTGGGAGGGTGACATGCCCTTAAATTGGCCAGCGGGGTCCATGGCCTGAGCGTACTGTCACGATGCGGGGTGTGGACCCACTGGGCCATACCGCATAGCGGGATGGCAGATGGCCAAACAGGTATAGTACAGAGTCTATAGTCCAGAAAAGGGTACCTGAGGCAGTGTAGACAGTAGCAAGGCAGGCTCGGCTGGGACCAGGCAGCAGGTAGATGTCAGGCGTGGAGTAGTAGAACAGGCGTGGAGATGCAGCACAACACGACAACAGCTCAGCACGGCAGTAGACCAGGGTGGTACAGATAGCACGGGAAACAGGATACAGGATACAGGAACGGGAAACACTGGGAAGCTGGAAGACACTTAGGAGACCATTTGCAAGACAGACTAAGGGAAACAACAACAAAGCTCAGGCGAGGATAAGAAGGGCGGTGACCCTCTTATAGTCCAGGAGTTCATGAGTTGATGATGATGATTTTCCTTTAAGAGCGGGCACAAGCGCGCACGCACCCTACGGGAGACAGGCTCGATACCTGGAAGTGAGTGCCGGCGCCTCACAGGGGGACGACGCAGCACAGCAGCAGGACGTCCATGGTCGCGGTCATCAAGGGGTAAGTTAGAACGACAGACCGTGGCCATAGACGTTACAATAGATCTTTCTATTCCCTAGATAGATAGATAGATAGATAGATAGATAGATAGATAGATAGATAGATAGATAGATAGATAGATAGATAGATAGATAGATAGATAGATAGATAGATAGAAATGTTTAATGTTTTTTTATTACCACTATTACTATTACTATTCTCCCTTTCCTGCCAGAGAGAGAGAAGTCACAGCAGTCCCGGGTGGGGGGGGGGGGGGGGGGCGAGAGGATGGGCCACGAGGGGTTACCATGCACTATATTGTTTACACTGTGCACTCACCACTGTCCTGTATATATATACACACTCACAGACGCACGCACGCACACACACATATATATATATATACACACACACGCATTCACACACACACACACACACACACACATATATATATACACGCACACACGCATGCACGCACACAGTCTATATACGATATGTGCACAGATATATAATATATACACAGACGTACAGATGTGTCTACCCTTACCTGTACTTTCATTTGGTTGAGGATTCTAATTGATCATAAAGCAAATTCAACACAATATCGAGGCATGCTAGCAAAACCCTTAACAGGCTGCAACGCACATCACAACCACTGGGTGGCCACAGATCAGCATACAATTTTGGACCTTCTCAGAAAAAAATGGTTTTCAAGAGAATGGGGCTGTAGGACCCTGCACAGCCGGTGGCCAGGAGGTTCGCTGTGCAAAGAATAGCTTTAAACTGGGACCCAGCGCTGTGGTCCCTTTAATCCCAGGATCGATGGGGATCCCGTCGTTCCTCACTATATGTCATCACTTTAGCAATGGGAATAACCATTTAAAGGGGTTGTCTCATAAAAGGAAACCATGTCTATACGCCCTATTAGAGCACATGGAGATCAAAGAAGGGGTCCCACTGCTCTGAGCCAGTACAGAGTTGTCCTTGTATTAAAAAGGATGACCTTTCATCTAAATGGCTGTCACGTAGTAATACATTTCCTCTGAAGCAGGAAATACATTACAGTGATTCCCCAAAAATAAGCAAATAACAACCTGTTAGAAGGGGTCCGAAGCGGGAATTGGGGTGATCAGCCGATGAGACAGCCCCTTTAATAATATAATGTGTATATGGGTTAACATCTAATCAGCATTAACCTACAGACTAAATTATACACATCATGACATATAAGTTTATATATTGAGCTACTGTATTATTTTCCCTTAATTTTAATTCTGCACTATTTTCACTTTCCAAAAAATAAGTTTGTTTTGTCCAAATGAATCAGCATTGTTCTGTTTAACCACTGCAGAAGACTGCCAGCCTCAGGGCTTTTAAGAAGTATGCGGATTGGAACAAGTGCAGAAATTGTAAAAGTATTAACGTCATCTCATTGCAACTTAAAGAAATCTGCTCCAATGCAAAGTTTAATCAATTCTATATTTTCCTGGATGTCATTTTTTCTATTAGTGGATATACCGGGACATTTCCTCTATACACTGTAAGATACATGGACTCACTAAGAATACTTAAAGTGTGCCTCAAGTATGAACATCATTTACAACTTTTCATGAACTAAAGGGATAAGCCATAAATACCTGATAGATGCGGGCCCCACCTTGGGGACCCTCCCCTATCTGGAGACAGGAATCTGCTGACCTTCGTTCACTGTTTCCCAGCCGCCATATTCTCTGCACACTTTAATAGAGAGGTGAGCGCTGCTTGCTCGGCTCTTTCCGTAACTCCCATAGACTTCAGTGGAGAGGATGGCACTTAGGGTATGTTCACACGCAAATCTAAAATACGTCTGAAATTACGGAGCTGTTTTCAGGCGAAAACAGCTCCTGAATTTCAGAAGTTTTTGCAAGCGCAGGCGTTTTTCGCGGCGTCCATTATGGACGTAATTGGAGCTGTTTTTCAATGGAGGCGAGGAAAAACGGCTCCAATTACGTCCCAAGAAGTGACATGCACTTCTTTGAGGCAGCTGTCTTTCGACAGCGGCGCGTAAAAAAAAAGCCTGTCTGCACAGAACACCGTAAGACCCATTGAATTCAATGGGCAGATGTTTGCCGACGGTTTGAAGCCGTTTTTTCGGCCGTAATTCCAGGCGAAAAACGCCTGAATTATGTCCATAAATAGGGCGTGTGAACATACCCTTAAAGTGAATGTATCACCTATATATATATTTTTTCCTAACTAAGAGCAGATAGTCAGACATAATCTTTTTTTTTTTTAATCTGCTTTTATTTTTTATTGTAGATTTTTTATTTTCTGTACATGATTATGGATGCAACCATCTTGGCAGAGTTGCTGTCATAAGCATTAAGAGATATGCTTTATAACAGCCACATGTACCGTTGGAACCTGTGAACAGGAGGGGACTTCTATGGGAGAGTTTTCTAGTCATGCTCTGTGACCTGTGCAGAGGTTACTGTCCAGGGAGGGGAGGGGGGCAGATGGGCTGTGTCCATCACCTATTGTCAATGGTGGATCCTAGGTTATATATATATATATATATATATATATATATAGTTTACCTGTCATTCTAATCCTGCCTGTGATGATAATGAGATGATTGCTGAGGAGTGATCTCTACAGAACAGGAAGGATCAGTCTATAATGAATGGTGGATCCTGTGTTATCTATATAGAGCGGTTACCTGTCAGTGTAACCCTGCCTGAGATGATAATAAAATGTCTGCTGAGAAGTGATCTCTACAGAACAGGAAGGGTCAGTCTATTATGAATGGTGGATCCTGTGTTATCTATATATAGGTGTTACCTGTCAGTGTAATCCTGCATGTAATATTAATAAGATGACCGGTGAGAAGTGATCTCTACAGAAGTTTAAGGCTACATTCACACGAGTGTAAAAAAATGTGTGTAAATCTGGTCCTTGTGTGTTGCGTTATTGCATCTGTGCTTTGCGAGTGGCATGTTTTTTTCACGCACTCACAAATTTTTTTAAAATGGAATTGATGCGCAAATCACGCACAGCACATGGATGTGCATCCATGTTCTGTGCGTCGTTTTGACAATATAGGACATGCAGTGAGTTTCACGCAGCAGACTCTCGCTGCGTGAAAACTCCGGCATATGTGAACAACAACAATGAAATCAATGGGTCCGTGTGCTGTGCATGATTTCCATGCACAGCACATGGATGAGATTCATGTTCGTGTGAATGGGCCCTAGGGGGTCAGTCTATTGTGAGACTCAGTGACCGGAGTGAAAACTGCAAGATTTTAGGATTCATTTTTAATATAGATAATGACATAGAAAATAAAACAATAAATATCCAACAATTCTTTAAAAAAAACAGGTTTAACATAAAAACGTAATTTTAACCCCTTCACGCAAAATCACGGGCTGAGCTCGCTCCATACACAGCGGGTGACGGCTGTTACACGCAGCCGACACCTCCCTGCAATGAGCGGAATCAAAGTTCACTTTGATCCCGCCCGTATAACACCTTAAATGCTGCAATCAATCGCGACTGCGACATTTAAAGTGCTAGAATCTGGGGGGTGCCCCCTCAAACTCGCGATTGCGCCCCCCCCGCGGCACGATCGGCCATTTACAACGGTTGATATGGCAGCCTGGGGGCCGAACAAAAGCCCCCAGGTCCGCTTTCTTTGTACTCCGGCAGGGCTTCAATGAAGACTGTTGGAATCACGATATACTACAATACATTAGCAGAGGCATAGCTAGGTTCTCCAGCACCCGGGGCAAAGATTCAGTTTGGCGCCCCCCCCCCCCAACCTCTTTCCCGACATCTCCTTCCCCCTCGCCGTGTTTGTTTTCTCTACCAATCGACGTGTCATTTCTTTTTATGTAGCGCGAGCATAAAATTATTTGTACATTTTACAAGCAATATGGTTCTATACACAACACCAGAACCAAGCTCGGTACATATATACAGCCCCAGAACAAATACAGCTCAATTTAGTGCAACCCCTGCCGTATAGGTGTGTACGGCGTAAAACTACAGCTCCCAGCATGGCCCGAACAATGGTAAGGATATGCTGGGAGATGCCGTTTCACAAAAAATAAATCCTATCATAATCATCTCACTGCAGATCACACAGTGACTACAGTACTGATTAGAGGCAGAGTGAACATTTACATTAAGTGACTCACTGGTGACGTCTCAGATTCTAGTTCTTTTTCTCCATCCGTTCCAGACCTCTATGATGACTTCTCCCGGTCCATTTCTGCAGTTGGCCGCTCACATGTCTTCAGCTTCTCACTTTTCCAACATTTCTGCACCTATAAATAAATATAAAGTTATCATTATACCGCACACTACGCCCCTAAATATAATAGCGCCATACACTGCACCTCTAATTATAATAGCACCATACACCATGTCCCACACACACACTGTGCCCCCTGTAGATAGTGCCCCCTGTAGATAGTGCCCCCATATAGCCCACCCCTGTATATAGTGTACCACAAATAACTCCCCCTATAGTGCTCTACAGATAGCCCACCCCTGTATATAGCCCCCTGTAGATATAGTCCCCCTGTAGATATAGTCCCCCTGTATATATAGTCCCCCTGTAGATATAGTCCCCCTGTATATAGCCCCCCTGTAGATATAGTCCCCCTGTATATAGCCCAGCAGATATAGTCCCCCTGTATATAGCCCCCCTGTAGATATAGTCCCCCTGTAGATAGCCCAGCAGATATAGTACCCCTGCATATTGCCCAGCCCTGTAGATATAGACCCCCTGTATATAGCCCAGCCCTGTAGATATAGTCCCCCTGTATATAGCCCCCTGTAGATATAGTCCCCCTGTATATAGCACACCCCCTGTAGATATAGCCCCCCTGTAGATAGCCCAGCCCTGTAGATATAGTCCCCCTGTATATAGCCCAGCCCTGTAGATATAGTCCCCCTGTATATAGCACAGCCCTGTAGATATAGTCCCCCTGTATATCGCCCAGCCCTGTAGATATAGTCCCCCTGTATATAGCCCCCTGTAGATATAGTCCCCCTGTATATAGCCCACCCCCTGTAGATATAGTCCCCCTGTATATAGCCCCTGTAGATATAGTCCCCCTGTATATATAGTCCCCCTGTAGATATAGTCCCCCTGTATATAGCCCCCCTGTATATAGCCCAGCAGATATAGTCCCCCTGTATATAGCCCCCCTGTAGATATAGTCCCCCTGTAGATAGCCCAGCAGATATAGTACCCCTGTATATTGCCCAGCCCTGTAGATATAGTCCCCCTGTATATAGCCCAGCCCTGTAGATATAGTCCCCCTGTATATAGCCCCCTGTAGATATAGTACCCCTGTATATAGCACACCCCCTGTAGATATAGCCCCCCTGTAGATAGCCCAGCCCTGTAGATATAGTCCCCCTGTATATATAGTCCCCCTGTAGATATAGTCCCCCTGTATATAGCCCCCTGTATATAGCCCAGCAGATATAGTCCCCCTGTATATAGCCCCCCTGTAGATATAGTCCCCCTGTATATAGCCCAGCCCTGTAGATATAGTCCCCCTGTATATCGCCCAGCCCTGTAGATATAGTCCCCCTGTATATAGCCCCCTGTAGATATAGTCCCCCTGTATATAGCCCAGCAGATATAGTCCCCCTGTATATAGCCCCTCTGTAGATATAGTCCCCCTGTAGATAGCCCAGCAGATATAGTACCCCTGTATATTGCCCAGCCCTGTAGATATAGTCCCCCTGTATATAGCCCAGCCCTGTAGATATAGTCCCCCTGTATATAGCCCCCTGTAGATATAGTACCCCTGTATATAGCACACCCCCTGTAGATATAGCCCCCCTGTAGATAGCCCAGCCCTGTAGATATAGTCCCCCTGTATATATAGTCCCCCTGTAGATATAGTCCCCCTGTATATAGCCCCCCTGTATATAGCCCAGCAGATATAGTCCCCCTGTATATAGCCCCCCTGTAGATATAGTCCCCCTGTATATAGCCCAGCCCTGTAGATATAGTCCCCCTGTATATCGCCCAGCCCTGTAGATATAGTCCCCCTGTATATAGCCCCCTGTAGATATAGTCCCCCTGTATATAGCCCACCCCCTGTAGATATAGTCCCCCTGTATATAGCCCCTGTAGATATAGTCCCCCTGTATATAGCCCCCCTGTAGATATAGTCCCCCTGTATATAGACCAGCCCTGTAGATATAGTCCCCCTGTATATAGCCCAGCAGATATAGTCCCTCTGTATATAGCCCAGCACATATAGTCCCCCTGTATATAGCCCAGCCCTGTAGATATAGTCCCCCTGTATATAGCCTAGCAGATATAGTCCCCCTGTATATAGCCCAGCCCTGTAGATATAGTCCCCCTGTATATAGCCCCCCTGTAGATATAGTCCCCCTGTATATAGCCCCCCTGTAGATATAGTCCCCCTGTATATAGCCCCCCTCTAGATATAGTCCCCCTGTAGATATAGTCCCCCTGTAGATATAGTCCCCCTGTATATAGCCCAGCCCTGTAGATATAGTCCCCCTGTAGATATAGTCCCCCTGTATATAGCCCAGCAGATATAGTCCCCCTGTATATAGCCCAGCCCTGTAGATATAGTCCCCCTGTATATAGCCCCCCTGTAGATATAGTCCCCCTGTATATAGCCCCCCTGTAGATATAGTCCCCCTGTATATAGCCCCCTGTAGATATAGTCCCCCTGTAGATATAGTCCCCCTGTATATAGCCCAGCTCTGTAGATATAGTCCCCCTGTAGATATAGTCCCCCTGTATATAGCCCAGCAGATATAGTCCCCCTGTATATAGCCCAGCCCTGTAGATATAGTCCCCCTGTAGATATAGTCCCCCTGTATATAGCCCCCCTGTAGATATAGTCCCCCTGTATATAGCCCAGCCCTGTAGATATAGTCCCCCAGTAGATATAGTCCCCCTGTAGATAGACACCCCCCGTAGACAAAGTCCCCCCCCCCCCCCGCAGATATAGCCACACTTCTATTACAATTAAAAAAATAAATAAATTCAAACTCACCTTATTCCCGCTCCGACGCCGTCCGGCAGCCATGGAGACCTGCTCTCTTCTGCGCAAGTCTCCAGGGGGTTGAACACAGCGTCTATGAAAGGCGCTGATTGGCTGGGCAGGATGACTTTCCCTGTCAGTCAGTCAGCGCCTTTCATCGACGGAAGCGTCACTTGTACAAAAGGTACCAGTCGCTTCATTGGTGGAAAGGCGCTGAATGGCCGGGCACGGAACGTACCCGGTCATTCATTGCTTCTAATTGTACCTGTGTCCTTGCGACACAGGTACAATTATAGTGCAGGAGGAGGGGGCGCCGGCGCCCCCCTCTGAACTGCGCCCGGGGCACGTGCCCCGCTTGCCCCCCCCCCCTAGCTACGCCCCTGACATTAGTATTGCTGTATATCATGCAAGCGATCCAACAATCGCTGCTTCAAGTCTCCTAGGGGGACTAATAAAAAAAGTAAAAAACAGTTAAATAAAGATTTTTGTTATGTTCCAAAAACAATAAAGTATTAAAAGTTCAAAAAATCCCCCTTTTCACATTTTTCCCCTAAATCAATATTAAAAAAAATAAAAGTTAACATAACTGGTATCGCCTCGTCCGTAAAAGTCCGAAATATCACAATATAGTGTTGTTTAACCTGCTCGGTGAATGCTGTAAAATATATATATATATAAAACACGCAAATTGCTGTTTTTCGGTCACCTTAGCGCTCCAAAAAAATGAAATAGAAAATGATCAAAAAGTCGCATATACCCCAAATAGTATAGATGCAAACTAAAACTCGCCCCGCAAACCGTAAGCCCTCACATCGCTAAATTGATGGAAAAAAAAAATGTATGGCTCTCAGAATACGGCGACACAAAAGTTTTTTTTAATTTAGCAAATGGTTTTATTTTTTTAAAAGTGGTAAAACATAAAACAAATCATATACATTTGGTATCGCCGCAATCATATCAACCTGTAGAATAAGGTGAATATGTCGTTTTTACCGCCTGATGGACGCCGTAAAAACAAAACCCCCCAAAATATGACGTAATCGCAGTTTTTTGCCCATTTCACCCCACAAATATTTTTTTTTCAGCTTCCCAGTTCATTATGTGGTACAATAATTGGTGCCATGAAAAACTACAACTTGTCCCGCAAAAAACAAGCCCTCATATGGCGATATAGACGGAAAAATAAAAAAAATATAGCTTTTGAAAGGTGGGGAGAAAGAAACAAAAGTGAAAATTCTAAAAAGGGCTGCGTCCTGAAGGTGTTAAGAAGAGGTCATTTTCTGATGACACATTCCCACCTCGCTATTGAAGGTTGTTTATGTCTTTGAAAACCTCTATAATTTTCATGTCATGCAGTAAGATTTAAGGAGTCAGAGACCATGTTACCGAACGGCGCCCTGTACAAAATAGCTAGCTTTAAAATAGAGTGCCAGGTAAGAGGATTGCTATCAATACCTTTCATCTAATCATGTTAAGAAACAGGGGGAGGCATTTTTATACCGGAGTGCTTCTTTCAAATATAAAATTATGGATGCCTGCAGATACCACTAGGAGGAGTTTATGACATACCGATTTATACAGCTACCATGAAAGTCTTTATTACGTTCCTATGCTCCCCCTAGAGGTGGATTTTGTATACAAAATTTGGATGTTTTAACAGATAGGATAGGCCAGTTATATCTTGTTCTAAAGCTTTTCTTAAGGATTTTGATTTTCTATTCAAAGCTCTGCCTCGCTGTTAAAGAGGTTCTGTCACCACATTATAAGTGCCCTATCTCCTACATAATGTGATCGGCCCTGTAATGTAGGTAACAGCAGTGTTTTTTTATTTAGAAAACAATTTATTTTCACCAAGTTATGAGCGATTTTAGCTTTATACTAATTACTTTCTTAATGCCCAACTGGGCATGTTTTTACTTTTGACCAAGTGGGCGTTGTGGAGAGAAGTGTATGACGCTGACCAATCAGTGACCAATCAGCGTCATACATTTCTATCCATTCATGTAATCAGCACATAGTGATCCTGCGTTGTTCACTATGTGCTGTCACATACTCACACATTAGTGTTACTGAAGTGTCTTGAGAGTGAATAGACATTCCCTCCAGCCAGGATGCGATGTCTATTCACAATCCCGACACTTCGGTAACGTTTGTGTGGGATTTACAGCACAGCAAGCATAATCTCACAAGATCACGCTGTAAATGACAGTTTACAGCGAGATTACACTTGCTGTGCTGTGAGTCCAACACAAACGTTACCGAAGTGTCGGGATTGTGAATAGACATCCCGTCCTGGTTGGACGAGATGTCTATTAAGTCTCAAGACACTTCAGTAACGTTAATGTGGGTGTATGTGACAGCACATAGTGAACAACGCAGGATCACTATGTGCAGAATAAATGAATGGAGAGAAGTGTATGGCGCTGATTGGTCACTGATTGGACAGCGTCATACACTCCTCTCCACAAAGCCGACTTGGTCAAAAGTAAAATCATGCCCAGTTGGGCATTAAGAAAGTAATTAGCATAAAGCTAAAATCGCTCATAACTTGGTGAAAATAGATTGTTTTTCTAAATAAAAAGCACTGCTGTTACCTACATTACAGCGCCGATCTCATTATGTAAGAGATAGGGCACGTGTAATGTGGTGACAGAGCCTCTGAACTTATCTCCAGTGATGTTTGCAAGTCGATCTGATCTCTGTCGTGGTGCTGACCGTGATGCCAGGCAGAGTGTGCACTGTCGCCAAACCAGTCAGGAAAGATAGATTTTTATTTAAAACTGGCACTGGTCTTTTGATTTTGCCTGTTATATCAGTTTATACTTTGTACTTTGCTACTTATCCTGCTATAATTTGCTTACTATTCACTTCACTTTGAGTGGAGTTATTGGCATTGCTTGTTTTTGTCCCCTCTGTATTGTGTTTGCTGCTCTTCATCTTTATTCCTGACCTCAGCTAAGTTTAACTATGTCTGTTTGTGCCATCGCTGTACTTGGCACTTATTCTTTTCTGCTTTTGACCCAGGATTAGTTTTTACTTTGCTTTGCTGTTCTTTGACTGATGTATCCTGTTGACGGCTCGCACCACTGTTTTTTTGTGCCTCAGTTCTACAGACATTTCTCAGAGAATTAATTACCGGATAACCTTTTTGCACTTAAGTCCTTGTGCCAACAGAGAACCAGGGCCCAAACGGAAGTTGTGAGAAAAGTAGAGGCTTCAGAAGAAATGTATTTGGTTGAAATCTTTGTTTGAATATCATAAAGCCAGGTATTGTACAATTGCCAACATTATAAAATTATACGGACATACGTAATTCAAATGATGGTACCACACTGTGCATAAGAAAACCACCATACCCATGCATAGATAATACCACCATGCAGTGTATAGATAATATTACCATAAAGTGCATAGATATTACTACTATATAGTGCATAAATAATACCACCATACCGTGCATAAATAATGCTACCATACAGTGGATAGATAATACTATCATACAGTGTATAAATAGCACCACCATACAGTAAATAAATAATGCCACCATACAGTGCTCAAATATTACCACCAAACAGTGCATAAATAATACCATACAGTGCATAAATAATACCATACAGCGCATAAATAATATCAACATACAGAGCATAAATAATACCATATATTGCATAAATAATACCACCATACAGTGCATAAATAATACTACCACACAGTGCATAAATAATACCACCATACAGTGCATATATAATAACACTATGCAGTGCATAAATAATACTAACATTGAGTACATAGAAAGTTACAACACAATAGAGCGCATAAATAATACTTACATAAAGTTAATTAATAACACTAAACAGTGCATAAATAATACTACCAGACAGTGCATAGATAATAACAACACTATATATTGCAGAGAGTCTGAACACTCTAAATAATTAAATCTAATTGCTTTATTAATGTCTTCTCAGATTCTAGTTGTTTGCTTTCTCTTTCTGCTCAAGACAGCCCAAAGATCGTGGAAGTCAAGTTATTGTCACACACTCACTCCCTAGCGGAACCCAAATCCACCTGCCCACACCACATTACACCCATCTTACTCTGTCAGCCCAGCCCCCTTTCCTGGCAGCACATGCTCCTTCCTCCACCACTTTCTTTACTTACCAACATTGGAATCCCAAATTGTGGGACATTTAAGTCCCACCTCCATTATGCGTGGGACTACACTAAGAGCTTCCCCTTTTAAACATAACTTTATATAAATCCTGCCCATTTTGACGTTTGGTTCGCAGGTCAATACCAGAAAGATCAGGGCAGTGGACAAGTATGTCGCTCTGGCTGTACATTTCTCCCTCACCCACCACTTTAGTAGCACATCTATCCATTGCTCTCTATGCCGGCACATTTCTTATGTGCTTACATGGCATCACTGCTCTTGCCACCAGTATTAATGGGAGAGAGGATGTGGAGGAAAAATAAATATCTAGCCTTAGGAAAAGGGCGAGAAATGTCTGGACCTTTCGAGAACATGTCAACGTATTAAAGGAGTTTTCCTGGACTATAATATTGATGGGTTATCCTTAGGATAGGCCATCAATGTCAAATCAGTGGGGGTCCCACTCGCTGTACCTCCCGACTAATCAACAGGCACAGCGCCACACATTTAATAGTGGTTGTGCCTGATATTGCATATCAGTCAATTTCACTTGAATAATACTAAGATACAGTGAGCAGCAAATGTATGGCTCTGTGCCTGTAAAACATGCGACCGCAGTGAGCTGATCAGCGGGGTGCCAGCATTTAGACCCCCACATTGATGGCCTGTCCTAAGGCTAGACCATCAATACTATATTATTTAATTTATAGATCCATGAAATCTGGTTCCTGCCTTGAATCAGGATTTTTGGATTTTGTTGGATTATTCTGATTCTGAGCCACTCATCAGCGGTATAAGTATAACTAAAATGCATTTTTATGACAAGTATCCCGTGATTGCCGAGCAGCAGAACCATCATCACGGATATTTTAGGATATTTTGTTTCTCCTGATGTTCCTGTCGGGTTGAAAGTGACAGGGGATGAAGGAGAAAACAGATGCAGAATCATTCTATCCCATGATGTACTATTAGTAAATCATAATCCCATTACCAGTGCGTTCCTGTGTGACTCACTAATGAAGTTTGACGCCTCTGAGCTACAATTTAACAGACTGCAAATTAATTTCCTATACAAGAGAAAACATACACTGTCACTTGCACGGAACACTTTTGGGTTGGCTTAATATTTCTTACAGAATTTATCGCAAACCTATGCCAAGACATGAATAAACCCAGGTGGTCCAGTTTATAATGTAAAAAGCAACAAACTCCATTAACACTGTCATATGCCACCATTTAATAATATTGAATAATGATGGAACCCATATAGATGTAGCAGAGTGGAATTTGTCATCTAAATCCTTATCTGCAGACCTTATTAAAATCTTTTTTTTTTTTTAGTGACCTTATCAAAATCTTAATGACGAAGTCAGATTTGCCATGTCTCAAATTTTAAAGGGGTTGTGTCTAGATTAAATATTACATTTCTTTATAAGATTAGGCAAAAAAAATAATAATATTCTATTGGAATCATTAATCAAAAATTGCTCCTATGTGTAGATATTGCGTTTACATACTTATTATGGCGCCCTCTGGTGTTCTTTTTTTTTTAACCTCCAAGAACATCCCTCTAATGTGTCCAGTAAATTTTAATTGTACTTAATCAAAATAAATCCAGATTTCTTTAAAAAGGGTAAAGTTTATTGTATTTTCTGATATGGAGCTCCAAATCCCCTGATTCTCTACATACAGCCATACAGTTCTATGACAAAATTCTGTCTGTCAACAGCTGCCACTAGGGGGAGCTCACTGCACAGGGATTTATACAGCTTGTGTAGAACATAATAATAAATTATCATGTAGTGAGTTCCCCCTAGTGGTGGTAGAAGTAATTTTAGCATTTAATGTGTTCTGAACTGTATTGTCATGATGTACCACTGATATACTATTGCCTTATATAATAATGTGTCTACAAAAGAAAATTTTGGTTATGATATCTTCAGTTCCAATTCCAAGTATTTCCAATAGGAAACTTGTACAGGAACAAGAAATATTTATGCCTTTGAAACGTGGTGCTACTAAGGAAAATGCGTGAAGATGAACCTTCCACTTGAAACACAAATAAAAACAAAGTAACAACAAATCCTAACCTTCCCAAAAAGTGCAAATTTATATTTTATAGTAAATCTGACCCTGCGTGTTAACCCCCAACACTCACAATAAAATTGGAAAAAATGCAAAGCTTCACATTTTTATTGGAGATAATGGGGCAAATTTACCAAGACTGGTGTTTCATGTGCCAGTCTTAGGCCTTATTCAGACAAGCGTATTATAAGTTCTTGGGCTGTCCGTTAAAAAAACGGACAGAACACTGACCAATGTAATTCAATGGGGCTATTTGTGTGTCCTTTGCGTGAAACTCACTGCATGTTTTATTTTGGGTAGTTTTTGCAGACCATGTCGCCCATTGAAGTCAATAAGTGCGTGAAAAACACGGACAGCAAACAGACGACATCTGTGTGCTGTCCATGTTTTTCACGCACCAGTTGCTAAAGAAATGAGGTGGAAAAAAAGGAAAACTGATGCCACGTGGAAAGCACACTGATACCACACAGAGCAAAAATGCATGAAATAGCGTCCGTCTTTTGCGGACGCAAAACGTGCACGTTCGTCTGAATCAGGCCTTAGTCTTAAGCTAGAGGCAGGGGTAAAGGCAGGAGTAGAGGAGCAAACACTCGTTCATCGGCTGATCGTATCATTTATGCAGCAACAAATTATTATCGTTGTCGGCAGCACATTTTCCTGTGTAAACATAGACACGTGCTGCAGACATGATGGAAATGCATGGGGACGAGTGATCGTAGTCCCCATACATTACTGATCATAGCTACTCGTGAAAGGGAAACGAGCGCCAATTAACGAGCTGTTTTGTTGATCATTATTATGGCCAATATTGGCCAGTGTGAAAGGGCCCTAAGATACAACACGTTTTTTAAGAAACGCAAGCCTCTTATCTCTTATCTTTCACTGTCTTTGAACCACAAAGTGAACCACCTACGAGCTGGCGTACATTTCCGCTATATCTTACACCAGCTTCCGGCATAACTGATAGTAAATTTGTCGGGCTTTGACTGCCCCGCCCCTTGTGTTTAGCCCCACTTATTTAAAAAAAAAAAAAAGGATTTAGCTAATTAACTTAGATGTGATCATTATTAGCTGGATCCTGTGTGTCAGAGAAAAGCAGGGCCAGCCTTCAACTGATCTGTCAGTTCAGCTGACCTGATGGAATCGGCGTCAAGGAATGATACAGGATACATAGAAGCTATATCTTAATTTTTTATTTTTTTTTAAATAATAAAAGTCAAATTAAAAGTTTTGGGAAATCACTTAAAACAGATTTTTTTTTGCTCATTGCTTCAAATGGTGTATATAATCTTCAAAGACCAGTAAAATTGATAATTTCCTACTTTTGTTGGACATCTTTTTTTTTACTTTTTTTATAAATTTGGCCAGGCGAGGTCTTGTTTTTGCAAGACAAGTTGTAGATATTTTTAGGAACAATTTTCAGGGAAGATATATGTACTGTAGCATTCCAAGTTATGAGGAAAATGCATACAAATGCAAGTAAAAGGGGCCGGCTGTGTCACGATCTGTGGGTATGTGGACCCACTAAGCCGTACCGCCGAAGCAGAATAGCAGCCATACAGTGTACCAAGTAAAGTCTATAGTCCGAGTAAGGGTACCTGTGGTAGTTCAGACAGTAGCGATGGTGAGGGTATGTTTTACGCCTCGAATTACGCCTGACAAAATGTCTCCATTACGCCTACAAACATCTGACCATTGCTTGCAATGGGTTTTACGATGTTCTGTTCAGACGAGGTGTCATTTTACGCATCGCTGTCAAAAGATGGCGCGTAAAAAGACGCCCGCGTCAAAGAAGTGCATGTCACTTCTTGGGACATTTTTGGAGCCGGTTTTCATTGACTCCATTGAAAAACAGCTCCAATTACGTCCGTAATGGACACCGCGAAAAACGCGAGTACTTGCAAAAACGTCTGAAATTTACGAGCTGTTTTCGCCTGAAAACAGCTCTGTAATTTCAGACCTAATATGTTAAGACGTGTGAACATACACTTAGGCTCGGATGGGACCTTGGCAGCAGACACCAGGCGTGGTGTAACACAGCAGAC
Organism: Rhinoderma darwinii; assembly: GCF_050947455.1. Lineage (NCBI taxonomy): Eukaryota > Metazoa > Chordata > Amphibia > Anura > Rhinodermatidae > Rhinoderma > Rhinoderma darwinii. The sequence continues at coordinate 612,853,373 of NC_134687.1, forward strand.
GTGATCGGTGGAACAACATGTCTCCAACTCTCTAAGGTACAGAAACAAGCCAGCACGGGATACAGGACACAGGTAGCAGGAATGGGAACACTGGGAACTGGAAAACACGAAGGGACCATTTGCAAGATTAACATGGGTAAACACAACGCTCAGGCACTGAAGGAAGGGGCAGGGCCCTTCTTATAGTCCACGGTGAGTATGAGCTAATTACTGATTTTCTACATATGCAGGATACAGCAGAAGGAAGGGGAAGTGTGCGCTGGCGTCTCCTGAGGAGGAGATGCGGGCCAGCGCTCACAGATCCATGGCTGCGGCCGTCGGGGGGGTGAGTAATTATTGAGCCCCCGACGGTCTGTGGCCATGGGCGTTACAGTATCCCCCTCTAACGCCCCCTCTTCATGAGGGTAGGAGCATTGAGGTTCTCATCTGGCTCCCAGGACCTCTCTTCTGGACCAAACCCCTTCCAATCCACCAAATAAAAAGTTCTTCCTCCCACTTTTTTGGTGTCCAAGATCTTCTTAACCGCAAATGAATCTGATGAACAGCTTGGGGCAGCTGCAGGACTAGGAGATACAGTCACAAGATCTCACAAATAGATTTAAAGAGAGACACTTCCCCAAGGGGGTAATCAAAAAAGCCTATGAGGGAGCGAGGGATTCAGACAGGCAGAGTCTTTTAGTCCCTAGACAACGGAAGGTAGAAATCGTTACGTGACTCATTGGTACCTTTGACTCCAAACAATCTGAGATTATGAAAATATTAAAAAGATACTGGCGTATCCTTAGTGCAGATGTGGACTTGGCGGATCAGATTACACAATGGCCTTCAGTTACGTTCCGTAGAGGCAAAAACATCAGAGATAGGGTGATGCATAGTTGTTTTGACCCTATAACACAAAAAGGAACTTGGTTGAACAGGCAGATGCCAGGCACACATAGATGTGGCAGTTGTAAAGCTTGTGACTTTATCCAGAATGGGAGAAAATTTAAAAGTGTTACCACCAAGGTCGAGTATGACATTCGAGACTTTGTTAACTGCAAAACAGCAGGGGTGGTTTATTTGATAACATGTCCATGCCCACTGAATTATGTGGGCAAAACGGTGCGGCAGTTTCGGCGCCGGATTAGAGAACATGTTGGAGATGTTATTAATGAAAGAGATACTCCCATTTCCAAACATGTACATGCAAAACATCAGGGCAGAGCAGAATGTTTAAAATTTCAGGCGATTGAACTGGTGCGCCCTCCAAAACGGGGAGGGGACTGGGACAATCTTATTCTGCGTAAAGAGGCCCAGTGGATCTATAGGCTGGCTTGTGTACAGCCTGAAGGTCTTAATGAGCAAACAAACTATACCTGCTTTATTTAAATAGATATTCCAATTCTACAACTTACGGTTGTCAAGGTGTGTGTGTGTGTGTGTGTAGTTGTTATTCCTGGATATCATACAGTTACTTGCAGTACACCATTTATTGTCTAACAGGTATAGTTGTTCCTTTCCAAATAAATGATTCAGATCCTAAAGTGTGGCAAATATGAATATCGCTTATTTATCCATGCAAAGTGTATTTACAGAGAAGGTGCTTTATCTACGGCAGCTGAGTTGCGGTTTTGAGCTGATCCGCAAATTTTACCCTAATGTTATTATCATACTCTATCCCTGATGAGTATGGGTTTATGTGCAGTAAGGAGATGCGCTTTCAGCCTCCCACTACGCCTGCGCGTTCGGCTGATGTTGTCAATGTTGCTTCCGGGTACGTCAGCTGACGGCCGGGAGTCACATGGTCAGACGTCACGAATGAGGTGGGCCAGTGTGATTGGCTGTTTCGTAGTGCACTGCCGAAGCCCGGGGGGAGGCGTATTAGCTATATTAACTCTGGGTCCCGAGTGAAGCGTGCCGCTGACATCCATGCGCGCACGCTTCCGTGTTGTAGAGCAGAATATCTGCTAATGTTTGAATATCGCTGGCACCCTAGCCAGAATGACCAAGTTACAGACCCCTGATGAAATATATGTATAGAAACGCGTAGGGTCAGGTTAGTGAGGGATCATAGCGTAGGTTACAGTGGCACTGTTGTTCACCCTAGCACCAGGTGATTTAGGAGCGGTAACTGCAGGCTCCGGTGTGTTTTAGGGTCTAATCAACTGCTACACCAATGTTAAAACGCTGATCTCATATTTGTATCTTTCAAGTATACCCAGTTAGAGAGGGTTCACAAATGAACCAGTAATTGGAGTATGTGTTTAATACATTTTTAATGCACATGGTGGGGCTTTTTCACAGTGGTGATTGTACCCCTGTTTTTAGAGAGTTATGAAATAAAATTGATACGTTTTACTCATTCATCACTTCAGTGAATAATAATAGCCACATACCACTGCCTTGCCTTTGGGACCTCTCTGGAACAGAAGTGTGCCTGCAACAACCAAGGAGGCATCCACCTCCAACGAAAACTATTGCGACACATCAGGATGATGGAGGGTTGAGGCTGACGTGAAGGCAATCTTCAGGCTATTAAACGAAGATTCTGCCTCTGGAGTACACACCTTGGCGTTCATGCCCTTTTTGGTGAGGGTAGAGATGGGTGCTGTCAGTGAAGAGAAGTTTGGGATTAACTGCAGGTAGAAGTTGGCGAATCCCAGAAAGCGCTGTATGGGCTTTAAGCCTTGAGGGCGTGGCCATTCCAGGACGGACTTTACCTTCTCAGGATCCATCTTGAGACCTTGATCCGAGATGATGTAGCCCAGGAAGGGTAGAGAATTTCTCTCAAACACGCACTTCTCCAACTTGGCATATAAGCAATTCTCCCTTAATTGCAGCAAAACTTGATGGACGTCTCTCTGATAAGTCAGGAGAAATCAAGATATCATAGAGGTAGACCATGACACAGACAGAGAGGAGATCTCGGAAGATGTCATTGACGAACTCTTGGAAGACCACGGGAGCGTTACACAGGCCGAGGGGAATTACCAGGTATTCATAGTGCCCATCTCGGGTGTTGAATGCCGTCTTCCATTCGTCACCCTTGCGGATCCAGATTAAGTTGTAAGCCCCCCGTAGGTCTAGTTTGGATAGAATCTTGGCTCCTCGTATGCGGTCAAACAGTTCAGACAGAGATTAGTGGCAACGGATATCTATTCTTGACCGTGATCTGATTGAGACCCCAGTAGTCGATGCATGGTCGAAGAGATTCGTCTTTCTTTTTGACAAAGAAGAACCCGGCCCCGGACGGGAAGGAGGACTTTTGTATAAAACCCCTCTCCAAATTCTCCTGGATATAAGCAGACATAGATTGGGTCTCTGGCAAAAAGGGAGGGTATACCCGGCCACGAGGAGGGGACGCATCAGGAACCAGTTCAATAGGGCAGTCATTCGCCCAATGTGGGGGCAGCGTCTCAGCCTCCTTCTTGCTGAAGCCATCTGCAAACTGTGAGTAGTGAGGGTGTAATTCTGTCAACGAATGAGGCAGAGGAGGTTGGGCCGGATGGATCTGTCCCAGACAGTGGTTGAGACACTTGGGGCCCCACTGGAGAACCTCACCAGAATTCCAGTCCAGGACTGGGGCATGTGGTCGAAGCCAATGCAGACCCAGCAGCACAGCATTAATGGCCCTGGGCAGGATGAGGAAAGAAATTAGCTCAGAGTGAAGAGCTCCAACTTGGAACCTTAGCGGTTTGGTCTTAGATACGACTTTATCGACCAGAGGCAGACCGTTCACTGAGGCAACAGCCAAAGACGTCTCCAGGGGAACTTTGGGCAAAGGGAGGAGATCCACTAGGTCCCTCTGGATAAAATTGGCTGCGGATCCAGAGTCCAGATAGGCAGAGACCCGGTGGGTCTTCCCGCAGTACACTATGGTCACGGGATGGACAGTTTTGAGGAAAGCATCTTATCCAGCGCTATATCGCCTAGGGTTGTCTCCCCAACCAATCCTAGTCATTGGAGTTTCATTGACTTTTGAGGGCACAGACGCACAACATGGCCACCGAGGCCGCAATACAGACAAGCTCCCGAAGTGCGTCTGCGTTTCTCCTGGATGGATAACTTAAGGCGGTCCACCTGCATAGGCTCCTTAGGTGGGCCAACTGGCGAGGGCAACAGGGATTGCTAGAAAGTCGAGGCCAACCTAGGGAGTCCTCTCTCCCGACGAACCTCTTGAAATCGTTCCCGGAGCCTCATGTCAACCCAGATGGCAAGCAAGATGAGGTCATCCAGGGTAGATGGCAGATCACGAGCAGCAAGTTCGTCCTTGATCTCGGACGACAGTTCCTGCCAGAATGTAGCCACCAAAGCCTCGTTGTTCCATAACAGCTCTCCCGCCAGGGTGCGGAAGTGAATGGCATACTTGCCCACAGAAGTGTCTCCCTGGCGAAGGTTCAGCAGGGAGGCAGCTGCGGATGAGACCCGTCCAGACTCTTCAAATACAGTGCAAAATGTCCGTAGGAACCCCTGGAAGTCACGGGTCTCTGGTCCCTGACGCTCCCAGATGGGATTTGCCCATGCTAGGGCTTTGCCAGTAAGGAGAGAGACGATTAAAGTGACCCTTGCACCGTCAGTAGAAAATGCTCTGGCGTACAGGCTGAAGTGGATTTGGCACTGGTTCAGAAATCCCCTGCAGGTTCCCGCGTCTCCATCATAGCGATGAGGTAGTGGCAGAGAAAATCGGGGGTCAGCACTGCCAGGAGGTTTAGCCGGGGGGGTCAGTAATGCCAGGAGGTGTAGTAGGAGGAACAGCAGAGGCAATAGGAGCAGGTGCCGGAGGAACTGCAGCTTGCGTATTCAGCCGATGTGCAATAATGTTCAACGCCTGGAGGAGTTGGTCCTGTCGAGACCGGAGGTCTAGCATATCCACCCGCATCACTTGTGATGTCGTCATGGCCTTGGGTTGACCAGCGGGGTCCATGGCCTAAGTCTACTGTTACGATCTGCGGGATAGCAGCTGGCCACACAATGTACCAAGTAAAGTCTAATGACCGAGTAAGAGCACCTGTGGAAGTTCAGACAGTAGCGATGGTTAAGCTCGGATGGGAACTTGGCAGCAGATACCAGGCGTGGTGTAACACAGCAGACGTGATCGGTGGCACAACACGACTCCAACTCTCCAAGGTACAGGAACAAGGTAGCACGGGATACAGGATACAGGTAGCAGGAACGGGAACACTGGGAACTGGAAAACACTAAGGGAACATTTGCAAGACTAACACGGGTAAACACAACAACACTCAGGTACTGAAGTAAGGAGCAGGGCCCTTCTTATAGTCCAGGGTGAGTATAGGCTAATTACTGATTTTCTACATCTGCGGGAGACAGCAGAAGGAAGCGGAAGTGAGCACTGGCGTCTCCTGAGGAGGAGATGTGGGCCAGCGCTCACAGATTAATGGCTGCGGCTCTCGGGGGGTGAGTAATCCCAACGATTCACGGCCATTGGCGTTACAGACTGTAGTTTTCTGCACAACCGGGTGACCGGTCTCTCCAATGTACAGGGAAATCTTAGTAGGGGACGCATCACTAAACCAGCACTGTGGCCCCTTGATTCTCAGGATTGGTGGGGTCCCATACTTCGGATCCCCACTAATCCTAGCAACATGCGATCACTTTATAGGATGGGTGTACCCCTTTAATTGGTTTTCTTTACAACTTACTAGCTGGATGGTGGACTTTAGTAAAGAAATCTATTTGTATCATAATTTATCACTATACATTTTTCAGCTATTAATAATATAGTACAACCTTGGCATTGATACAGCAAAGTTTCAATAACTACAACATTTTGCAAGATGCACTTTAAATGTAAAGAAGAATGGATCAACATATTTCACAAAATAAACCACTTTGCTAACTTTTGACAGGAGCCGGGGAGAATGAATGGATAACAGGAAAAGTGCTATTTTATAACTGTCTCTCAAACAGCTTCACTTTATGCTGCATGGACAATATGAAAATGCAGTTATAGGGCGAAAAATATCTCTTTACTAAATGCTGCACTTTGTAGCAGTCTGATCTCTGCCAAAATCATTGTAATTAGATTATGTATTTCACGGCCACATGATTGACGGGAATGCTGGAGCGGTACGCAGGTAAGGGCTTTTCTGCATGACTGTGTCATAATCTTTTCAATGACTGTTTGCTTAGCTTTTTTGCTTGGCAGAATAATGATATTTGTTACAAGGTGACCAGCATTACTGTCCTGCCAAATCCTCGTCTCCTGTGAGAGTTATCTGTATGCCTAGAAATGTTTTAGTGAGAATAGGTCATTTTTAGATCTCTTTCAAGTTCTCTGATTCTTTTAAGGCCAAGTATCGGCAATCACTACAAGATTAGCCACAATCATGACAGATAACAGTTTTTTTTACTAGTACGGCAGTAACAGGTTGGCCACAAGGGGGTGCTAAAATTTTCCCCATAAACAACAGAGGCATAGTCACTTTAAGATTACAGCAGATAATGATGGCTTTGCGGGCAATGATGGGTCACCAACTTCTCTTGCAGGATATAGGGCCAATGCCTCCATGATGCATGGGAACATCCTATTTTTCTGTAGGACTTTCTTTCTCTTTCTGGCCCTCTTAGTAAATCACTATCGTCGGAAGGCTCCTGAAACTTCCACCAAATAGCAACCTTTCTCATGGAGAGGTTCCCTGGCAGATCAATACGTCTATCTTAACAGTTTCTGTGTTGTCCCTGGCCACCTCACCTGCCGTATTAATGGAACCATCCAGCTTCAGGGTCTCTTCTCATACAGTGCTCACGTACACTAGCAGCACTCTGCTACTTCCAGAGCCGTGGCTCGCTCACTGGACCCCACAAGGCAGGAACAGCCTATTTTATTAACTTAGTATGGCCCCCAGCTTGAGGTGTGCAGCATCCCTGTGCTGTATGCGTTCTCACCCTGTTGTGGCGCAGCAAAATCTTCCCAAACATGATGTTTAGGCCGCCGCCGCCCTCAATGCATAGAGTGAGCCTGTAACAGAACACCATTGCTTGTAACTATATTATGTAGCAGCGAGTTTTGCCTTGAGGACCTGCAAAATTCAAAACATGTGACCACAGGTCCTGTGCACATAACAGCACAACAGTACCACACCAAATAATAATGCAGTCTGGCCACTAGGTGGTGGTATAGCAATGGAAATAAATTTAGCAACACATTTGCAGGAGCCATGCAAATGAATGAATTAAGACAGAAACTATGCAGGTTATAGAACAAAAATTCTGACTTATCTAATATTTTTTAAACATCCACAGTCTTCATTATAAGACACAGCTCTGATAACTGTACTGTAAAGAGATGTGCACCTGTGTGTCCATGATCCATCACATAACTAGGGCAGATTTTTATTTTTATCTTTATGGATGAAAACAATGAAGGTTCCTATTGAACGACAGCAAGCAGAATTTTTAAAAACGACGAGGAATTGACGCAGAAAGTTTAGTGTAAAATTGCATCACTTTTCATCATACAAATAATAACCTTTATTTGCTCAAACTATAATACAACTTTAAGTCTTCTTACCGTCCCCCTTTTCAGTCTCTTCTCTTCTTTTTCTCATTTCTACCTTTTGCTTTCATCTCTTCTCATACATATCTCTAGAGAACATGTTTTTGAGAGTTTTTGTATGAATTATGTTGTAAATACTTGTTGTTGCTATGGATACCTTTCTGTACATTCTTCTTATGTATACGAAACTTTTTATTCCGTATAGACCTGCTGTATTTTTGTAATTTTTTTGAAACCTAAATATTTGATACCGAATATTGAACACTAACATAGTGTTTCCCGATATACTGCTTGTTTCTGTCGTAGTTGTCTCTTTACTTATTTTTTTTTTCAGAACGGTGAACCGGAGGTGCACAAATAATAGATGGAGATTAAAAAAGTCCTGTGAGAATAATCAGACGTGATTGGCATCACCCAAAACAGTAGTTTGCAAAGTACTGAACCAGCATTTTTTGCAAAGCATTTCCCATTTCACCGGTAGAGGATGAAAAATGGGCACAGATAAAAAGTTTGTCAGAAGAGAGCTGGAAATATATATATTTTTATTAGTATTTTTTACCCTGCTTGCTGGATGCATCTTGAGGAAAGTTTGGAAAGCACTTTAACATAAATGTGAAAAATGTTCTGTGCCTATTGTGCCTTACAATTCGAAAGATATAAATTCAGAACGATTCTTTTAGAGACGCACATAATGCATGAGTGATTGATCATCGTCCCTGTATCCTAACAGCGCCTCCTGACGCCAACAGTTAACTTTGACTCGAGATGGATGATATTCTAGGTAGATAATTAAGGAACTAAATCTAAAGTTAGCATCTTATACCAGTGCAGCATTACAAGCCACACAGCTAATATTATCCTCCTATATCCGATGACAACTACCTACCTAATCAGGGAAATGTATTAGAGGTTGTCAGAGCTCCACCCCCTTCTATGATGTTAAAGACTTGTCTCACCCCGGTCCATGTGCCCTGTATGGATGTCATAGAGGGAATTGCCCCTTTTAGCATCAGAATGGAGAGCCGCTGTGTAAGAGCGGCTTCTAATGTGGCAAATCCGTTGCGTCCATGCATTACATGAATGGCTATTTATTTGAATGGTTAGCAAGAAATGCTACCTTATCACTACAGCCGAAATGTTCAGCTAAGTGCACAAGACAACTCTTTTAATGCAAAGTAGTAGCCATCATTTAAATGAGCACTATAGCGTTAAGGGATTGTGCACCATTGAACACCATTTTATATTTTTTATCTAAACAGGTCTAAAATGTAATCTCCCTCTATGTAGCATTTTGATTTATCTACGTCCTGCTGGGAAGTGGTGTGTGTACCTGCCCTTATGTGTAAGTATCGCCGGTTCATTGATGATTTTAAACAGGTCTAAAATGTTGTACTAATTTGTTTCTAAAGGCATTTTGATAGCAGTCAAAGCTCATATTTTCTTATACAAAGCTTTCATTCCCCTGCATACACATAGAGCTAAATTATAAAATTCTATCTGTCTGCAGCCACCACTAGGGGGAGCGTACTGCATACTGCTTAAACATTGAGCTAACTAATAATACAGTCTGCAGTATACTCCTAAGCTCCCCTTAGTGGTGGTTGTAGGCAGCTACAATGTTATAATTTAACTCTATACAGAGGATTTGGAGCTCTGTATCAGAGAAACAAAATATTCACTATAAATTTGCAGTTCCAACAAATGTCTTCGGTTTTTTTTTAAGGGTATTTTTGAGCTAAAGTAGTCAGTCAAGCCATTAAAGATTATATATTTTCCTAGCCTTAAATGGCTGAAAACAGAGAACAATACATTGTATTAAACTGCACAGCACATAACATTGTAGATGCAGCAAATAATTGAATTGCTTTGAAGATTACCTTCACTTTAAAAATGATTTTGCATAAATCAATAGTATAAGCGGAAAAAAATAAACTTTGTAATATTTTTTATTACAGAAAAATGCTTATTTCTCTTCTTATCAGGCCCCTCCCACCCTTCTGCACTGATCACTCACTCTGAAGCTACTGGTAAAATCTGCACACAGGAATCTGTACACTGATGGATCAGATTACAGCTGCGGCCTATAAAACTCAAAGGAGAGGGTAGGGGAGGAGAAAGAGGAGGTAGTTGCTGGAGAAAGACAGAATGAAGAGACAGAGATGCTGCTGCAGTTTCTAGTAAGTGTTTTATCTTATCCCAGTTCTGGATTCACAGGTACACTGCTTGTTACTGCTGTATAATCAACCCCATGTTACTGCAGTTCCTAGTATGTGTTATATCTCACCCCAGTACTTGATCCTCAGCTGCACCTAGACTCTATATCATCATTTAATGTCTCTAGAGGGTACTCACACTGTTATGCTGTACTTTTAATAGGTGCAGGACAATGGCTAATCTTAGGTTTAGGGATACATTGATATAATTTTTTTTTATTGAAGGCTATGTTCACCTTTGAAAGGCATTTTTTTTAATTAAACAGGTCAATTAGTGTTATTGGTGTAACTTTTTAATTCGTAATTTGTTTTACTTTTTGAGATACAGCTGCTCTGTATTCTCTATACAGAGCATCTGAATAGTTCACTAAGACCTGAATCCATCAGGCCCGCGAACCTGACGGGTTCAGTGTCAGCGGGTCCTGCGTGTCTCTGACACACAGGATCCACCTGTAATCTATCACATCTAAGCTATGAGTCCTCAATAAATTAGAATATCATCGAAAAGTTAATTTATTTCAGTAATTCAATTCAAAAGTGAAACTCATATATTATATAGATTCATTACACACAGAGTGATCCATTTTTTCCAGCATTTTTTTTCTTTTAATGTTGATGATTATGGTAACAGTTAATGAAAACCCAAAATTTAGTTTCTCCGAAAATTAGAATATTGAGTAAAAGTTCTAGATTGTAGACTCGTGGTGTGACACTCTAATCACCTAATCAACACAAAGCACCTGCGAAGGTTTTCTAAGCCTTTAAATGGACTGGTCTGTTGCTCAGTCTCCAAAGTCCTGTTTACAGAGGAAAGTAAATTTTGCATTTCATTTTTTTAAATCTCAGTCCCAGAGTCTGGAGGAAGAGTGGAAAGATACTCAATCCAAGTTGCTTGCGGTCCAGTGTGAAGTTTCCGCAGTCAGTGATGGTTTGGGGGCCATGTCATCTGCTGGTTTTGGTGCATTGTGTTATATCAAGTCCAGAGTCAACTCAGCCGTCTACCAGGAAATTTTCCAGCACTTCATGCTTCCCTCTGCTGACAAGCTTTATGGAGATGCTGATTTCATTTTCCAGCAGGACTTGGCACCTGCCCACACTGCCAAAAGTACCAACACCTGGTGTAATAACCACAGTTTCACTGTGCTTGATTGGCCAGCAAACTCACCTGACCTAAACCCCATAGAGAATCTATGGGGTACAGTCAATAGGAAGATGAGAGACACCCAGTGGCGGATTATCATATGGGCGTTTCGGGCGGCCGCCCGGGGCCCGAGGCTCCCAGGGGGCCCATGGCAGCCCGAAACGCACATCATCTCCTAAATCTATTCAGCGCGCTAGCGCTGCTAACGGCCGAAGATGAGGAGGAGCAGGGAATTGGCCGGGAAATAGGTAGGACACGCCTCCCTGACAAGTGCGGGCCGCCGCCATTGAGTAACAGAACAGCGACGGACGGCTGTTCTGTTACTCCAAAGCAGCAAGACAAGAGCCGGGCGGGCGGTCACCGGCGCTGAGGTCAGTACAGGCGCATCCTCCTGCCCAACTGGTTCCCGACCGCTGGCTGTATTTTTACGGCCAGCGGTCAGGGACGGGTCCTTAAAACCCGAGCCATAGACTTTCTACGGCTCGGGTTTAAACTTGCTGCCCGTGCGATCGGGCAGCTGAATGTCGGGTCTCCGGCTGTCAGTGACTGCCGGGGACCCTGAGGAGAAGATAGGAGCAGCTTTCGCTGCTTCTGTCTTCTCTGATCTCTTTTACACAGCGCTCAATGAACGCTGTGTAAAGGAATAGAGACAGCAGCAGCGGCGCTGTCTCTATTCCTCCCGGTGATCATGTGACTGGTCACATGATCGCCGGGTGCCGTTAGTGGCAGACTGTTGCTGGGTCTTACTAGACCCAGCACAGCCCTATTAGTGACAATCGTCACTATGAGAGGGCTGATTTCCCCTGTAACTGGGGCTGCTGTGCAGCTCCAGTTACAGTGGAAAAGATGGTGTAAAACAAAGAAAAATAATATATACAGTTCCCCAAAAGTCTTTTTTGACCTTTGAGGATCAGACCATAGTAATAAAAAAATAGTAAAGTGCAAAAAAAAATTAAATAATAAATACACATAAAATACCCACCCCAAAAAAAACGTCCCCCCCCCCGCCAATCATTGTTGTAACGCTAGCGCTGACCCAATTACCCTAATATAGACATGTAATATATTAAAATTTACGGTAGACAATGACGATTACAAATAAAAGGTCTATTTTAGGGTAAAACAATGTTATTACCAAAAAAAAATAGCTGAAACGTAAAAAAGCTTATTTTTTTACTATTATTTTCAAACTTTATGAATAAAAATTCTAAAATAGCAAAAAAGGTGTGTATAAAAACGCTAAAAAAACGAAACCTGCATTGTCTACGGAAAAAACTTCGCAAAAATCACGTCGGTTTTATATTTTTTTTAATAAAAATGTGTGTTTGGGGCAACTTTGTAATTACGTTTTATTAAAAAATATTTTCACTTTTTGAGATATAGCTGCTTTGTATCCTGTATCCGTCAGGTCAGCAGGACTGACGGGATCAGTGAAACGGGCCCTGCGCTAAATTATAATCTTAGATGTGATAGATTTGAGGTGGATCCTGCGTGTCACTGATCCTGTCAGTCCTGCTGACCTGACGGATACAGGATACAAAGCAGCTGTATCTCAAAAAGTAAAAATATTTTTTAATAAAATCAATCAATCACACTGATACACAGACATACCATATATATATATATATATATATATATATATATATATATATAATTATAATATAAAGTTTTTAAATGTGTACATAACATTGTGGCACTATATACAAGGGGGAGCGCTGTGTGGCACTATATACAAGGGGGGGCTGTGTAGTGCTATCCACAGTGGTATGTGTGTGGCGCTCTTTATAGGGGGGGCTTTTTGGTGCTATTTACAAGAGGGGGAGGGCTGTGTGGCGCTCTCTACAGGGGGGCTGTATGGCACTATCTATAGGGGGCTGTGTGTAACGCTCTCTACGAGGGGGATGTGTGATATATAGAGGGGGCTGTGTATGGCGATATCTATGGGGGTGTGTAATATCTACAGGGGCTGTGTGTGGCACTATGTACAGGGGGCTGTGTGTATGTGGTGTTTTACAGTGTGTGGTATTATTATATTCAGGCGCGCAGTGTTTGGTGCTATTATATTTAGGGGTACACTATGTGGCACCATGATAACTTTATTTTCGTTTATAGGTGTGGAAATGTTGGAAAAGTGAGGAGACATCTAAGTGGCAAATTCTGCAGAAATGAGTCATGGCCGGGAGAAGTCGTCATGAGTGCTGGACCGGATGGAGAAGAAAAGAGGAAAAAAACTACTAGAATCTGAGACGTCGTCACCTGTGAGTCACTAGATTTATAGAGAATCTGTCACCTCTCCTGACATGTTTATTATAGGAAATCCTTGTATTTCACAAAAAGTCTTTCTGCAGTCCAGGACTGATAGACAATTCCCCTTGTCAGGAGGTTGTGTCCCTGCACAGTGTGATCCTGTCAGTATGTAGGGACACCGCGCTGTGACAAGGGAAATCGTAACACTGTTAATGCTTGCCCAAAAAGGTAGTGTTAAAAATAGTTACGGCGCGGTGAGGAAGGGGGGCCCAAGTTTGGGTAACAGCCCAGGGCCCATGGTCTACTTAATCCGCCACTGGAGACACCAGACCCAACAATGCAGACGAGCTGAAGGCCACTATCAAAGCAACCTGGGCTTCCATAACACCTCAGCAGTGCCACAGTCTGATCGCCTCCATGCCACGCCGCATTGATGCAGTAACTCATGCAAAAGGAACCCCGACCAAGTGCTTTTTCCAGTGCTATCATCTTTTATCTTGTATTTTTTTATTCCTATATACTATATATTCTCAGTCAGTCTTTTCTTTTGGTCAATCAATCCCACAGAGAACAGCCCGTAACTACAAAGTATATAACATTGCTTGCATTTTTCTTATACATATTGCAAATACACTTATATCTCACAAACAGTTACGATCCTCATAAATTTATGGTGCTATACCTTACAAGTTATTAGAGATTTGAAACTTTTTTGATACAATTTACTCACGTATTACCAGCGTATTTCTATCCAACAGGAAGCGATTTGCGTTCCAGGCTGTAGTAGGGAGTTCCTTATCTCTTGACCCGCAATTAACTTTTACTAAAAACAGACTGGCTATAAAACCCTAGACTGAATAAGTGACTCAGCAGAAGCCATGACTAAGGACGCTGCATGCGTCAGAAACGCGTAGGCACCGCTCACACTGCCATGAATCCCACTATTCATTGAGAATATCTATTTGTAATGTTACCTGTTTTTATCCCAATTTTTCATTAAAACTTGGAAATAGTTTCCGTTTTTAAACAAACTTCAAGGACACAGCGCTGGATCCATTTGTTTTTTCCTGCAAGTATTGATTGCATATACTGTACATGTCACGATCTGTGGGTATGTGGGACCCACTGGGCCGTACCGCCGTAGCGGGATAGCAGCTGGCCAAACAGTGTACCAAGTAAAGTCTATAGTCCGTGCAAGGGTACCTGTGGAAGTACAGACAGTAGCGGTGGTTAGGCTCAGATGAGACCTTGGCAGCAGACACCAGGCGTGGTGTAACGCAACACGACTCCAACTCCTAAAGCACAGGAACAAGGTAACAAGGTAGCATGGGATACAGGTAGCAGGAACGGGAACACTGGGAACAGGGAAACACTAAGGAACCATTTGCTAGACTGACACAGGAAAACACAACAACGCTCAGGCATGAGTGAAGGGGCAGGGCACTTCTTATAGTCCAGGGTGATTAGACAATTCTAAACATGTGTGCGTGCTGGCCCTTTAAGGCCGGACTGAGCTTGCGCGCACACCCTAGTAGTCACCGCAGGCCAGGACGGCCGCATGTGCTGGCATCTCCGGCAAGGAAGGGAGGAGTATGATAGGAGTCTGCGGCCGCGGACGTTACAGTACATACTTTTCGCAGGCCAACATTTCGGTATTAAAAAACATTTTTGAAATTGCTTATATAATCATCAACATTAAAAGAAAAAGATGCTGGAAATAGATCACTCTGTGTAATGAATCTATATAATATAAGTTTCACGTTTTGAATTGAATTACTGAAATAAATTTACTTTTTGGTGATATTCTAATTCATTGAGAAGGACTAGTATATACGAAACAAAAAAAATCCAATATTTTTTAGTTTTTAATTTACCAAGGAAAATAAATCTACTTTATCTTCTCAGCGATTTTATTTGGAATATGTCCATGTTTTTAAAGCTTCCAAACTTTATTGAGATCCACAAAGTGACAAATAAATGCAATGGTTCATGGGCTGATTTATTATAGGTTTTTGTTGTTAAGTAGAAATGCTGATTTGTGTTTGGGAAAGCAGAACTTGTAGACTGATCTGCTATTATTGTGCTTAGATCAACATTTGTTACTGTGCTGATATACTGATTATTATATACATCATTCAGCGATGACTCGACACCTGGAAAATAGCCATGTTTGTCAAAAAAGCTTCTTTTAATCTGAACATGGAGCGTTTGGAGACATATACTCAACATATTGTTAAAATATTATTACCCTACCCCTGCTGCTTTTCATTAAGGGTATGTTCACACGGCCTATTTTTAGACGTAATACGGGCGTTTAATGCTTCGAATTACGCCTGAAAAGATGGCTCCATTACGCCTGCAAAGATCTGCCCATTGCTTGCAATGGGTTTTACTATGTTCTGTTCAGACGAGGTGTAATTTTACGCGTCGCTGTCAAAAGACGGCGCGTAAAAAGACGCCCGCATCAAAGAAGTGCATGTCACTTCTTTGGACGTTTTTGGAGCCATTTTTCATTGACTCCATTGAAAAACAGCTCCAATTACGTCCGTAATGGACGCCGCGAAAAACGTGAGTACTTGCAAAAACTTCTGAAATTCAGGAGCTGTTTTCGCCAGAAAACAGCTCCGTAATTTCAAACATAATTTGTTAAGACGTGTGAACATACCCTTACCCTTCATTTACCCCCTTCTCCATGTTCTGATGCCTCCTCCCCAGCTCTTAAAAACAGCTCCAAATGTCTTGCTTCCCTTACACAGCCATAGAGTAACATAATGAAATTCTGACCTCCAGCAGCTGCCACTAGAGGCGCTTCAGGTGGATGTCCTGGTGCACTGAGCAGTTAACCCTTTAAAGGCTATGTAAGCCTTTGAAGACTTTTTTATTTTACTTTTTGAGATACAGCTTCTATGTATCCTGGATGTGATCGAGGCAAGCAGGACCCGCTAACACCGAAGCCATCGGTCCCGCTGACCTGACAGATTCAGGTTTGAGACCAAGATATATATATCCAGGACACAAAGAAGCTGTTTCTCAAAAAGTTAATTTTTAAAAAAATAAAAATCAATTACAAAGTTGCAGTAAACACTATAATACATTGTTTTAGTAGAAAAAAAAAAAAACGTTTTCAAAGGCTTACAAAGCCTTTAAGGACACAGCCAATTATGCATTTTTAGTTTTTGTTTTTTTCTCCCCGAATTTCAAGAGCCAAAAGTTTTTTCATTTTTCCATAGCCATATACAGTGAAGGAAATAAGTATTTGATCCCTTGCTGATTTTGTAAGTTTGCCCACTGTCAAAGTCATGAACAGTCTAGAATTTTTAGGCTAGGTTAATTTTACCAGTGAGAGATAGATTATATAAAAAAAAAAAAAAAGAAAATCACATTGTCAAAATTATATATATTTATTTGCATTGTGCACAGAGAAATAAGTATTTGATCCCTTTGGCAAACAAGACTTAATACTTGGTGGCAAAACCCTTGTTGGGAACCACAGCAGTCAGACGTTTTTAGTAGTTGATGATGAAGTTTGCACACATGTTAGATGGAATTTTGGCCCACTCCTCTTTGCAGATCATCTGTAAATCATTAAGATTTCGAGGCTGTCGGTTGGCAACTCGGATCTTCAGCTCCCTCCATAAGTTTTCGATGGGATTAAGGTCTGGAGACTGGCTAGGCCACTCTATGACCTTAATGTGCTTCTTTTTGAGCCACTCCTTTGTTGCCTTGGCTGTATGTTTCGGGTCATTGTCGTGCTGGAAGACCCAGCCACGAGCCATTTTTAATGTCCTGGTGGAGGGAAGGAGGTTGTCACTCAAAATTTGACGGTATATGGCTCCATCCATTCTCCCATTGATGCGGTGAAGTAGTCCTGTGCCCTTAGCAGAGAAACACCCCCAAAACATAATGTTTCCACCTCCATGCTTGACAGTGGGGACGGTGTTCTTTGGGCCTTTGGCAGCATTGCTCTTCCTCCAAACACGGCGAGTTGAGTTAATGCCAAAGAGCTGAATTTTAGTCTCATCTGACCAAGTCACCTTCTCCCAATCACTCTCAGAATCATCCAGATGTTCATTTGCAAACTTCAGACGGGCCTGTACATGTGCCTTCTTGAGCAGGGGGACCTTGCGGGCACTGCAGGATTTTAATCCATTACGGCGTAATGTGTTACCAATGGTTTTCTTGGTGACTGTGGTCCCGGCTGCCTTGAGATCATTAACAAGTTCCCCCCGTGTAGTTTTCGGCTGAGCTCTCACCTTTCTCAGGATCAAGGATACCCCACGAGGTGAGATTTTGCATGGAGCCCCAGATCGATGTTGATTGACAGTCATTTTGTATGTCTTCCATTTTCTTACTATTGCACCAACAGTTGTCCCCTTCTCACCCAGCGTCTTACTTATGGTTTTGTAGCCCATTCCAGCCTTGTGCAGGTCTATGATCTTGTCCCTGACATCCTTAAGCTATGTTCACACGGGGTATTTTGCCGAGTTTTTTGACGCGGAAACCGCGTCGCAAAACTCGGCAGAAACGGCCCGAGAACGCCTCCCATTGATTTCAATGGGAGGCGTCGGCGTCTTTTTCCCGCGAGCAGTAAAACTGCCTCGCGGGAAAAAGAAGCGACATGCCCTATCTTCGGGCGCTTCCGCCTCGGACCTCCCATTGACTTCAATGGGAGGCAGGAGAAAGCGTATATCTCGCTGTTTTATGCCCGCGGCGCTCAATGGCCGCGGGCGAAAAACGGCACGATAATTGCCGCGAAAATCGGCGTGCAGGGAGAGGAATATCTGCCTCAAAGTTCCTTAGAAAGCTCTTTGGTCTTGCCCATGTTGTAGAGGTTAGAGTCAGACTGATTAATTGAGTCTGTGGACAGGAGTCTTTTATACTGGTGACCATGTAAGACAGCTGTCTTTAATGCAGGCACCAAGTTGATTTGGAGCGTGTAACTGGTCTGGAGGAGGCTGAACTCTTAATGGTTGGTAGGGGATCAAATACTTATTTCTCTGTGCACAATGGAAATAAATATATATAATTTTGACTATGTGATTTTCTTTTTTTTTTTTTTAATATAATCTATCTCTCACTGGTAAAATTAACCTAGCCTAAAAATTCTAGACTGTTCATGACTTTGACAGTGGGCAAACTTACAAAATCAGCAAGGGATTAAATACTTATTTCCTTCATTGTAAGTGCTTGTAATGTGTGCAACGAATTTAAATTTTTAATGGTGCCATTTAATGTCCTCAAAAACGTTAAAACCTATTTAGTGGGTGAAATTAAAAAAAGTGCAACACCGCCATAGTATTTTTTGGTTTTGGTTATACGCATTCAATGTTAGGTAAAAAGGACGTGTTCACTTTGTTCTTTGAGTCACTTCAATAATTGCGAACTACCAAATTTATATGTTTTTTTGTTCATGTTTTACAAAATAAAAACAATTTATAAAAAAAAAAAATATTTTGTATTCTAAAACCCATAACTTTTCTATTTTTTCGTTAACGGAGTGGTGTGAGTGCCTGTTTTTTTGCAGGGCAAGCTGTAGTTTTTATAACTACCATTTTGGGGTACATGCAACTTTTTTTATCACCTTTTATTCAACTTTTCTGGGGCAGCGAGGTGACCAAAAAGCTAATTTGGCATTGTGAGATTTTTTCCTACGGGGTCCACACTGAAGGTTAAATAACATGATATTTCAATATTTTGGACATTTACGGGTGCGGTGCTACCAATTATGTGTATTTTTTATGTGGCAAATGGGAAAATAGTTTTTACTTTTAGGGCTTATTCAGATGAACGTGATATACGTCCGTGCAACGCACGTGAATTTCACGCGCCTCGCACGGACCTATGTTAGTCTATGGGGCCGTGCAGACTGTCCGTGAGTTTCACGCAGCGTGTGTCCGCTGCGTAAAACTCACGACATGTCCGATATTTGTGTGTTGTTCATGCATCATGCACCCATTGAAGTCAATGGGTGCGTGAAAATCACGTGCAGCACACGGAAGCACTTCCGTGTGACGCGCGTGATTCGCGCAACAGCAGTAAAAACTATGAATGAAACCGCGTGCTTTTCTTTTTACAAACATACAAACAGAGTGTCATAATGATGGCGGCTGCGTGAAAATCACGCAGCCGCGCATCATACGGGGCTGACACACGGAGCTGTTAAGTACCTTTTGCGCGCGCAAACTGCCGCGTTTTTTGCGCACGCAAAACGCTCACGCTCGTGTAAATCCGGCCTTACTTTTTTTTATTAAAAATAGTTTATTTTTTTTTAGTCTCTTGAGGGAACTTTACCATGCGAGCATTAGATCACTCATGCAATACACTGCAATACCTATGTATTACCCTTTTCTGCGCTCTACTATAAATAGTAAAATACAAAAGGCAGACCTGGAGACCCCCACTAGGGCTCCGGCTGCCATATCAAATGAACAGCACCCCAGAGTTTAGTCGGGTGAGGGGGGGGGGGCTTGGACGGGGGGCCACTGCATCTGAAGGGTTAAATTGCATCTGGGTTTAAATAGCGGCTATTGACCGCGGCATCTGAGGGGTTAGACAACCTGGATCAGAGATATCTTCGATCTCAGCTATTGTGGGCGCGTGTCAGATGTATCAACCAGCCGACACCCGCTGCGCATGGTGCGGGCTCAACTCCTGATAGCACACATCTGCCGTATATGTATGGCGGATATCACTAAGGGGTCAAAGGGGTTTTACAGGACTTTGTTATTGATGACCTATTCTTAGCAGCAGAAAGGCAAAAGCTCGCTTGATCTTGATTTTCAGTATGAACACAGACCATAAAAGCGGGCACTTACTTTATATAATTTTTTTAAATAACAACCTTTAACAGGATAACCCGAGGTCCGCTGTATTATCAAAGTTTTAACCTTCAATGAATGATGGCTGAGTAAAATATTAATAGCCCCCCAGCCCCCTGCATGCTGGCCTCGTCTCCGGCAAAATGTATCCTAGTCTTAATCTCCTCATTGACTGCAGCAAGACACTGTTGTTATCCTCTCAGAATACTCTGAATATGGAAAAATAAAGCTTTGGCAGAAAAGGAATTATATAAGTGGGATACAAAAGTATAATTAAGTACAATTCTAGTGCTCTAATGAGACAAAATTACACTTTCCCATTTCATGGAAATCAGATGTTAAAGAATATATCCCCAGCATGGAAGGAAATTAATAAAGAGAGGTTTTCATTGAAGGCTACTCTGTGATTGAGAGAACTTGTTACCAGCGAATGTGTAATGCCGGGGTGGGGGGTTCATGAATATGTTAACAGAAAGTCACTTTATACTGAAGTGCTTTTCCCTGTAGACCTTATGCCACTAAGAAGAATGCTCCGACCCTGGACAAAGATTTCTCCATGCTGTGAGACAAAATTACTCATAAAAAGTTTACACTAAAATGTCAGCCAGAAAACTAGCTACTGTATTTATCTCTAAAGCTTTATTTCCTTTTAATCTTTTCTTGCAATTTGCAGCTTTTGTTCCGTGCAGCTTTTTATCTTTATACATTTTTTTGAAATGACAAAAATGCTTCATTTTGTGATTTAGGACAGATGGGAATTTTGGCCGTCATGCAAACTTCAAATTGTTACTTTTATTGCAGTGGATTTAGGGAAAATTATGTCAAATTGACACATATGGTAGGGCTTGCTACCATGGTGGGGGGGGGGGGGGGTATTCCTCGAAAGTAAATGAATTTATCTTATTATCCACATGTTTCTTAAAAAAACACAAAAAATATTTTGCTTATATTTTTTGGGATATAAGTCAGTCATGTAATCAGTGATGCTTAAATGTGCGGTGCCCTACAAGAATAAAAAAGATAAGTGATAAAACTCGGAAGGGTTTTGTTCTATATTTTAAATAGGGTTCTGATTTGTCCTAAAATCTATAGGTAAAAACTTGCTCGAAAGCAGTGTTTGTCAATGTTTTCTAAGCCAAGTACCACATAGTCACATAAATTACATCAAAGTACCACCATGACTATGATCATACACCCTAAAGCACAGAATTAGATTTTCGCGCAGCCGCCATCATTATGACACTGTTTATATGTTTGTAAACAGAAAAGCACGTGGTGTTCTGTTTTCATTCATAGTTTTGACTACAGTAGTGCGCATCACGCGCGGCACACGGAAGGTTTTTACGCACCCATTGAAAAACGGGCAAATATAGGAGATGTCGTGAGTTTTACGCAGCGGACATACGCTGCGTGAAAATCACTGGCAGTCTGAACGGCCACATTGACTAACATAGGTCCGTGCGACGCGCGTGGAAATCACACGCATTGCACGGACGTATTATATGTTCGTCTGAATAAGCCCTAAGGGTAACAACTTGGAGCAGAAGTATAGGTATTCTAGAAGGCACTGGCCAATGCCAGGGCATAAAATTATAAGCCTATTGGAAATATAGAACAAACCCTACTGTAATGATGGGGGTAGGGAAACAGACAAGTGAGCCCTAATCTACACGCCGCTTAGTCCCTGCCTACTTGCAACGACCCGCCCTAGGCGGCGGGGTACAACTGGGCGACGGTCCCTACGCTCAATAAGTGCACGACAGACAAACAGACAAGGGTACACAGAAGCAAGGGAAAAGGGGCAGTTGCCCACGGCAACACCTTGAGCAACAAGAGTGGTGAATGAGCCGAGTCAAACCAGGAGTGTACGAGGTACCAAACACAGAGCAGGAGAGTAGTGAACAAGCCGAGTAAAACCAGGAGTGTACGAGGTACCAAACGCAGAGCAGGAGAGTAGTCAGTAAGCCAGGGTCAATATGAAGCAGGGTCAAATAGTTCAAGAAGCTGCAGCAGGGCCAGGAAACCAAACGAGAAGAATCACAAGCAAGGAGGAACAGGAAAGGCAGGTATAAATAGACAGAGGGCGGGAGCTAGCTCCGTCTGGCCAGGCTGTGATAGGCTCTCCCACTCCTAAGCCTGCCATCCTGAGTGGTGGAAGATGGAGTCAGTCTCACAGACATAGAAGCAGGTGCAGACTGATTACCTATGGGCGTTGACACAGAAGCTGTGCCTGGCAGATCCTTTACAGTACCCCCCCTTTTATGAGGGGCCACCGGACCCTTTCTAGGTGGACCTGGTTTATTGGGGAAACGAAGGTGGTACCTCCTGACCAATACCCCAGCGTGAACATCCCGGGCGGGTACCCAAGTCCTCTCCTCAGGCCGGTAACCTCTCCAATGGACCAGGTACTGGAGGGAGCCTTGGACCATCTTGCTGTCCACAATCTTGGCCACCTCGAATTCTACCCCGTCAGGGGTGAGAACGGGGACAGGAGGTTTCCTCGAGGGAGCCAAGGACGGGGAGCAGCGTTTAAGGAGGGAGGCATGAAACACATCGTGTACTCGAAAAGATGGGGGCAACTCCAGTCGGAAGGAGACAGGATTGAGAACTTCAATGACCTTGTACGGCCCTATAAACCGGGGAGCAAACTTCTTGGACGGGACTTTAAGGCGCAAGTTCTTAGACGATAGCCACACCAGATCCCCGACCATAAACAAGGGGTTAGCAGAACGTCTTCTATCTGCCTGAGTTTTTTGTATGCTCTGGGACACCTCTATGTTCTTCTGAACCTGGGCCCAGACTGTGCACAGTTCCTGATGAACGACCTCTACCTCGGGATTGTTGGAACTACCAGGTGAAACGGAAGAGAACCGTGGATTAAACCCAAAATTACAGAAAAAGGGGGAGACCCCTGACGAGTTACTGACCCGGTTATTAAGGGAAAATTCGGCGAGGGGAATGAATGAGACCCAATCATATTGACAGTCAGAGATAAAACACCTTAAATATTGTTCTAGAGACTGATTAGTCCTCTCAGTTTGGCCATTAGTTTCAGGATGGAAGGCAGAGGAGAAGGACAGATCAATCTCCAACTTTTTACAGAAGGCTCTCCAAAACAAAGAAACAAATTGTACCCCTCTGTCAGAAACAATATTGACAGGGACCCCATGGAGACACAGGATGTGTTTGACAAACAAGGTAGCTAACGTCTTAGCATTGGGTAGTTTCTTGAGGGGCACAAAGTGGCACATCTTACTGAAGCGGTCTACTACAACCCACACCACCGACTTGCCTTGAGATGGAGGCAAATCGGTGATAAAATCCATGGAGATGTGGGTCCAAGGTCTCTGGGGAATGGGCAAAGAACGTAGTAAGCCCGCTGGTCGGGACCTGGGAGTTTTGGACCTAGCACAAACCTCACAAGCGGTGACGTAGGCGGTGACGTAGGCCTTAACGTCCCAGGCCACCAATAGTTTCTGGCAATGAGGTGCTTGGTACCCAGGATGCCTGGATGACCAGATAGTAGTCATGATTTTCCCTAAGTACCCTTAGCCGGAATTGCAGGGGAACAAACAGCTTGTTCTCAGGAAGGTTCCCGGGAGCTGAACCTTGATCAGCCGCAATTTCAGAGACTAAATCAGAATCAATAGAGGAAATGATTATACCTGGAGGCAAAATACAAGCAGGATCTTCTTCCGAAGGAGGGCTGGCCATGAAGCTACGCGACAGTGCATCAGCCTTAATATTTTTAGACCCAGCCCTATAGGTAACCAAAAAGTTGAATCTGGTAAAAAATAACGCCCATCGAGCTTGTCTCGGGTTTAGCCTCCGGGCAGATTCTAGGAAAACCAGATTCTTGTGGTCGGTAAGGACCGTTACCTGGTGCCTAGCCCCCTACAGGAAGTGGCCCAACTCTTCCAATGCCCATTTAATGGCTAAGAGTTCACGGTTGCCAATATCATAGTTACTCTCAGTGGGCGAAAACTTCCTGGAGAAGTAGGCACAGGGACGGAGATGGGTGAGGGACCTGGTACCCTGGGACAAGACAGCCCCCACTCCCACCTCGGACGCGTCAACCTTCACGATAAATGGCTCCATTTGGTTGGGCTGAACCAGCACCGGGGCTGAGATAAAGCACTTCTTAAGGACCTCAAAAGCCTGGACAGCCTCAGGAGGCCAGCGGAGGAGATCAGCACCTTTGCGAGTGAGATCCGTAAGAGGCTTAGCGATGACCGAGAAGGTAGCAATAAATCTCCTGTAATAATTAGCGAACCACAAGAAGCACTATAACGCCTTCAGGGAGGCAGGTTGGACCCATTCCGCCACAGCCTGGACCTTGGCGGGGTCCATGCGGAATTCATTAGGAGTGAGGATTGGACCCAAAAATGGTATCTCCTGCACCCCAAACATACATTTTTCGGTCTTCGCAAACAGCTTGTTTTCCTGAAGGACCTGGAGCACCTTCCTGAAATGCTCAATGTGGGAGGACCAGTCCTTGGAAAACACAAGTATGTCATCAAGGTACACTACAAGAAATACCCCCAGGTAATCTCTTGAAATCTCATTTATGAAATTCTGGAAGACCGCGGGAGCATTACACAACCCAAAGGGCATGACGAGGTATTCGAAATGACCTTCGGGCGTGTTAAACGCAGTCTTCCACTCATCCCCCTCTTTGATGCGGATAAAGTTATACGCCCCCCGTTGATCAAACTTAGAGAACCATTGGGCCCCCTGAACCTGATTAAAGAGATCAGGAATCAAAGGAAGGGGATACTGGTTCCTTACAGTGACCTTATTCAAGTTACGGTAGTCAATGCATGGCCTAAGACCACCATCCTTCTTCCCTACGAAGAAGAAGCCAGCACCTACCGGAGAAGTAGAGGGGCGAATGTAACCCTTGGCCAGGCATTCCTGGATATACTCTCTCATGGCTTCACGTTCGGGACAAGAGAGATTAAATATCCTACCCTTAGGGAGCTTAGCTCCAGGTACCAAATCGATAGCGCAATCGTATTTTCTATGAGGAGGTAACACTTCGGAGGCCTCCTTAGAGAAAACATCAGCAAAGTCCTGAACAAACTCGGGTAGAGTGTTCACCTCCTCACGGGGAGAAATAGAATTAACAGAAAAACATGATGTCAAGCATTCATTACCCCATTTGGTAAGATCCCCAGTATTCCAGTCAAACGTGGGATTATGCAACTGCAACCAGGGAAGGCCTAAAACCAAATCAGACGATAATCCTTGCATCAACAGTACAGAGCACTGCTTCAAATGCATGGAGCCAACAAGGAGTTCAAAAACAGGGGTATGCTGTGTAAAATAACCATTAGCAAGAGGAGTGGAGTCGATACCCACTACCGGGACAGGTTTAGGCTAATCAATCAAAGGCATAGCTAGAGACATAGCAAATTCCACAGACATGATATTAGCAGAAGACCCTGAATCCACGAAGGCACTGCCGGTAGCAGACCTACCACCAAAAGAGACCTGAAAGGGAAGCAAGATTTTATTACGTTTCATATTTACGGGAAATACCTGTGCGCCCAAGTGACCTCCCCGATGATCACTTAGGCGCGGAAGTTTTCCGGCTGCTTATTCTTACGCCTAGGACAGGTGTTCACTTGATGCTTGGCATCCCCACAATAGAAGCAGAGACCATTCTTCCTGCGGAACTCTCTACGTTGTTGGGGGGACACGGAGGCCCCGAGTTGCATAGGTACCTCCGAGTCTTCCGTGGAAGAACGAAGCAACGGAACCTCGGGAGGCATCATGGGGGAGTCAGAGGAGAAAGCACAAAAACGTTCAAGTTGTCGTTCCCTGAGACGTCGGTCAAGTCGTACCGCTAAAGCCATAACCTGGTCTAGGGAGTCAGAAGAGGGATAGCTAACTAGCAGGTCTTTCAGGACGTTTGACAGACCCAACCTAAACTGGCACCTTAAGGCAGGGTCATTCCACCGAGAAGCTACGCACCACTTCCTAAAGTCAGAGCAATACTCCTCAACAGGTCTCTTACCCTGATGTAAGGTCACCAGCTGGCTCTCGGCAAAGGCAGTCCTGTCAGTCTCGTCATAAATGAGTCCGAGAGCAGAAAAGAAAAGATCAACGGAGGAAAGTTCAGGGGCGTCAGGAGCCAAGGAGAAGGCCCATTCTTGGGGCCCTTCCTGGAGCCGGGACATAATTATACCCAGAATCTGAGGAGTGGGGCTTTAAGCGAAAATAGAGCCTACAACTCTCCCGAAAGGAGAGAAAAGTCTTCCGGTCCCCTGAGAACCGGTCAGGCAACTTGAGGTGGGGTTCAAGAGGTGAGGTGAGGGGCACTACCATGGTAGCATCAGGCTGGTTGACCCTCTGAGCCAGGGCCTGGACCTGTAGGGAGAGACCCTGCATTTGCTGAGCCAGGGTCTCAAGGGGGTCCATAGTAGTGTGAGGAACCAGGGTAGACTAGGTATATGGGCTTGTGATTATGTAATGATGGGGGTAGGGAAACAGACAAGTGAGCCCTAATCTACCCGCCACTCAGTCCCTGCCTACTTGCAACGACCCGCCCTAGGCGACGGGGTACAACTGGGCGACGGTCCCTACGCTCAATAAGTGCACGACAGACAAACAGACAAGGGTACACAGAAGCAAGGAAAAAGGGGCAGTTGCCCACGGCAACACCGTGATTAACAAGAGTGGTGAACGAGCCGAGGAGTGTACGAGGTACCAAACGCAGAGCAGGAGAGTAGTGAACAAGCCAAGTCAAACCAGGTGTGTACGAGGTACCAAACGCAGAGCAGGAGAGTAGTCAGTAAGCCAGGGTCAATATGAAGCAGGGTCAAATAGTTCAAGAAGCTGCAGCAGGGCCAGGAAACCAAACGAGAAGAATCACAAGCAAGGAGGAACAGGAAAGGCAGGTATAAATAGACAGAGGGCGGGAGCTAGCTCCGTCTGGCCAGGCTGTGATAGGCTCTCCCACTCCTAAGCCTGCCATCCTGAGTGGTGGAAGATGGAGTCAGTCTCACAGACATAGAAGCAGGTGCAGACTGATTACCTATGGGCGTTGACAGAGAAGCTGTGCCTGGCAGATCCTTTACACCTACTCAGTAATGTCACTTGTCTTTTTGATTCTTTTTGGGCACTAGATTTTAGTGAAACTCTCATTAACAGTTGTGTCTGTAAGTGTATGATTTTTTTCAGTGATCTTTCTTGATGTTAAACACTACATTTTGAGCCTACAGGGGCACATATTATTCTATTTGTAATGATTACGGCAGAAAATATTTCATTGACTTCTAGTGGAGATTGTTATGGGCATGCTTCTATAGGAGTGTGTTGTGGGCATGCTCTGTAACATGTAAAAAGCTCACTATGCAGGAAAGAGGAGGTGTTGAGATATCAATATCACCTATGGTCAACCGTGTGATCCTGTATTATTTGCGCTCACCATAAGGTCCCTCAGGATGTTGTGTATTGCGGTGCATACAATGTCCTAGTGCTGACTGCTGTCAGAACCTGTGTGCTGGACCCAGAAGACAATAGAAGCCAAGAGTGAGGAGAGTTTTTTTTGTTTTTTCAGTCTGATTTGGGGGTCTGATTAATTTTGGGGTCTGATTTAGGGGTTTTCGTCTAGAGTCTCAGGTCTGACTTAAGGGTCTGATCTTGGTTCTGATTAATTTAGGTGTCTGGTCTGGGGTTTGATTAATGTAAGGCTGGGTTCACACAACCTATTTTCAGACGTAAACGATGCGTATTATGCCTTGTTTTACGTCTGAAAATAGGGCTCCAATACGTCGGCACACATCTGCCCATTTATTTGAATGGGTTTGCCGACGTACTGTGCCGACGACCTGTAATTTACGCGTCGTCGTTTGACAGCTGTCAAAAGACGACACGTAAAATTACAGCCTCGTCAAAAGAAGTGCAGGACACTTCTTTGGACGTTTTTGGAGCCATTTTCTCATAGACTCCAATGAAAACAGCTCCAAAAACGGACGTAAAAAACGGCGCGAAAACGGCGCGAAAAACGAGATTTGCTCAAAAAACGTCTGAAAATCAGCGGCTGTTTTCCCTTGAAAACATCTCCGCATTTTTAGATGTTTTTGGTCACTACGTGTGCACATACTCTAAGGGGTCTGAATAATTTAGGTGGGTTCTGAAATAATTTTGGTGCCTGTTCTGGATTCTGATTTAGGGGTCTGGGGTCTGACTTAGGATTCTATTTTAAATTAGAAGTCTGGGGGTCTGAATTAATTTAGGGCTCTTGTCTTGGTTTTGATGTTTCCCATGCGCTCATTTTGCATTTTCTACTTATATGCGGAAAATCAGTGTTAAATGACCCAAACATTTTCAAAATAAAATAGTTTTTATTGAGACATGGTAAAAAAACAATATACAGATAATAGCATCAAAAATGGATTAATATATAAGTCCTCACAGTAAAGAAAGTACTGAGTGGGCTACTGGCCATAACATCTATACCATACAGAAGTACATTGTAAATAAACAACCATGGTAAGTCACATAACAAAATAAAAAACTGTGAAATAGACCATCAGAATCGATAGACAGAACTGCCAAGGTAGCCAAAAAATTTATAAAAGAGCCCAGGGTGTAAGTGGGCTCCTGGCACATCGCTATTCTTACCCCATTGTATCTCTGCATCATTTTTTTATGCCCACACATTTGGCCGTACTGTTCCACAGTGTTTTCTAAGGTGCGTGCGCGCGCTCGTCTCCGGCCATAAAGGGCCAGCACGCGCACCTGTAAAATGTTGCCTAACCAATCCCCAGATCACCCTGGACTATAAAAAGGGCTCTGCCCTTCCACTCCTTGCCTGAGCGTTGTTGTTGTAGTCTTCCCATGTTAGTTAACCCCTTAACGACCGCCCACCGTCTTTTGACGTCAGGCGGTGCAGGTACTCAGTCTACAGCGACGCCTTTTGGCGTCGCTGTAGTAGAGTGGGTTTAACGGCACCCTGGTGACATCTGCACTAAAAACCGGCTGTAAGTAACAGCTCCGGTTCTTAGTGAAGCCATCAGGACCTGCCGATTTCGTCGTAACAGCATGTGACCGCTGTGACAGCCAATCACAGCGGTCACATGCTGTTACTGCGTACAGAGCCGCCAGGAGTGTCTAAATGACAGCTCCTGCTCTAAGAACGAGCTGTTGCTAGCAGCTCTTGTTATGGCAGGAAGGAGGGGAAGGGGACAAGTGAGCCCTAATCTACCCACCGCCCTGTCCCTGCCTACTTGCAACGACCCGCCCTAGGCGACGGGGTACAACTGGGCAGCGGTCCCTACGCTGACTAAGTGCAAGGGAATACAAACAGGGAACAAGCAAGGGAAGGGGCAGTAGCCCACGGAACACCGTGAGGAAACCAGAGTGGTGAACGAGCCAGTCAGGATCAGGATGTCACGAAGTATACGAACGCAGAGCAAGGAGCAGGAAGCAAGCCGGGGGCAGAGCGAAGCAGGATAAGCGGAAGCTGTAGCAAGGCTGAAGCAAGGCAGAAGCAGGCTGGAGCAAGGCTGTAGCAGGGCCAGGAAACCAGGAAGAATCACAAGCAATGAGGAAGAGAAAACGGCAGGTATAAATGGACAGGGGGCGGAGCTAACTCCGACTGACCAGGCCGCGATAGGCTCTCCCACTCCTGAGCCTGCCACCCTGATTGGTGGGAGCCGGAGTCAGTCTAAGAGATCCGGCCTCAGGTGTCGATTGATTAATCCTGGGAGTATCCACAGACGTAGTGCCTGGCAGATCCTTTACAGCTCTGTTCTTAGAGCAGTGATCAGGAGCCAATAGTATTGTTTCCTGATCTTTTGTGATCACTATGAGATCCAATCATAGTGATCACTACTGTAAAATAAAAGTAAAAACATGTATCTGTTTCTCCTCACTGTTCTAGCTGTGGAGAGAAACAGATACAAGTGTGTCAGTGTCCCCACACAAAATCACTTGTTCCTCAGTATTTTATAGTATATAGTATATACATATATATATATATATATATATATATATATATATATATATATATACAAATATAAATATATTTACTGTATATACTAAGAATCGTACTATAAACGACTTTCTTTTTAGGGTACGCTGTTAGACGGCGTGTACGCTATTAGGCCTCATGCACACGACCGTAGCCGTGTGCATGGCCGTGATTTTCAGGTCGGCCGGCTGCGGACTGTCAGCCGCAGGCCGCCCGCACATCGCGGGACATGCACATGGCCGCCACCATTGTTTTCAATGAGCCCGGACCGCAGAACAGGGCCGTAATACGACATGCCCGTTCTTTCTGCGGTACGGGCTCCCGGGCCGTGCAAGGACCGCAAAAACTACAGTCGTGTGCATGGCCCCATAGAAAACAATGGGGCCTCAATTCTCCCGTGGATTTTCGGTGGAATTGCGGCCGCAAAAACACGTTTGTGTGCATGGGGCCTTAGACGGCGTAGGGTGCTGTTCTGCGCTTGGGTTTACGGTTTGTGTTAGGCGTAGAGTTTAGGTTTAGGTTTGAAAAAAAAAAAAAACTTAAAAAATCAAGAAAAAAAAAAAAAAAAGTTTAATTCTTTTAGTGTTCTTAGTTGATTAGGCTTCATGCACACGACTGTGCTCGTAATTACGAGCACGGCCGGGCACGGCCGGCCGCGGGCAGCCGGCCGCTTTTGCGAGCCGTGCTGTCATTATAAAGTATAGCAGCACGGCCCGTAAAATAGAAAAATAGAACATGCTCTATTTTTTTAACGGCACGGGCACCTTTCCGTGAGAAAACGGGAAGGTACCCGTGGGTAACAGAAGTCTATGAGCCCGTAATTGCGGGTCGTAATTACGACCCACAATAACGGGTGTTTTTACGGTCGTGTGCATGAGGCCTTAGTTGATAAAAAAAAAATTTTAACCGCTAGTTCCATTTATTATTTGCGGTTTAGACTGTATTATCATTATGGCTGCCAGAAGATACAGCCTATCAGATGCTATGTTTTATTATAGTAACTCGCTAAAAACAGGGGTAACACACCACTGTGAAAAAAGCCCCACCGTGTATATTAAAAATGTATTAAACAGTAAACACTGAATCATTTAGATAAGTATATCTCAGTGTTTATAACGATATTCACCGGAATCAGCATTTAACCTGGGCACAACAATAGTACGAGCCCCAAGAACACACCAGGGTCCGTGATCAACACCGGAATCTCCTAGCGCTGGGTCCACCACAATGCTACTGTCCCCTATGCAACAATCCCATATACAAAAACGACCCTACGCGTTTCAAATACTCATCCTCAGGGGTCTGTATCTTGGTCACTCTGGCCTGATTACCAGCGATAAAAATATTCGACAGCAGATATTCTGCTGCGCATCACGGAAGGATGCTCGCGTCGATGTCAGCGGCATACTTCATTTTGGGCACTGAGTTGCTATAAGCACCAAACTCCACCCCTCGTTCTTGGCGGCGCTGTACGAACTAACCAATCACAGCGCCCCCTGAATTCGTGACACCTGTCCATGTGACTCCCGGCCGTCAGCTGATAGCCAAGAATCATCATCGACCGCATCTGAACGAACACGCAGGCGCAGTGGAAGCCACGGACGTATCGCCCATGCTGCCAAGAAAAAGCAAGGTAAGAGCAGAACGATATAGAATATGGGGTATATCTTGCGGGACAGTTACCCACCGCAAGTGGACTACCTCAAAACAACTCTTTTGTTGTAAACACATATTAGATAGATGAATGCGGTGTCCCTCACATTACGAAATTTGGATTAAAAACCTGTTGTACACGACCTAGCCAGATGGGCCATATCAATCAGAGTGCACTATGCAGAACACCCACCCACCCACCCGTTAAAGCAACCAAATATTAGCCCGGCTGCTTAAAGATGGATGATATTGCATGTTAAATAAAGCACGTGTAATTTGCCTAGTCGTTTAGACCCGCTGGTTGTATACATGCCAGTCTGTGGATCCATTGGGCTTCCTTGCGTAGAATTAGGTTGTCCCAATCGCCTCCTCTTTTTGGAGGTCTAATAAGTTCAATTGCTTGAAACTTTAAACATTCTGCACGACCCTGGTGTTTAGCATGTACGTGTTTCGATATTGGGGTATCCCTAGCATGGACAATATCTCCAACATGTTCCCTTATCCGGCGCCGAAATTGTCGCACCGTTTTGCCCACATAATTAAGGGGGCATGGACATGTGATAAGGTAAACCACCCCCGCTGTTTTGCAGTTAACAAAATCACGAATGTCGTACTCCTCTTGTGTTGTGACACTCGTAAATCTGTTCCCTTTGAGGATGAAGTCGCAGGCCTTGCAGCTACCACATCTATATGTACCTGGTGTTTGTCTATCCAGCCATGTGCCCCTCGGTATAATAGGGTCAAAACAACTATGCATGACTCTATCCCTAATGTTCTTCCCTCTCCGATACGTAACTGAGGGCCATTGTGTGATCTGGTCTGCCAAATCTGTATCTGCACTGAGAATACGCCAGTACCTTTTAAGGATTTGCATGATGTCATTTTGTTTCGAATCATAAGTACCTATGAGTCTTGTAACTCGTTCTTCTTTACGTTTTTTAGGAACAAGGAGACTTTGCCTGTCTGCGTCCCTCGCTCCCTCATAGGCCTTTCTGATTACACCCATGGGGAAACCTCTGTCCTTCAATCTGATTTTGAGCTCCTGTGCCTGACTCTCAAAATCACCCATGGAGCTACAATTCCGGCGTACTCTCATAAATTGGCCTTTTGGAATGCCACGTTTGAGGGAATAGGGATGACAACTGTTCCATTGTAAGAAACTGTTGGTTGCTGTTTCCTTCCGGTGTACCTTGGTGCGGATTGTGCCTTCCATTGTTTTTATAATTTTTAAATCTAGAAAGGACAGTTCTTGATCACTAATCTCGCACGTGAACCTAAGCCCTATATTATTGGTGTTGAGGGCTGCTACAAAACTCTTGAACTCCTCAGCTGTTGAGTTCCAGAACAGCAGCACGTCATCAATATATCTAATCCATATTCCAATTGACGAGGTCCATTTGGCAAATTTGTCCCCAAAAACAATTGTCTCCTCCCACCAGCCAAGAAATAAATTTGCATAGGTGGGAGCAGTAGGACTCCCCATTGCTGTGCCACATTGCTGGTGAAAGATCTTATCTTCAAAGATAAATATATTTTTTTCAAGAACAAAATGTAGTAGCTGCAAAACAAACTGGTTGTGGGCTACAAACTGAGTGCCCCTAGATCTAAGGAAGTATTCAACCGCCTCACACCCTAGTTTGTGTGGAATGGACGAGTACAACGCCTCAACATCCAGGCTAGCCAACAATGTGTTATGTTCCAAAGTAATACCTTCAATTTGTTTCAGAACATCCATGGTGTCACGTACATATGATGTAAGACCCAAAACAAACGGACGCAACACCTGATCTACATATGTACTCACGTTCTGGGTTAAGTTGTTAATGCCTGAAACAATAGGTCTGCCACGTAAGGGGGGATACCCTTTGTGGATTTTTGGCAGGCTATAAAAACATGCCATGATGGGAAACTGTGGGAACAGGAAACCAAACTCACTAGCACTGATCAAGGATCTGCTCTTTGCATCGCTCAAAATGCCCAGAAGCTCCTTCTTGAACAGTGCTGTGGGATTGTCCTTTAAAATGGTGTAACAGTCAGGATTGAGTAAAATGTCCTCACACATTTTCTTATAGTCATCTCTTCTCATGACCACGATGTTCCCACCCTTATCGGATGCTTTCAGAACAATGTTTTGTTTTTTCTCCAAAGTGGTCAGAGCTGATCGTTCGGACCAAGACAAATTGTTGTCTATACCCCTCATATCCTGACTAAGACTTTTAATCTCGTCTCCCACCATGTCTACAAATAAATCCACATTGGTAAAGTCTCCTATAGGTGGCAGCTTCCTACTCTTCATCTTAAGATTGGTAAATGGGCCTAGACCTGGGGTTCTACCAGATTCCTCTAGTAACCCCTCTAGGGCCTCAAGACCTTCCATATCCGATTCTTCCAAACCCATTTCCATGCATTTTTTTCGGTTGTGGTGTTTGAAGAATTTAATCCATTTAAGCTTACGAGCAAACAAATTTAGGTCTTTTATCCAGGTAAATGAATCGAACTTCACTGTGGGGACAAAAGAAAGCCCCTTTTCTAGTAACATAATCTCAGATGCGCTCAGATTGTATTCAGATAGGTTTATAATTTGTAGCCTATCCGTACCTTTTCCCTTCACTAATCCTTTTGTCCCCTCAGCATATAGCGGGAAATGGGGGGATTGTTGGCTAACTAATTATTGCCACTATTGGAAGAAGCTCTAGCACGGCCTCTATTTCTACCCCTAGCTCCTCCCCTGAATTTTTGTCTCCCACCGCTAGCACCAAAGAAAGGGCCCACTCTTTCAGAGTCTGTTGTTTCACTCTCTGATGTAGATGGGTCAGATTCCCTAGGCCCTCTGTTTGATTGTTGATATTGCTGTTGTTGAGTGTTAACAAAATCGTAAGCTTTTTTCTCCCTGAATTCCTGTAGGTCTCTCTGAAACTGGAAGTGCTTACGCTCTTTAAGATGACTAGTGAACCGTTCTAGAGTTTGTTGTAGGATTTTATCTTTTTTATCGAAGCCAGGGGTATCAACCAGAGACTTAACTGTCTCAATCTCTTTTTTAAGCTCAACACTTATGTAGTCAAACTGGACTTTTTCTTCCTCCACTAAAATTTGCATAAGCCTCAGTGAACTCCCTGTAATCTCCTGTTCCCACCTCTCTTTGATGTTAGTGGTTTTTAATCTTGAGGCTGGAACAATAGGGACTCTCAGGCCTCTGGGAACTATATTATTTTTTAAATAGTTTTCCAGACTCTGAATCTCCCACCAGCTCCTAGTATAATCCTTATGTAATCTAGTCAGGTTCTTGAAAGTGGATTTAAGGGACGCACCCTGTGCTGTATGCACCAGTTCACATTCAGAAAAGACACTTTTTGCTTCACTCATCCACCCTTCTGTGTTTAACTCAGAGAGTGCAAAGGCTGCCATACCCGGATATAATGAAAAATATATAATGAACTGTATGGATTAATATAAATTCACTGTATTAATTAATATATATAATTGTGCTCCCACAATATAGAAAAATTGGAAATTCACTGAAGTGACATTTGAGTAAAATATACCTTTTATTATAGTAACTCGCTAAAAACAGGGGTAACACACCACTGTGAAAAAAGCCCCACCGTGTATATTAAAAATGTATTAAACAGTAAACACTGAATCATTTAGATAAGTATATCTCAGTGTTTATAACGATATTCACCGGAATCAGCATTTAACCTGGGCACAACAATAGTACGAGCCCCAAGAACACACCAGGGTCCGTGATCAACACCGGAATCTCCTAGCGCTGGGTCCACCACAATGCTACTGTCCCCTATGCAACAATCCCATATGCAAAAACGACCATACGCGTTTCAAATACTCATCCTCAGGGGTCTGTATCTTGGTCACTCTGGCCTGATTACCAGCGATAAAAATATTCGACAGCAGATATTCTGCTGCGCATCACGGAAGGATGCTCGCGTCGATGTCAGCGGCATACTTCATTTTGGGCACTGAGTTGCTATAAGCACCAAACTCCACCCCTCGTTCTTGGCGGCGCTGTACGAACTAACCAATCACAGCGCCCCCTGAATTCGTGACACCTGTCCATGTGACTCCCGGCCGTCAGCTGATAGCCAAGAATCATCATCGACCGCATCTGAACGAACACGCAGGCGCAGTGGAAGCCACGGACGTATCGCCCATGCTGCCAAGAAAAAGCAAGGTAAGAGCAGAACGATATAGAATATGGGGTATATCTTGCGGGACAGTTACCCACCGCAAGTGGACTACCTCAAAACAACTCTTTTGTTGTAAACACATATTAGATAGATGAATGCGGTGTCCCTCACATTACGAAATTTGGATTAAAAACCTGTTGTACACGACCTAGCCAGATGGGCCATATCAATCAGAGTGCACTATGCAGAACACCCACCCACCCGTTAAAGCAACCAAATATTAGCCCGGCTGCTTAAAGATGGATGATATTGCATGTTAAATAAAGCACGTGTAATTTGCCTGCTCGTTTAGACCCGCTGGTTGTATACATGCCAGTCTGTGGATCCATTGGGCTTCCTTGCGTAGAATTAGGTTGTCCCAATCGCCTCCTCTTTTTGGAGGTCTAATAAGTTCAATTGCTTGAAACTTTAAACATTCTGCACGACCCTGGTGTTTAGCATGTACGTGTTTCGATATTGGGGTATCCCTAGCATGGACAATATCTCCAACATGTTCCCTTATCCGGCGCCGAAATTGTCACACCGTTTTGCCCACATAATTAAGGGGGCATGGACATGTGATAAGGTAAACCACCCCCGCTGTTTTGCAGTTAACAAAATCACGAATGTCGTACTCCTCTTGTGTTGTGACACTCGTAAATCTGTTCCCTTTGAGGATGAAGTCGCAGGCCTTGCAGCTACCACATCTATATGTACCTGGTGTTTGTCTATCCAGCCATGTGCCCCTCGGTATAATAGGGTCAAAACAACTATGCATGACTCTATCCCTAATGTTCTTCCCTCTCCGATACGTAACTGAGGGCCATTGTGTGATCTGGTCTGCCAAATCTGTATCTGCACTGAGAATACGCCAGTACCTTTTAAGGATTTGCATGATGTCATTTTGTTTCGAATCATAAGTACCTATGAGTCTTGTAACTCGTTCTTCTTTACGTTTTTTAGGAACAAGGAGACTTTGCCTGTCTGCGTCCCTCGCTCCCTCATAGGCCTTCCTGATTACACCCATGGGGAAACCTCTGTCCTTCAATCTGATTTTGAGCTCCTGTGCCTGACTCTCAAAATCACCCATGGAGCTACAATTCCGGCGTACTCTCATAAATTGGCCTTTTGGAATGCCACGTTTGAGGGAATAGGGATGACAACTGTTCCATTGTAAGAAACTGTTGGTTGCTGTTTCCTTCCGGTGTACCTTGGTGCGGATTGTGCCTTCCATTGTTTTTATAATTTTTAAATCTAGAAAGGACAGTTCTTGATCACTAATCTCGCACGTGAACCTAAGCCCTATATTATTGGTGTTGAGGGCTGCTACAAAACTCTTGAACTCCTCAGCTGTTGAGTTCCAGAACAGCAGCACGTCATCAATATATCTAATCCATATTCCAATTGACGAGGTCCATTTGGCAAATTTGTCCCCAAAAACAATTGTCTCCTCCCACCAGCCAAGAAATAAATTTGCATAGGTGGGAGCAGTAGGACTCCCCATTGCTGTGCCACATTGCTGGTGAAAGATCTTATCTTCAAAGATAAATATATTTTTTTCAAGAACAAAATGTAGTAGCTGCAAAACAAACTGGTTGTGGGCTACAAACTGAGTGCCCCTAGATCTAAGGAAGTATTCAACCGCCTCACACCCTAGTTTGTGTGGAATGGACGAGTACAACGCCTCAACATCCAGGCTAGCCAACAATGTGTTATGTTCCAAAGTAATACCTTCAATTTGTTTCAGAACATCCATGGTGTCACGTACATATGATGTAGACCCAAAACAAACGGACGCAACACCTGATCTACATATGTACTCACGTTCTGGGTTAAGTTGTTAATGCCTGAAACAATAGGTCTGCCACGTAAGGGGGGATACCCTTTGTGGATTTTGGGCAGGCTATAAAAACATGCCATGATGGGAAACTGTGGGAACAGGAAACCAAACTCACTAGCACTGATCAAGGATCTGCTCTTTGCATCGCTCAAAATGCCCAGAAGCTCCTTCTTGAACAGTGCTGTGGGATTGTCCTTTAAAATGGTGTAACAGTCAGGATTGAGTAAAATGTCCTCACACATTTTCTTATAGTCATCTCTGCTCATGACCACGATGTTCCCACCCTTATCGGATGCTTTCAGAACAATGTTTTGTTTTTTCTCCAAAGTGGTCAGAGCTGATCGTTCGGACCAAGACAAATTGTTGTCTATACCCCTCATATCCTGACTAAGACTTTTAATCTCGTCTCCCACCATGTCTACAAATAAATCCACATTGGTAAAGTCTCCTATAGGTGGCAGCTTCCTACTCTTCATCTTAAGATTGGTAAATGGGCCTAGACCTGGGGTTCTACCAGATTCCTCTAGTAACCCCTCTAGGGCCTCAAGACCTTCCATATCCGATTCTTCCAAACCCATTTCCATGCATTTTTTTCGGTTGTGGTGTTTGAAGAATTTAATCCATTTAAGCTTACGAGCAAACAAATTTAGGTCTTTTATCCAGGTAAATGAATCGAACTTCACTGTGGGGACAAAAGAAAGCCCCTTTTCTAGTAACATAATCTCAGATGCGCTCAGATTGTATTCAGATAGGTTTATAATTTGTAGCCTATCCGTACCTTTTCCCTTCACTAATCCTTTTGTCCCCTCAGCATATAGCGGGAAATGGGGGGATTGTTGGCTAAAAAATTATTGCCACTATTGGAAGAAGCTCTAGCACGGCCTCTATTTCTACCCCTAGCTCCTCCCCTGAATTTTTGTCTCCCACCGCTAGCACCAAAGAAAGGGCCCACTCTTTCAGAGTCTGTTGTTTCACTCTCTGATGTAGATGGGTCAGATTCCCTAGGCCCTCTGTTTGATTGTTGATATTGCTGTTGTTGAGTGTTAACAAAATCGTAAGCTTTTTTCACCCTGAATTCCTGTAGGTCTCTCTGAAACTGGAAGTGCTTACGCTCTTTAAGATGACTAGTGAACCGTTCTAGAGTTTGTTGTAGGATTTTATCTTTTTTATCGAAGCCAGGGGTATCAACCAGAGACTTAACTGTCTCAATCTCTTTTTTAAGCTCAACACTTATGTAGTCAAACTGGACTTTTTCTTCCTCCACTAAAATTTGCATAAGCCTCAGTGAACTCCCTGTAATCTCCTGTTCCCACCTCTCTTTGATGTTAGTGGTTTTTAATCTTGAGGCTGGAACAATAGGGACTCTCAGGCCTCTGGGAACTATATTATTTTTTAAATAGTTTTCCAGACTCTGAATCTCCCACCAGCTCCTAGTATAATCCTTATGTAATCTAGTCAGGTTCTTGAAAGTGGATTTAAGGGACGCACCCTGTGCTGTATGCACCAGTTCACATTCAGAAAATACACTTTTGGCTTCACTCATCCACCCTTCTGTGTTTAACTCAGAGAGTGCAAAGGCTGCCATACCCGGATATAATGAAAAATATATAATGAACTGTATGGATTAATATAAATTCACTGTATTAATTAATATATATAATTGTGCTCCCACAATATAGAAAAATTGGAAATTCACTGAAGTGACATTTGAGTAAAATATACCTTTTATTATAGTAACTCGCTAAAAACAGGGGTAACACACCACTGTGAAAAAAGCCCCACCGTGTATATTAAAAATGTATTAAACAGTAAACACTGAATCATTTAGATAAGTATATCTCAGTGTTTATAACGATATTCACCGGAATCAGCATTTAACCTGGGCACAACAATAGTACGAGCCCCAAGAACACACCAGGGTCCGTGATCTACACCGGAATCTCCTAGCGCTGGGTCCACCACAATGCTACTGTCCCCTATGCAACAATCCCATATACAAAAACGACCCTACGCGTTTCAAATACTCATCCTCAGGGGTCTGTATCTTGGTCACTCTGGCCTGATTACCAGCGATAAAAATATTCAACAGCAGATATTCAGCTGCGCATCACGGAAGGATGCTCGCGTCGATGTCAGCGGCATACTTCATTTTGGGCACTGAGTTGCTATAAGCACCAAACTCCACCCCTCGTTCTTGGCGGCGCTGTACGAACTAACCAATCACAGCGCCCCCTGAATTCGTGACACCTGTCCATGTGACTCCCGGCCGTCAGCTGATAGCCAAGAATCATCATCGACCGCATCTGAACGAACACGCAGGCGCAGTGGAAGCCACGGACGTATCGCCCATGCTGCCAAGAAAAAGCTAGGTAAGAGCAGAATGATATAGAATATGGGGTATATCTTGCGGGACAGTTACCCACCGCAAGTGGACTACCTCAAAACAACTCTTTTGTTGTAAACACATATTAGATAGATGAATGCGGTGTCCCTCACATTACGAAATTTGGATTAAAAACCTGTTGTACACGACCTAGCCAGATGGGCCATATCAATCAGAGTGCACTATGCAGAACACCCACCCACCCGTTAAAGCAACCAAATATTAGCCCGGCTGCTTAAAGATGGATGATATTGCATGTTAAATAAAGCACGTGTAATTTGCCTGCTTGTTTAGACCCGCTGGTTGTATACATGCCAGTCTGTGGATCCATTGGGCTTCCTTGCGTAGAATTAGGTTGTCCCAATCACCTCCTCTTTTTGGAGGTCTAATAAGTTCAATAGCTTGAAACTTTAAACATTCTGCACGACCCTGGTGTTTAGCATGTACGTGTTTCGATATCGGGGTATCCCTAGCATGGACAATATCTCCAACATGTTCCCTTATCCGGCGCCGAAATTGTCGCACCGTTTTGCTCACATAATTAAGGGGGCATGGACATGTGATAAGGTAAACCACCCCCGCTGTTTTGCAGTTAACAAAATCACGAATGTCGTACTCCTCTTGTGTTGTGACACTCGTAAATCTGTTCCCTTTGAGGATGAAGTCGCAGGCCTTGCAGCTACCACATCTATATGTACCTGGTGTTTGTCTATCCAGCCATGTGCCCCTCGGTATAATAGGGTCAAAACAACTATGCATGACTCTATCCCTAATGTTCTTCCCTCTCCGATACGTAACTGAGGGCCATTGTGTGATCTGGTCTGCCAAATCTGTATCTGCACTGAGAATACGCCAGTACCTTTTAAGGATTTGCATGATGTCATTTTGTTTCGAATCATAAGTACCTATGAGTCTTGTAACTCGTTCTTCTTTACGTTTTTTAGGAACAAGGAGACTTTGCCTGTCTGCGTCCCTCGCTCCCTCATAGGCCTTCCTGATTACACCCATGGGGAAACCTCTGTCCTTCAATCTGATTTTGAGCTCCTGTGCCTGACTCTCAAAATCACCCATGGAGCTACAATTCCGGCGTACTCTCATAAATTGGCCTTTTGGAATGCCACGTTTGAGGGAATAGGGATGACAACTGTTCCATTGTAAGAAACTGTTGGTTGCTGTTTCCTTCCGGTGTACCTTGGTGCGGATTGTGCCTTCCATTGTTTTTATAATTTTTAAATCTAGAAAGGACAGTTCTTGATCACTAATCTCGCACGTGAACCTAAGCCCTATATTATTGGTGTTGAGGGCTGCTACAAAACTCTTGAACTCCTCAGCTGTTGAGTTCCAGAACAGCAGCACGTCATCAATATATCTAATCCATATTCCAATTGACGAGGTCCATTTGGCAAATTTGTCCCCAAAAACAATTGTCTCCTCCCACCAGCCAAGAAATAAATTTGCATAGGTGGGAGCAGTAGGACTCCCTATTGCTGTGCCACATTGCTGGTGAAAGATCTTATCTTCAAAGATAAATATATTTTTTTCAAGAACAAAATGTAGTAGCTGCAAAACAAACTGGTTGTGGGCTACAAACTGAGTGCCCCTAGATCTAAGGAAGTATTCAACCGCCTCACACCCTAGTTTGTGTGGAATGGACGAGTACAACGCCTCAACATCCAGGCTAGCCAACAATGTGTTATGTTCCAAAGTAATACCTTCAATTTGTTTCAGAACATCCATGGTGTCACGTACATATGATGTAAGACCCAAAACAAACGGACGCAACACCTGATCTACATATGTACTCACGTTCTGGGTTAAGTTGTTAATGCCTGAAACAATAGGTCTGCCACGTAAGGGGGGATACCCTTTGTGGATTTTGGGCAGGCTATAAAAACATGCCATGATGGGAAACTGTGGGAACAGGAAACCAAACTCACTAGCACTGATCAAGGATCTGCTCTTTGCATCGCTCAAAATGCCCAGAAGCTCCTTCTTGAACAGTGCTGTGGGATTGTCCTTTAAAATGGTGTAACAGTCAGGATTGAGTAAAATGTCCTCACACATTTTCTTATAGTCATCTCTGCTCATGACCACGATGTCCCCACCCTTATCGGATGCTTTCAGAACAATGTTTTGTTTTTTCTCCAAAGTGGTCAGAGCTGATCGTTCGGACCAAGACAAATTGTTGTCTATACCCCTCATATCCTGACTAAGACTTTTAATCTCGTCTCCCACCATGTCTACAAATAAATCCACATTGGTAAAGTCTCCTATAGGTGGCAGCTTCCTACTCTTCATCTTAAGATTGGTAAATGGGCCTAGACCTGGGGTTCTACCAGATTCCTCTAGTAACCCCTCTAGGGCCTCAAG
Source organism: Rhinoderma darwinii (assembly GCF_050947455.1). NCBI lineage: Eukaryota > Metazoa > Chordata > Amphibia > Anura > Rhinodermatidae > Rhinoderma > Rhinoderma darwinii. Next base: position 612,895,702 of record NC_134687.1, read on the forward strand.
ACCTTCCATATCCGATTCTTCCAAACCCATTTCCATGCATTTTTTTCGGTTGTGGTGTTTGAAGAATTTAATCCATTTAAGCTTACGAGCAAACAAATTTAGGTCTTTTATCCAGGTAAATGAATCGAACTTCACTGTGGGGACAAAAGAAAGCCCCTTTTCTAGTAACATAATCTCAGATGCGCTCAGATTGTATTCAGATAGGTTTATAATTTGTAGCCTATCCGTACCTTTTCCCTTCACTAATCCTTTTGTCCCCTCAGCATATAGCGGGAAATGGGGGGATTGTTGGCTAAAAAATTATTGCCACTATTGGAAGAAGCTCTAGCACGGCCTCTATTTCTACCCCTAGCTCCTCCCCTGAATTTTTGTCTCCCACCGCTAGCACCAAAGAAAGGGCCCACTCTTTCAGAGTCTGTTGTTTCACTCTCTGATGTAGATGGGTCAGATTCCCTAGGCCCCCTGTTTGATGTTGATATTGCTGTTGTTGAGTGTTAACAAAATCGTAAGCTTTTTTCTCCCTGAATTCCTGTAGGTCTCTCTGAAACTGGAAGTGCTTACGCTCTTTAAGATGACTAGTGAACCTTTCTAGAGTTTGTTGTAGGATTTTATCTTTTTTATCGAAGCCAGGGGTATCAACCAGAGACTTAACTGTCTCAATCTCTTTTTTAAGCTCAACACTTATGTAGTCAAACTGGACTTTTTCTTCCTCCACTAAAATTTGCATAAGCCTCAGTGAACTCCCTGTAATCTCCTGTTCCCACCTCTCTTTGATGTTAGTGGTTTTTAATCTTGAGGCTGGAACAATAGGGACTCTCAGGCCTCTGGGAACTATGTTATTTTTTAAATAGTTTTCCAGACTCTGAATCTCCCACCAGCTCCTAGTATAATCCTTATGTAATCTAGTCAGGTTCTTGAAAGTGGATTTAAGGGACGCACCCTGTGCTGTATGCACCAGTTCACATTCAGAAAAGACACTTTTGGCTTCACTCATCCACCCTTCTGTGTTTAACTCAGAGAGTGCAAAGGCTGCCATACCCGGATATAATGAAAAATATATAATGAACTGTATGGATTAATATAAATTCACTGTATTAATTAATATATATAATTGTGCTCCCACAATATAGAAAAATTGGAAATTCACTGAAGTGACATTTGAATAAAATATACCTTTTATTATAGTAACTCGCTAAAAACAGGGGTAACACACCACTGTGAAAAAAGCCCCACCGTGTATATTAAAAATGTATTAAACAGTAAACACTGAATCATTTAGATAAGTATATCTCAGTGTTTATAACGATATTCACCGGAATCAGCATTTAACCTGGGCACAACAATAGTATGAGCCCCAAGAACACACCAGGGTCCGTGATCAACACCGGAATCTCCTAGCGCTGGATCCACCACAATGCTACTGTCCCCTATGCAACAATCCCATATACAAAAACGACCCTACACGTTTCAAATACTCATCCTCAGGGGTCTGTATCTTGGTCACTCTGGCCTGATTACCAGCGATAAAAATATTCGACAGCAGATATTCTGCTGCGCATCACGGAAGGATGCTCGCGTCGATGTCAGCGGCATACTTCATTTTGGGCACTGAGTTGCTATAAGCACCAAACTCCACCCCTCGTTCTTGGCGGCGCTGTACGAACTAACCAATCACAGCGCCCCCTGAATTCGTGACACCTGTCCATGTGACTCCCGGCCGTCAGCTGATAGCCAAGAATCATCATCGACCGCATCTGAACGAACACGCAGGCGCAGTGGAAGCCACGGACGTATCGCCCATGCTGCCAAGAAAAAGCAAGGTAAGAGCAGAACGATATAGAATATGGGGTATATCTTGCGGGACAGTTACCCACCGCAAGTGGACTACCTCAAAACAACTCTTTTGTTGTAAACACATATTAGATAGATGAATGCGGTGTCCCTCACATTACGAAATTTGGATTAAAAACCTGTTGTACACGACCTAGCCAGATGGGCCATATCAATCAGAGTGCACTATGCAGAACACCCACCCACCCGTTAAAGCAACCAAATATTAACCCGGCTGCTTAAAGATGGATGATATTGCATGTTAAATAAAGCACGTGTAATTTGCCTGCTCGTTTAGACCCGCTGGTTGTATACATGCCAGTCTGTGGATCCATTGGGCTTCCTTGCGTAGAATTAGGTTGTCCCAATCGCCTCCTCTTTTTGGAGGTCTAATAAGTTCAATTGCTTGAAACTTTAAACATTCTGCACGACCCTGGTGTTTAGCATGTACGTGTTTCGATATCGGGGTATCCCTAGCATGGACAATATCTCCAACACGTTCCCTTATCCGGCGCCGAAATTGTCGCACCGTTTTGCCCACATAATTAAGGGGGCATGGACATGTGATAAGGTAAACCACCCCCGCTGTTTTGCAGTTAACAAAATCACGAATGTCGTACTCCTCTTGTGTTGTGACACTCGTAAATCTGTTCCCTTTGAGGATGAAGTCGCAGGCCTTGCAGCTACCACATCTATATGTACCTGGTGTTTGTCTATCCAGCCATGTGCCCCTCGGTATAATAGGGTCAAAACAACTATGCATGACTCTATCCCTAATGTTCTTCCCTCTCCGATACGTAACTGAGGGCCATTGTGTGATCTGGTCTGCCAAATCTGTATCTGCACTGAGAATACGCCAGTACCTTTTAAGGATTTGCATGATGTCATTTTGTTTCGAATCATAAGTACCTATGAGTCTTGTAACTCGTTCTTCTTTACGTTTTTTAGGAACAAGGAGACTTTGCCTGTCTGCGTCCCTCGCTCCCTCATAGGCCTTCCTGATTACACCCATGGGGAAACCTCTGTCCTTCAATCTGATTTTGAGCTCCTGTGCCTGACTCTCAAAATCACCCATGGAGCTACAATTCCGGCGTACTCTCATAAATTGGCCTTTTGGAATGCCACGTTTGAGGGAATAGGGATGACAACTGTTCCATTGTAAGAAACTGTTGGTTGCTGTTTCCTTCCGGTGTACCTTGGTGCGGATTGTGCCTTCCATTGTTTTTATAATTTTTAAATCTAGAAAGGACAGTTCTTGATCACTAATCTCGCACGTGAACCTAAGCCCTATATTATTGGTGTTGAGGGCTGCTACAAAACTCTTGAACTCCTCAGCTGTTGAGTTCCAGAACAGCAGCACGTCATCAATATATCTAATCCATATTCCAATTGACGAGGTCCATTTGGCAAATTTGTCCCCAAAAACAATTGTCTCCTCCCACCAGCCAAGAAATAAATTTGCATAGGTGGGAGCAGTAGGACTCCCCATTGCTGTGCCACATTGCTGGTGAAAGATCTTATCTTCAAAGATAAATATATATTTTTCAAGAACAAAATGTAGTAGCTGCAAAACAAACTGGTTGTGGGCTACAAACTGAGTGCCCCTAGATCTAAGGAAGTATTCAACCGCCTCACACCCTAGTTTGTGTGGAATGGACGAGTACAACGCCTCAACATCCAGGCTAGCCAACAATGTGTTATGTTCCAAAGTAATACCTTCAATTTGTTTCAGAACATCCATGGTGTCACGTACATATGATGTAAGACCCAAAACAAATGGACGCAACACCTGATCTACATATGTACTCACGTTCTGGGTTAAGTTGTTAATGCCTGAAACAATAGGTCTGCCACGTAAGGGGGGATACCCTTTGTGGATTTTGGGCAGGCTATAAAAACATGCCATGATGGGAAACTGTGGGAACAGGAAACCAAACTCACTAGCACTGATCAGGGATCTGCTCTTTGCATCGCTCAAAATGCCCAGAAGCTCCTTCTTGAACAGTGCTGTGGGATTGTCCTTTAAAATGGTGTAACAGTCAGGATTGAGTAAAATGTCCTCACACATTTTCTTATAGTCATCTCTGCTCATGACCACGATGTTCCCACCCTTATTGGATGCTTTCAGAACAATGTTTTGTTTTTTCTCCAAAGTGGTCAGAGCTGATCGTTCGGACCAAGACAAATTGTTGTCTATACCCCTCATATCCTGACTAAGACTTTTAATCTCGTCTCCCACCATGTCTACAAATAAATCCACATTGGTAAAGTCTCCTATAGGTGGCAGCTTCCTACTCTTCATCTTAAGATTGGTAAATGGGCCTAGACCTGGGGTTCTACCAGATTCCTCTAGTAACCCCTCTAGGGCCTCAAGACCTTCCATATCCGATTCTTCCAAACCCATTTCCATGCATTTTTTTCGGTTGTGGTGTTTGAAGAATTTAATCCATTTAAGCTTACGAGCAAACAAATTTAGGTCTTTTATCCAGGTAAATGAATCGAACTTCACTGTGGGGACAAAAGAAAGCCCCTTTTCTAGTAACATAATCTCAGATGCGCTCAGATTGTATTCAGATAGGTTTATAATTTGTAGCCTATCCGTACCTTTTCCCTTCACTAATCCTTTTGTCCCCTCAGCATATAGCGGGAAATGGGGGGATTGTTGGCTAAAAAATTATTGCCACTATTGGAAGAAGCTCTAGCACGGCCTCTATTTCTACCCCTAGCTCCTCCCCTGAATTTTTGTCTCCCACCGCTAGCACCAAAGAAAGGGCCCACTCTTTCAGAGTCTGTTGTTTCACTCTCTGATGTAGATGGGTCAGATTCCCTAGGCCCCCTGTTTGATTGTTGATATTGCTGTTGTTGAGTGTTAACAAAATCGTAAGCTTTTTTCTCCCTGAATTCCTGTAGGTCTCTCTGAAACTGGAAGTGCTTACGCTCTTTAAGATGACTAGTGAACCTTTCTAGAGTTTGTTGTAGGATTTTATCTTTTTTATCGAAGCCAGGGGTATCAACCAGAGACTTAACTGTCTCAATCTCTTTTTTAAGCTCAACACTTATGTAGTCAAACTGGACTTTTTCTTCCTCCACTAAAATTTGCATAAGCCTCAGTGAACTCCCTGTAATCTCCTGTTCCCACCTCTCTTTGATGTTAGTGGTTTTTAATCTTGAGGCTGGAACAATAGGGACTCTCAGGCCTCTGGGAACTATGTTATTTTTTAAATAGTTTTCCAGACTCTGAATCTCCCACCAGCTCCTAGTATAATCCTTATGTAATCTAGTCAGGTTCTTGAAAGTGGATTTAAGGGACGCACCCTGTGCTGTATGCACCAGTTCACATTCAGAAAAGACACTTTTGGCTTCACTCATCCACCCTTCTGTGTTTAACTCAGAGAGTGCAAAGGCTGCCATACCCGGATATAATGAAAAATATATAATGAACTGTATGGATTAATATAAATTCACTGTATTAATTAATATATATAATTGTGCTCCCACAATATAGAAAAATTGGAAATTCACTGAAGTGACATTTGAGTAAAATATACCTTTTATTATAGTAACTCGCTAAAAACAGGGGTAACACACCACTGTGAAAAAAGCCCCACCGTGTATATTAAAAATGTATTAAACAGTAAACACTGAATAATTTAGATAAGTATATCTCAGTGTTTATAACGATATTCACCGGAATCAGCATTTAACCTGGGCACAACAATAGTACGAGCCCCAAGAACACACCAGGGTCCGTGATCAACACCGGAATCTCCTAGCGCTGGGTCCACCACAATGCTACTGTCCCCTATGCAACAATCCCATATACAAAAACGACCCTACGCGTTTCAAATACTCATCCTCAGGGGTCTGTATCTTGGTCACTCTGGCCTGATTACCAGCGATAAAAATATTCGACAGCAGATATTCTGCTGCGCATCATGGAAGGATGCTCGCGTCGATGTCAGCGGCATACTTCATTTTGGGCACTGAGTTGCTATAAGCACCAAACTCCACCCCTCGTTCTTGGCGGCGCTGTACGAACTAACCAATCAATGCTGATTCCGGTGAATATCGTTATAAACACTGAGATATACTTATCTAAATGATTCAGTGTTTACTGTTTAAAGAGGCTCTGTCACCAGATTTTGCAACCCCTATCTGCTATTGCAGCAGATAGGCGCTGCAATGTAGATTACAGTAACGTTTTTATTTTTAAAAAACGAGCATTTTTGGCCAAGTTATGACCATTTTTGTAGTTATGCAAATGAGGCTTGCAAAAGTCCAAGTGGGTGTGTTTAAAAGTAAAAGTCCAAGTGGGCGTGTATTATGTGCGTACATCGGGGCGTTTTTAATACTTTTACTAGCTGGGCGCTCTGAAGAGAAGTAACATCCTCTTCTCTTCAGAACGCCCAGCTTCTGACAGTGCAGATCTGTGACGTCACTCACAGGTCCTGCATCGTGACGGCCACATCGGCACCAGAGGCTACAGTTGATTCTGCAGCAGCATCAGCGTTTGCAGGTAAGATCGACTTACCTGCAAACGCTGATGCTGCTGCAGAATCAACTGTAGCCTCTGGTGCCGATGTGGCCGTCACGATGCAGGACCTGTGAGTGACGTCACAGATCTGCACTGTCAGAAGCTGGGCGTTCTGAAGAGAAGAGGATGTTACTTCTCTTCAGAGCGCCCAGCTAGTAAAAGTATTAAAAACGCCCCGATGTACGCACATAATACACGCCCACTTGGACTTTTACTTTTAAACACACCCACTTGGACTTTTGCAAGCCTCATTTGCATAACTACAAAAATGGTCATAACTTGGCCAAAAATGCTCGTTTTTTAAAAATAAAAACGTTACTGTAATCTACATTGCAGCGCCTATCTGCTGCAATAGCAGATAGGGGTTGCAAAATCTGGTGACAGAGCCTCTTTAATACATTTTTAATATACACGGTGGGGCTTTTTTCACAGTGGTGTGTTACCCCTGTTTTTAGCGAGTTACTATAATAAAAGGTATATTTTACTCAAATGTCACTTCAGTGAATTTCCAATTTTTCTATATTGTGGGAGCACAATTATATATATTAATTAATACAGTGAATCTATCAGATGCTATGCTCAGATACGGATTCTGCATCTGAAGTTGAGCTTTTAGGGTATGTGCACACGTAGTGACCAAAAACGTCTGAAAATACGGAGCTGTTTTCAAGGGAAAACAGACCCTGATTTTCAGACGTTTTTTGAGCAACTCACGGTTTTTGCTGCGTTTTCGCTGCGTTTTTTACGTCCGTTTTTGGAGCTGTTTTCATTGGAGTCTATGAGAAAACGGCTCCAAAAACGTCCAAAGAAGTGTCCCACATATAATGTATATAAGTGTCCTGCACTTCTTTTGACGAGGCTGTATTTTTACGCGTAAATGACAGGTTGTCTACACAGTACGTCGGCAAACCCATTCAAATGAATGGGCAGATGTTTACGGACGTATTGTAGCCCTATTTTCAGACGTAAAACGAGGCATAATACGCCTCGTTTACGTCTGAAAATAGGTCGTGTGAACTCAGCCTTACTTGAAAGCGACAGCGAAAGTGTCGCTTCAAGGGATTCTATGGATATGAGACCCAGCACCAGTGATATGGGAGACGGCGCAGTTGCCACAACGTCCGTTCAAAGTGCAGCCCCTGAAATTGCACAACCCCACCAAACCAATTTAGTGTGGGAACCCACGAGTTTATTTTCTCCCACCATAAATGACTTTATTGCTACTGCTGGCATAAGTCCCAATGTCAGTAATTTTTCACCACTAAATTATTTTAATATTTTTATTACGGACCAAGTTTTGGAACATTTTGTGCAGGAAACAAATTTGTATGCCAGGCAGTACATTGCCAATAAGCCTTCGTCACCTAATGCCAGGTTGTGGAATCCCACAAATTTCAAAGGGCGTCTCTCATTCCGTCAATTCATACCCTCAAAAAGTGCAAAATACGGGGTAAAGATCTACAAGTTATGTGAAAGCACTACTGGCTACACATGTGCATTTAAGATCTACGAGGGTAAAGACAGTGAATTTAATCCACCAGGGTGCCCTCCAAATATTGGTACCACTGGTAAGATTGTGTGGGATTTAATTGGCCCTTTCCTACACAAGGGGTATCATGTATACAGTTTTTATACCAGTGTGCCATTGTTTAGCGCCCTTCATTGTGCCAACACCGGAGCCTGTGGCACAATACGCAGGAATCGCAAAGGTTTCCCACGTCAACTTGTGGATAAAAAACTACGAAAGGGGGAGTCATGCACTTTTCAAATTGAGAAGATGCTGGCTTTAAAATTTCGTGACCGCAAGGACGTCTACATGATAAGCACTGTCCATTCAAGTGCAACAGCAACTATTAGAGAACGTGGGGCCTCTGCAGATAGACAAAAGCCTGTGTGTGTCACCGGCTATAACAAATTCAGGTTGCGATGCAGAACGCATTTGTCCTGTACAAAAAATCAGCGGGCAGGGCGACATTCTTTGAATTTCAGGAGAAAGTGATTGAAGATCTCCTATTTCAATCTGCAGACCAGAGAGTAGTCCATGAGTCAGAGGATGTACACCGACTTGTTGAAAAACATTTTTTACACCCCATCCCTTCAACATCTAACCAAAAATACCCCAAAAAACGGTGTCTGGTCTGCAGCAAACAAGGACAGCGAAGTGAGCCACGATATTATTGTTCCGCTTGTCCTTCCAACCCTGGTCTATGCATAAGTCCCTGTTTTGTCCTTATCAATAAACTATGGGCTTTATTACAGTTTTGTTCTGGGTTTTGGTGGACCTCTTACACCCGACAATATTTCTAGAAATAGCGACACTAATTTGGGGAGTAGTGGTCCTTTACTGTATCTATACATACGGTGTGGGACACTGCCCCTTTATATATTCTACAGGTGATTGTTTGTTTTGTGCACATGGCGGTTCCTACCTTGCCGGGCAGGGGCTTGTTATGGTGTACCGCGTCACTTGGCACATTTGTCCCTTATATAGGGATTGATGGAGCTAAAGAGACGTTGTATGACCAGTCACTTTGAATAATAAAGTCATTACAGCCCTACAAATTTTCTTTCATCCTGTGAACATGCTCTAGTTTTCCACATAGCTGGATACATTCTTCCTCCTTTTTTTTGGATATATTGCCTTTTTCCGCCAACAGTTTAATACATTTTCCCACTCTAACTTACTATATATCAAAGCGGGTTGATATACATAATGTCTATGGACTGACATGATTTCAGGACAGCTGCTTTCTTAGCACGACATAGTCATAGGGTGTAGAAACTGTTAGGGACATCTATTTCTCAATCTAGAAAAGTAGAATCCTCCCATTTTCAAAGCAAAATGTGTGTCCTGAAAGCCTCCGGGTGCTCCCTTCCTTTTGGGTCCTGCCGTGTGTCCAAGAAACACATTAGGGCCACAATGGGGATATTTTTGAACACAGGAGAAACAGGGTGATACATTTGCTGGTGCATTTCCTTATTCTCATGTCCTCTGTACAAGAAATCTGACCTTAAAATGACACATTTGTGAAAAAAAGTGAAAGAAAAATTTCTTTCCACCTGCTTTGCATTAATTCCTGCGAAAACTGTGGGGTCAAAATACTTAGTACACACCTAGATGAATACCTTAAGCGGTCTAGTTTTCAAAATGGGGTCATTTATGGGGAGTTTCTATCTTTTTGGCAGCTCAGTGCCTCTATAAATGTGTAATGGGACCTGAAACATTTTCAAGCAAAATGTGTGTCCTGAAAGCCTCCGGGTGCTACCTCCCTTTCGGGCCCTGCCCTGTGTCCAGGCAACGCATTAGGGTCACAATGGGGGAATTTTTGAAAACAGAAGAAACAGGGTGATAGATTTTGGGGGGTGTTTCTTCATTCTCATGGTCGCTTTACAAAGAAATCGGTCTTCAAAGTGATACTTTTATATAAAAAGTGTTTTGTTTTTTTATTTCACCTGCTATGCATTCAATTTAGCAAAAAACTGTGGGGTCAAAATACTCACTACAGCCCTAGATAAATACCTTAAGGGGTCTAGTTTTCTAAATGGGGTCGTTTATGGGGAGTTTCTATCGTTCTGGTAGTTCAAAACCTCTCCAAATGTACAGTGGGGCCTAAAACATTTTCAAGCAAAATATGAGACCTGAATGCCTCCGGTTGCTCCTTTCCTTTCGGGCCCTGCTGTGTGTCCAGGCAACGCATTAGGGTCACAATGTGGGCATTTTTGAAAACACGAGAAACAGGGTGATAGATTTTGGGGTGTGTTTCTTCATTCTGATGGTCGCTTTACAAAGAAATCGGTCTTCAAAGTGATACTTTTATATAAAAAGTGTTTTGTTTTTTTAATTTCACCTGCTATGCATTAAATTTAGCAAAAAACTGTGGGGTCAAAATACTCACTACACCCCTAGATAAATACCTTAAGGTGTCTAGTTTTCTAAATGGGGTCGTTTATGGGGAGTTTCTATCGTTCTGGCAGTTCAAAACCTCTCCAAATGTACAGTTTTTTTTTTCAAAAGTGCTGCCAAAATAGAGTAAAGCGATGGAAATATATATTTAATAAAAAAAATTGTACAGTATGTATGTACATATGTGACATATTGCAGTTAAAAATAGGGAAAAATGATAATTTTTACAAAATTTCTTCAATTTTTCTATTTTTTCATTAATTTCCGCAAATCGTATCAGTCTACTTTTACCACTAAAATAAAGTACAACATGTGACGAAAAAACAATGTCAGAATTACTTGGATATTCAAAACTTTCGCAGAGCTATTCTCTGATAAAGTCAGACATACCAGATTTAACAAATCTGGCTTGGTCATTAAGGTCTTTTCAGGCCCGGTCATTAAGGGGTTAAGCTAATCATCCCTTAATTGTATCCTGTTCCCAGTGTTCCCGTATCCTGCTTCCCGTATCCAGTAATGGTGTTTCTTCCTGAGCTAAAGTCTAGTGTTTGAGTCGTGCTGGAGTTTTCTGCCACGTCCAGTGTCATCTGCCACGTCTTGTGTCATCTGCCACATCCTGTGTCATCTGCCCCGTCCTGTGTCATCTGTCACGCTAAGCATCAGCTGCCATGCCAAGCACCATCGGTGCCACGAATCATCTGTGCCAAGGCATCTGCGACACCTCGTGTCTGTCTGTACTTTCATACAGGTACTCTTGTGCTTAAACTTTCCATTGACTGTTGTTAGGTTAGCTGCCACTCCGATGCCGAGTGGGTCCACGTACCCTGGAATCCTGACAGTATGCTCATGTGCGCGCTCGTGTAAAATGTTCCCTAACCAATCCCCAGATCACCCTGGACCATAAAAAGAGCTCCACCCATTCACTCCTTACCTGAGTGTTGTTGTTATCTTCCCATGTTAGTTAAAGGGAAGGTGTCATGATTTTTTTATTATTATTATTATTATTATTATTATTATTATTATTATTATTATATTGATTTAATATAATGTAAACAAAAATTGTATTTATTTGTGTTGTCACTTTCTACTTTTTAATGTATTCATTCTTTTACTTCTCTATGGGGGCTGCTATTTTTTTAAAATCTCTGTATGTGTCGATTAACGGCACATACAGAGATGGAATACGGCAGCACAATGCCGCACAATAGGGCACAATGAACGGCAGCCGCAGGTCAGAGTCACACAGCAGAGAAGCCGGGTTTGTAGGGAGATAGCAGGCGCCATTATGAAGACCGGCTGCACTGCAGGTAAGGTATGTGTCTCTGTCTGTCCCTCTTTCTCACAGACCTCCGCTCTGGTGGCCCCCGCCCCCCTGTCAATAGATGTATTGTCAGTGTGGATGGTGTGCGGAGCTAAGCTTGTCAGATGTAGTAGAGCTGAGTGTGTGTCTCTGTCTGTCCCTCTCTCACAGACCCCACTCTCAGGCCCCCTCTCATTTCTTGAACAACTGTTGCGCGAATCACGCGCAGCACACGGAAGTGCGTCCGTGTGCCGTGCGTGATTTTCAAGCACCCATTGACTTCAATGGGTGCATGATGCATGAAAACCGCTCAAGTATAGGACATGTCGTGAGTTTTACGCAGCGGACACACGCTGCGTGAAAATCACGGACTGTCAGAACGGCCCCATTGAGTTACATAGGTCCGTGCGACGCGCGTGAAAATCCAAAAACGGCACGTAAAAAGACGCCCGCCAAAAAGAAGTGCATATCACTTCTTGGGACGTTTTTGGAGCCGTTTTTCATTGACTCTATAGAAAAACAGCTCCAAAAACGGCCGTAAAAACGCCGGCAAAAACGCAACATTGATCAAAAAATAGCTGAAAATCAGGAGCTGTTTTCCCTTTGTTTAGTAAGCATCTGAACATACGCTTAGCCTTTTGGTGTGTCCTATAGCTTCTGCCAGCTGCAGAATCACACCCAATATGGCAGCCGGACACTGCTTATCAATATGAAGACACCTTTTCCTAGCTTGTAGGAGTGGGGGGGGGGGGTGAAATTCCCTCCCACATTTACAGCAGCTGTGAGTCAGGTTCCTTTGCCTTATTCACCTTGCTGTAATTCTGGGAAGTGCTCCCTCTGGTGGCCAACATAGGAAAACATGTCAAATTTATTATTTCATTATCAATACTTTCCACCATGTGGAAGAAAAAAAAAAACACAGCAAAAAACTTAAAACATATAATAGAAATAAGTAACTTACTTAAAAAAAAAGTTTAATTTGCGACACATTGCCTTTAAGCTAATGGTCCCTAAATTGTATCCTGTTCCTAGTGTTCCCGTATCCTGCTTCCCATATCCTGTATCCAGTAATGCTGATTCTTCCTGAGCTAAAGTCTAGTGTTTGAGTCGTGTTGGCGTCTTCTGCCACGTTCAGTGTCATCTGCCACGTCTTGTGTCAGCTGCCACGTCTGGTGTCAACTACCACGTCCAGTGTCATCTCCTACGTCTTGTGTCATCTGCCACGCCCAGCGTCATCTGACACGACCGGTGTCATCTGCCATGTCCGGTGTCATCTGCCACATCCGGTGTCATCCACCACGTCATGTGTCATCTGTTACACTAAACATCAGCTGCCATGCCAAGCACCATTGGTGCCACACATCATCTGTGCCAAGGAATCTGCTACACCTCGTGTCTGTCTGGACTTTCATACAGGTAATCTTGTGTTTAGACTTTCCATTGACTGTTGTCTGGTCAGCTGCTCCTCCGCTGCGGCGGAGCGCCCTAGTGGGTCCACATACCCCGGAATCGTGACAAAAAGTCTCAGAGTCCTGCTTTCCCTCCTACACTCATAGAGAGAGCCTGTGAGTTCTGCATCCTCCTACACTCATAGATACAGCCTGCGAGTCCTGCTACCCCCACATTAATAGAGAGAGTCTGTGAGTCCTGCTTACACTCATAGAGAGAGCCTGCGACTCCTGCTTCCCCAACACTCATAGAGACAGCCTGCGAGTCCTGTTCCCCGCCACATTTATAGAGAGAGTCTTCGAGTCCTCCTCCCCCCTACACTCATAGAGAAAATCTGCGAGTCCTGCTTCCCCCCAACACTCATAGAGATAGCCTGCGAGTCCTGCTTCTCTTGTACACTCATAGAGAGAGAGCCTGCGAGTCCTGCTTCCCTTGTCCACTCATAGATAACGCTTGTGAGTCCTGCTTCCTCCCTCCACTCATAAAGAAAGCCTGTGAGTCCTGTTTCCCCCTCCACCCATAGAGAGAGCCTGTGAGTCCTACTTGCTCCGCCCACTAATAAAGAGAGCCTGTAAGTCCTACTTTCCCGCCCACACTCAGTGATTGACAGATCTCTCTCTACACAACCTCATACAAAAGTTATCGTTAGTCCAATTGGATCTAAAATCCCCATTCCAACCAGAATTTGAATCTAACCAGATGGACGTTTAAGTATTTCAAACTCCCACTCATTCCTCTGCCTCTCCGCTCTTTCAGATAACCGTGGGCTGAGGTAGAACATTATAAAACCATTCCTCACTGTGATGTGCCTACGGAGCTTAAATTGCTTGGCGGCTTCATAAGGCTATGTTCACATGCGGCAGATTTGTTGGAGAAATTTGTTCCATATAAGTAAATGGAGTTGTTTTGCAAACTGCATACAGTTGAATGAGGCAGTTGCAGAAATTTGTGTAAGAAATCTGCTGCATGTGAACATAGCATTATGGATCACTGATACATCTAGAAATGAATGGCTGTGCTGCTGGTGATGTATAATAAAGCCGTCCAATGTATTGAGTACAGCACAGCACCCCCAACCGTCTTTTAGCACAAAGGGTGCATACCGGTCCACAATACAGACATATACAATACCGTTCAAAAGTTTAGGGTCACTTAGAAATGTCCTTATTTTTGAAAGAAAAGCACAATTTTTTTCAATGAAGATAACATTAAATTAATCAGAAATACACTCTATACATTGTTAATGTGCTAAATGACTATTCTAGCTGCAAAGTCTGGTTTTTAATGCAATATCTACATAGGAGTATAGAGGCCCATTTCCAGCAACCATCACTCCAGTGTTCTAACGGTACATTGTGTTTGCTAACTGTGTTAGAAGGCTAATGGATGATTAGAAAACACTTGAAAGCCCTTGTGCAATTATGTTAGCACCGCTGTAAACAGTTTTGCTGTTTAGAGGAGCTATAAAACTGACCTTCCTTTGAGCTAGTTGAGAATCTGGAGCATGACATTTGTGGGTTCGATTAAACTCTCAAAATGGCTAGAAAAAGAGAGCTTTCATGTGAAACTCGACAGTCAATTCTTGTTCTTAGAAATGAAGGCTATTCCATGCGAGAAATTGCCAAGAAATTGAAGATTTCCTACAACGGTGTGTACTACTCCCTTCAGAGGACAGCACACACAGGCTCTAACCAGAGTAGAAAGAGAAGTGGGAGGCCCCGCTGCACAACTGAGCAACAAGACAAGTACATTAGAGTCTCTAGTTTGAGAAATAGACGCATCACAGGTCCTCAACTGGCAGCTTCATTAAATAGTACACACAAAACGCCAGTGTGAACGTCTACAGTGAAGAGGCGACTCCGGGATGCTGGCCTTCAGGGCAGAGTGGCAAAGAAAAAGCCATATCTGAGACTGGCTAATAAAAGGAAAAGATTAATATGGGCAAAAGCACACAGACATTGGACAGAGGGAGATTGGAAAAAAGACGCAGAACAACTGAAAAGATGCTGGAAGAGTGCCTGACGCCATCGGTCAAGCATGGTGGAGGTAATGTGATGGTCTGGGGTTGCTTTAGTGCTGGTAAAGTGGGAGATTTGTACAAGGTAAAAGGGATTTTGAATAAGGAAGGCTATCACTCCATTTTGCAACGCCATGCCATACCCTGTGGACAGCGCTTGATTGGAGCCAATTTCATCCTACAACAGGACAATGACCCAAAGCACACCTCCAAATTATGCAAGAACTATTTAGGGAAGAAGCAGGCAGCTGGTATTCTATCTGTAATGGAGTGGCCAGTGCAGTCACCAGATCTCAACCCCATAGAGGTGTTGTGGGAGCAGCTTGACCGTATGGTACGCAAGAAGTGCCCATCAAGCCAATCCAACTTGTGGGAGGGGCTTCTGGAAGCATGGGGTGAAATTTCTCCTGATTACCTCAGCAAATTAACAGCTAGAATGCCAAAGGTCTGCAATGCTGTAATTGCTGCAAATGGAGCATTCTTTGACGAAAGCAAAGTTTGAAGGAGAAAATTATTATTTCAAATAAAAATCATTATTTATATCCTTGTCAATGTCTTGACTATATTTTCTAGTCATTTTGCAACTCATTTGATAAATATAAGTGTGAGTTTTCATGGAAAACATAAAATTGTCTGGGTGACCCCAAACTTTTGAACGGTAGTGTAGGTAGAACTATTTGTTGGTTATAAAGTGGTATGGAATGGATTCCCATGGTCCACAAAACATGGAAAGCAAATGCCGATCATATCCACATTAACTTTCACACCCATAAGGAACTTTGAGGATCAATGTTTTGTGGGGGGCCTAAACAATTCAAGCACCTTAGTCGTAATGGAAGGTAGAAATGTCCAAGCGCTACTCAATCTTTGCGTGTTACAAGAGCTTATCTTATGCTTTTATCTATATCTGTTTTTGTAAGTATGGAATACACTCGTGGAATTTGTAGTTTCCCATAGGTAGTGCACTATCTTCTTTTTCTCCCTTGTTGGAGATTTAGAACATCAAGTACGAGGATATACACAGCAAGCAGTTGCATTTCTGCAGTTTCATTTCTGTGAGCCCAGAGCTAAGCAGAGCTGGGCAGAGGGCGGTCATGACGGGTTTGGGCCTGCAAGGGATCATTTAGAGGGGTATTTTGGTTATAGGTTGGTGGGTGGCTTTGAGTTAGGAATTGTGCTAGGGGGTTGTGAGCATTGGGGGTGGAGTTAAGGGGATGTATATATAGTGGGATAAGCAGGGAAGCCATTTTATGGCTTGAAAAATGTTGTTAAGAATAGGTGTGCAGCCAGCGTCAGGGTAGCAGTTTCCTTGGTAGTTTTAGGGCCTAGAGTTATGGAGGGTTTATAGCAGTTAATTGCTAGGGTTAGAGAGCAGGCTGCTGATAAGGGGCTGGAGAGGTTCCAGGAGCAGCTGGGGGCTTTAGCAGGCTCCCCGGCGGGGCATCCCCCCAGTGCCCGGCGTTCCCGGCCACCTGAACGCTTGAGCCCCTCTGCTTCCCCGGCCCCCCGGCGCAGACGGAGGAGTGTGACTCGACCCCTTACCTGCTTCTGCGGTGATGGTCCCTGTTGTGGCAGTTCCGGTGGCTGGCGGCAATGGCGTTGTTCCGGTGTCGGGGGTTGGATCCAGGTCGGTGTCGGGAGCGGCGGCAGCAGTGGAGACGCCTGGAGTGAGAGGCCGAGGTGCGGTTTGCCAGGTGTCAAGTCGAGGTCAGCGCAGCACAGTCCGTGTGCCGGTGGAGCGACGTGGAGATGGACGTCGAGGGAAGTGGTCTTCATCGGTGGTGCAGCGGCGGGGAGCAGTTCCCCCTCCTTTCCAGTGCGGCAGGCTCGTTCAGGGAGCCTGTCAGGAGTTCTTCTGTGGAGCCGGAGGCAAGCCAGGACTCTGCGGCTGTCACAGTGAGTGCCTTCAGCGCTGCTAGAGCGCCATCTGCTGGGTCAGGGGCCAGTGTGCATTGTACACCCTTTAGCATGGGTGATTTGATGCCATCTTGTGGTCGTTCTGAACATTGCAGTGTCGGTGGTAGGCCGGCGCCACCTGCTGTTCAGGAAAATGATTACATCGGTGGTGGCAGGCCTGCACCACCTCCTGGCCAGTTTCTTTATAGCAGCGGTAGTGGTAGGTCTGCACCGACTGCTGAACATGTACAGAATTTGCAGCATCCAGCGCCTCCTGAGGGTGACGTTGGCCAGGTGGCAGGTGTTTCTTCTGTTTATTTGCTGTTCCAGGTGTCGTCGGGACGGGAGTCCGGTGTAGAAGCGGCCGATGCTTTGCGGCGGGCACTCGGGGTGCCTAGGATGCACAGTCAGGAGACGGCTTCCGTGGATTCAGGACGAATGGCCCCGTTAGTGTCTGGCAACGTGCAGCCTTCTGGTGAGTCAGAGCGTTTACACACCATACACGCAGGCAGTAATTTTAGTAATGAGAATAGTCTAGTTGGGCAAGTACCTGTAGGTTGCGGTACTACGGGGGATTTGTCAGTCACGAGTGGAGTTTTGGGAAATTTGTTAGATGGGTTACGTCAGTTGTTAGCTTCAGTTGATACTTCTCGTGGGTCACAGCTAGTAGGTCCCGTTGGAGCTTGGTCAGCGCAGGGACAGTTATGGGGGGGTTCTAAAAAGCTTATAGAACGTATGGGGGAACTGCTTGGCTTAAATATGACGAGCAGTTTCGTCAGCGTATGGCGGTTCAGTCATCCCTGCGGTGGGATCATAAGGACATAAGCCTTTGGATGCGCCTTATGACTACACCAAAGGGGGCTGGTCAGGGGGGTCGTGTTGAAGTCGCGGGTTTACATAACCCCTTTCAGTCCTCACCCGGCGAGTCTAGATAAGCGGGTTCGTCGGGGAGTTTTAAAAAATGGGTCTGCTGGCTCTACAACGAGAGCACCTGTAAATGGGGAACGAATTGTGTCTATAGACACGAATGTGCCGGGTGTGGGGGTGGTAACCACCCTGTCTTCAAGTGTTTTAAGCGGGCACAAGGAGGCACGACAAAGCCAGGGGATGGTTCTGCTAAAGGGGGTGAGTCCAGTGAACCTCGACGCTATGACGCCTTGGCTAAAGAGGTACCCCGACAGTGAGAAGGCGCAGCTGTTATTGAACGGTTTTGGGGACGGATTTAGGATTCCGTTCTCCCCGGGGGTAGGGGTTTTGATGGCTAATAATCTGCGTTCGGTGCGGGATCATCCAGAAGTGGTATGAGACAAGTTGCAGAAGGAAGTTTTGTTGGGTAGAATGTTAGGCCCCTTTTCTAATGTTCCTATTTCCAATTTGTGTGTCTCCCCGCTGGGGGGTTGTCCCCAAGAAGGAGGCGGGAAATTTCGGCTTATACATCATTTATCTTATCCGAATGGCTCTTCGGTGAATGATGATATTGATGAGTCTTTGACGCGGGTTTCCTATACATCATTTGATGAGGCGGTTCGTTTGGTTAGAACGGCGTGGCAGGGGGCGCTGATGGCTAAGGTGGATGTGGAGTCTGCGTTTCACCTTTTGCCAGTGCACCCAGAATCCATGCACTTGCTGGGGTGCTCGTTTGATGGCCTTTTTTATATTGACTGGTGCCTCCCTATGGGGTGCTCTATTTCTTGTGCCTATTTTGAAGACTTTAGCACGTTTTTGGAGTGGGTGGTCCGTGAACGAGCTGGCTCTAAAGCAGTGATTCATTATTTGGATGACTTCTTTTGTGTGGGCCCTGCGGCTCGGCCGTCGTGTGCAATATTGCTACAGGCTGTGATTGATGTTTCTGATGACTTTGGGGTTCCGTTGGCGTTTGAAAAAATGGAGGGACCAACCACTACGCTCTGTTTTTTGGGAATTGAAGTTGATTCCCAGGCAATGGAATGTAGGTTGCCGGAGGCAAAACTTGTGGACGGTGCAGGAGGCTCTGGTGAAAACAAAAATCACCCTGCGGCTCATGCAATCTTTATTGGGGAAACTCAAATTTGCCTGTAGAATTATGCCTATGGGCCGTGTTTTTTGTAGGCGCTTGGCTCAAACAACTGCTGGTGTTAGAAGTCCCCACCATTTTATTCGCCTTGGCAAGGAGCATAAGGCGGATTTGAGGGTTTGGGATTCCTTTTTGGTAGAATATAACGGCAGATCATTATGGATTGCAGCGGGAGTTTCGAATGTGGAGATGCAATTGTGTACTGATGCTTCTTGTTCTATCGGTTTTGGAGCATATTTTCAGGGAAAATGGTGTGTTGGTAGTTGGCCACTAGGGTGGAGGGAGTATGGTTTGACGGGTAACCTTTGTTTTTTGGAGTTGTTTCCCATTCTAGTTGTCCAATCGGTCAGTGGTTTTTCACTGTGATAACATGGCGTGTGCGCTATTAATAGTTTGTCCATGAATTCCCCCCGGTGATCACAGTGTTACGCCAGTTGGTCCTGCTGTGCTTGAGATGGAACATTCTATTTAGGGCTCATCATGTTCCCGGTGTTTCCAATGACATTGCGGATGCTTTATCTCAGTTGCAGTGGGATCGTTTCCGTCGGCTATCTCCAGAGGCGGAGAGGGATCCGGTTTCTTGCCCCAAACAACTTTGGAGGGTGGTGTCACTCGTCTGGTATGGTGGGCGAAACGTTCGCTGGCCCCTGTTACGTGGGATGCTTATGCCAAGATCTGGGTGAGATGGCTCCGGCTGGAGGATTCGTGGTGTAGTCACGGGAGTCCGTTTAGTGCCTTAGAGGGGATGTTTTGTTTTTTGTTATCGATTATGAAGAGTGGGTCTTCAGTTTCCTCTGTTGTTAAGTCAGTAGCGGCACTTTCCTTTTTCTTTAAGTTAATTGGTTGTACTAAGCATTTTTTGATACGGCGTGCTCTGCAGGGTTTTAGGACATGTCGGGCAGGATAAGCGTAGGCCGGTGTCTTTTGCAATGTAGGAGGGACTTTTTTCTCAATTGCGCAGGATATCCCATTCAGATTATGAGAGGTTGTTGTTTCAATTGGCTTTCTCTTCGGCTTTCTATGGGGCTTTTCGGGTTGGCGAATTGGTTAGTCTCTCAAAACGGGTGCTGGGCGGTATTCAATTAACCAATGTGGTTTTTCGGGATGGTGTGTTGAGAATAATGTTGTATCATTCCAAAACGGGAAAAGGTTTTGAGATCTGTTTGACTAAAAATCATGCCCAGTGGGGTGTTTTTTACCTTTCATGGCTGTGCATCCTCAGGGTTCTTCCTCTTTGCTGGTGCATGAGGATGGTTCAGCATTGTCCAGATATCAATTTATTGCTGTTTTTAAAAAATGCGTACAAGGGTTGGGCCTTTCACATCCGGATTACAGCTCACATTCTTTTAGGATTGGAGGCTTCTCGTTTTGGGCTTGACACTGCATCAGTTAAGAGGATTGGCCGCTGGAAGTCCAGCCGTTTTCGTTCCTATGTTAGGCCGCATTTGCTGGAATGTTGATTTCTTTATCTTGGGTTTATTTTGGGTGGGGATGTCATTCTTGTTCTGTTTCACTAATTTTCTGTTGCTTTCAGGTTCTGCAAAATGTGTGGTTTAGCTTCTTGGCCAGTCCTATATTTACTGGGCTGAAAGGCGTGCCCATGTGCGTCTGAATGGAAGGTATTTGGGTTTAGATAAGGATGAGGTGGAGGTACACTGTTTCGGAGTTCGGGGCCTGACGTGGGATCAGTTAAGGCCTTTGTTTCAGGATGCGGTTAGGTCCTGGGGTCTACCTGATATTTTGATAATTCATGCTGGGGGTAATGACATCGGGAGTTATCCCATGCAGAACCTCATTAAGAACATTAAGAGGGACTTCTTATGTTTTTTAGACGCCCATCCTGGGCTTTTGATTATATGGTCCGAAATTGTACAGCGGGTAAAATGGCGCAATGCACAGTCAGTGTCGACGCTGAATAGGACCAGGGTTAAGATTAATAAGACAGTGGCCAAGTTTGTTCGCCTCAATGGTGGGTTGGTAGTTCGTCACCGACTGTTGGAGGATCGGGGCGCGTACATTGGAAAGGATGGGGTTCACTTAACAGATGTGGGCGTAGATGTTTTTAATTTTGGCCTCCAAGAAGGCCTGGAGTTGGGTTTTCAAGTGTGGTCTCCTAAGTGACCCAACAATGCAGCACTAGCAGCCGGGGGCGTCACTAAGGCTGGGTTCACACACCCTATTTACGGACGTAATTCGGGCGTTTTAGCATTGAATTACGTCCGAAAATGCGGCTCAAAAGCGTTGGCAAACATCTGCCCATTCATTTGACTGGGCTTTACGATGTTCTGTGCCGACGGTCATTTTTTTTTACGCGCCGCTGTCAAAAGGCGGCACGTAAAAAAAGACGCCCGCATCAAAGAAGTGCCTGTCACTTCTTCAGACGTAAATGGAGCAGTTTTCCATGGACGCCATACAAAAGCAGCTCCAATTACGTCCGTAATGGACGCAGCGAAAGACGCCTGCACATGCCATTACGGCTGAAATTACGGTGCTGTTTTCTCCTGAAAACAGCACCGTAATTTCAGCCGTAACAGACGCTGCCGTGTGAACATACCCTCGGGGCTTAAAATGTCAGGGGAAATAGCCCCAATACATATGTGTCCGCCCAAAAAAAGTGTGTATATGAGACAGCATAGCATATCTATAGCACTACGACCCTATAAACTATGGATAGGATTAGATACAGTGGCTCAGCAGACAGTATCACACATGATAGGATTAGATACAGTGGCTCAGCAGACAGTATCACACATGATCGGATTAGATATAGGGCCCAGCAGACAGTATCACACATGATCGGATTAGATACACAGCTCAGCAGATAGTATCACACAAGATACGATTAGAGACACAGCTCAGCAGACAGTATCACACAAGATACAATTAGATACAGGGCCCAGCAGACAGTATCACACAAGATGCGATTAGATACAGGGCCCAGCAGACAGTATCACACATGATTGGATTAGATACACGGCTCAGCAGACAGCATCACACATGATTGGATTAGATACAGGGCCCAGCTCGCTGTCATTGCGTCTCCAGCGCTGGACCCAGGACAGGTAAGAATAATAATTTTGCTTCTTTATGTGTTACTGATTATTTTTGTGTGTTTGTGTTTTTTTTACAGGTTCGGTTGTTGGACTTCGGATTCGAGGACTTCAATGACGGCGTTTTTTTATTCTCAATAAAATGGTTAATGAGGGTTGTGTCTTTTTATTTCAATAAAATATTTTTTCTTCTTTTTAAACTTTATTATCACCACCTTAGTAATCGCCGCTGGCTGATTGACAACCTCCATTACTAAGGCGGGGCTTAATGTTAGCCAGTGCAGAGGCTACACTAACCCCCATTATTACCCCGGTACCCACCGTCACCAGGAGTACTGGGAAGAGCCGGGTACGAACCAATACCCGACCATCTGTAGTGACGGGCAGGCACCGGGGTGGCCGCAGGCTGGTAGTATTAGGCTGGGGAAGGCCAAAAACAGTGGCCCTTCCCACCCTTGTAATGCTGCCTGCTGCTGCTGTGTTGCATCTGGCTGGTTATGAAAATTGGTGGGGACCCCACATCGTTCTTTCCAATTATTTTTTTTTAAATGACGTGGGGTCCCCACCATTTTTCATAACCAGCCAGATACAATAAAGCAGCAGCAGCCTAGCATTACCAGGGTGGGAAGGGCCACTGTTTTTGGCCTTTCCCCTCCTGATAATACCAGCCTGCGGCCACCCCAGTGCCCGACCATCACTACAGATGGTCAGGTACTGGATCGTACCCGGCTCTTCCCAGCACCCCTGGTGGCGGTGGGTACCAGGGTAATAAAGGGGGTTAGTGTTGGCCTCTGCAGCGGCTAACACTAAGCCCCGCCTTAGCAATGGATGCTGTCAATCAGCCGGCGGCCATTACTAAGGCGGTGATAATATAGTTTAAAAAAAACCACAAAGACATAGAAAAAATATTTTATTGAAATAAAAAAAACACCCACACAACCCTCATTAACCATTTTATTGATAATAAAAAAAAAGCTGTCATCGAAGTAGTCCTGGAATCCGACGTAGTCCAACGACCGAACCTGTAAGAAAACACACAAAAAATGATTAGTAACACGTGTGTTAGGCTTAGATACAGGGCCCATGTGTGATACTGTCTGTGGGACCCTGTATCTAAGCCTACCACAACGTAGGCTTAGATACAGGGTCCAGCAGACAGTAATCTTATACAGTATAAGATTACTGTGTGCTGGGGTCCTGTATCTAAACCTACAGTGTGGTAGGCTTAGATACAGGGCCCAGCAGACAGGATCTCACATGGGCCATGTATTTAAGCCTACCATGTGATTGGCTTAGATACAGGGCCCCTTCAGACAGGATCACGCATGGGCCATTTATCTAAGCGTACAGTGTGGTAGGCTTATATACAAGGCCCAGCAGACAGGATCACACATGGGCCATGTATCTAAGCCTACCATGTGATTGGCTTAGATACATGGCCCCTTCAGACAGGATCACGCATGGGCCATGTATCTAAGCCTACAGTGTGGTAGGCTTATATACAGGGCCCACTAGACAGGATCACACATGGGCCATGTATCTAAGCCTACCATGTGATTGGCTTAGATACAGGGCCCCTTCAGACAGGATCACGCATGGGCCATGTATCTAAGCGTACAGTGTGGTAGGCTTATATACAGGGCCCAGCAGACAGGATCACACATGGGCCATGTATCTAAG
Organism: Rhinoderma darwinii; assembly: GCF_050947455.1. Taxonomy (NCBI): domain Eukaryota; kingdom Metazoa; phylum Chordata; class Amphibia; order Anura; family Rhinodermatidae; genus Rhinoderma; species Rhinoderma darwinii. The sequence continues at coordinate 612,919,415 of NC_134687.1, forward strand.
CCTACCATGTGATTGGCTTAGATACAGGGCCCCTTCAGACAGGATCACGCATGGGCCATGTATCTAAGCCTACAGTGTGGTAGGCTTATATACAGGGCCCACCAGACAGGATCACACATGGGCCATGTATCTAAGCCTACCATGTGATTGGCTTAGATACAGGGCCCAGCAGACAGGATCACACATGGGCCATGTATCTAAACCTACCATGTCATTGGCTTAGATACAGGACCCAGCAGACAGAATCACACAATCTGTGATCCTGTCTCATGGGCCCCCTAAGCCTGATACATCGTAGGCTTAGGGGTTGTGCAGTCCCTAAACATTGATGGCCTATCCTCAGGATAGGCCATCAATAGCTGATGTGTCTCCCGGGACCCGCCAGTCAGCTGTTTTGAAGGGGCCGCAGCACTCGCACGAGAGCTGCTTCCCCTTCATTTCACTACTTACTCACACTGTGAATCGCCGACACGGATTCACAGTGTGACCGGAATGAAGTGACAGGAATGAAGGGGAGCAGCTCTCGTACGAGTGCTGCGGCTCCTTCAAAACAGCTGATTGGCGGGTCCCGGGAGTCGGACCCCGCCAGTCAGGGCTAACCTTACCTTACTCTTCGGCCGCGGCGGGAGTTCTGTCGTCTCGATGCTGTGCGCGGCGCATAGCGCTGTGACGTCATGCGCTGCGCACAGCGCTTGACGTCAGGACCTCCGCTGCCATCCGGAACCAGGAAGGTAAGTAAAGTATGTTACTATAGTAACAGGGGCCCGCGGCCCGAGTTACTATAGTAACTTTTTAATGATGTGGTGCGGGGGGCCGTGGGCCCCCCTGGCTTCAGGGGCCCGGTCGCAATTGCGACCGCTGCGACCCCTATAGCTACGCCAGTGTCCACAACCGTCTGAGCGGTAAAAAAACTATCAATTTGTCTCTATTTTTTGTGGTGTTCAGGATTTCACCTCTTTTTTTACCTGCTCCGGTTGTTCATCTCCTTGTTGAGATATTTCAGTGAGTAGAGAGCTGAGTTGTATATTTGGTTATTATATGAAATAAATAAAAAAATAATAGAGCAGAATCCAAATTAGAGATGACACATGTAACACCTCACCTCCCCCGATTCTGTTATTCTCATTCATTATCTGCTGATAATGCATCGGAAAAAAACACGAAATTGTTTCAAAACAGGATACACATATAATAACACCAATTCTCGTATATGTTGAGAGTTCCATAATGGGTTGAGAGTGGAAATCAAAATAATTGTGATCACCATTTAGAGGAAGAAATATGTATTTTGGCATTACTGTGGCCACAGTAAGGCTGGGTTCACACGACCTATTTTCAGACGTAAACGAGGCGTATTATGCCTCGTTTTACGTCTGAAAATAGGGCTACAATACGTCGGCAAACATCTGCCCATTCATTTGAATGGGTTTGCCGACATACTGTGCAGACGACCTGTCATTTACGCGTCGTCGTTTGACAGCTGTCAAACGACGACGCGTAAAAATACAGCCTCGTCAAAAGAAGTGCAGGACACTTCTTTGGACGTTTTTGGAGCTGTTTTCTCATAGACTCCAATGAAAACAGCTCCAAAAACGGACGTAAAAAACGCAGCGAAAACGGCGCGAAAAACGCAGCGAAAAATGCGAGTTGCTCAAAAAACGTCTGAAAATCAGAGGCTGTTTTCCCTTGAAAACAGCTCTGGATTTTCAGACGTTTTTGGTCACTACGTGTGCACATACCCTTAATGTAAAGTGTCCCTCCAGTTGTAAAACATTGTAGGCTAGCAAAAAATCACTATTGCTTCAATACTAATAAAAGTAACAATGAATAGGAAATGGAGAGCAGCATCTAAATATGTAGCGTTTCGAATGCAGATTTGTTGATACGTGGTTAATATATACTCATATCCGCCATTCTATCTTATCATTAAACAGTGATTGGTGGGTTCAGGCCACTAAGTAACCTTTAGTGGCGTTACAAGAAAGTGCTCTGCCCCATATAAAACTTTTGATTGCCCCCCCAGAGCATTTTCCATGTGAAACGCATACTTGCCAGCTGAGTCGCAGTAAAAAAAACAAAAAACTTCAACAAAACCTGGGAAAATGGTACCAAATACACTTAAGTAGAAAATGCTGGATTGGGGCATGGAAGGCATTAAACCCCAGCCCAAAATAAAATCAGTCCCTCATATCACACCTCAAACTTAATTTAGGCCCCAAACCAGATTCCTAAATTAAGTCAAACCACAGATCAAACTCCAAATTTAAATCTGACCCTATATCCCAAAATTAATTTAGACCATAACCCCAGGCTTTCAAAAAAATGCAGACCCCAAACCAAGCCCCTAAATTAGCTCAAGCCCCAAACCAGACACCTAAATTCATTCAGACCTTATATCAGACTCCTTTATTTACTTACCAATGGCTCCTGGCTTTTCTTCTTTTCTGTTCCAGGTGCCACCGCGCATAACATCCTGATGCTGCTTAGCGTCAGGATCTTTTGGGCCTGGCCCTAAAGAACTTGAAGTGGCAGAGTGCTTATGGGCCCCCTAGGGTAAAGAGCCTGGTCGCAAGTGCAACCACTATGACTCCAATGCTTGAGCCACTGCCCACCGATCCCAAAAACAAGATAGATTATCCAATACTAATGAGACTTACCAAAAGTTCTGAACCTGCAGCTTCATTTTATTATTTATTAATATTTATTTTATCACGCTGTAATGTGGGGGATGGTGATGATGAAGTCTCCACAGAAATGTCCCGGTAGAAGATGAAACTAAGCAGGAAGTTAACGTGTCAACTTTAACTTTTAGCTTAACAATATGTATAGTTTGCTATTGTTGAGGGTACACTCGGCCACAAATATATACATTCTTCCCGTTATGGGAGGTCCAGCACGTAGTTACAACTATATACATGTGGAGCATGCTGGCAAGATAACTGGCTTGTTGTTCTCTGTGACCGGCAGCGTTAAGTCATCCCTCTCCTGATGCAAGTCTGCTTAGGCCTAGTTGGCCACAAGATGGTGGCTGCACATGCATAGTTCCGGCCTATTCTCCTTTAGTAGATGGTTATGCCCGGCTGCTAACTAAAAAGGCCCCTATAGACAATTGGCTATTTCTAAGTTGTTCTGAATATGTTGACTATCCTGAATGTCTGCTTTAAGTTCTTCCTCTAACCGCCTAGCTAGCTTTCTTCACAGCTACCTCCCCAACCACTGCTCGCTCTCTGGGACCTTGCTGCAGTTCAGGCCCTAGCACAGGTACAGTGTAGCCCAGTTCTCACCAGTTCTTATATGACGCCTCAGCTCCAGTTCTCTCTCTTCCCTTAGACATAGCGCATTTCTAGTCCGGTCCACCACAGCAACGGAAATGGCAAAGCTCTCACGCCCTCAAAAATCATCACTCTCATCTTCAGCTCACAGAACGCAGTTCAGGTCACTACTGCTCTCTCACTGAACCGAGTTTGGCATGCTCACCACTGTTTTAAAGACAAAGCGCCACCCCAGGCGTGATGACGCAAGCATGTGGGTCCATCATCCCTATGTTACAGAGCTTGGCAAAGGCAGTCTAAGATGGTGTCCAGGCCGTACATCCCGGCACCAATTTTTTAAATGACAACAAACCAATATCGGCATCACCTTAGTTTATATCAACACCAACATCAAACATTGCACACGTCGTCTTCGTTGTCAGACGGACAACCTTCTTCTCCATGCAGTTTGTCTTCTCCCGTCATTGTCAGATCTTGTCCAATTGATCTAAAATACAAATGCCACAACTCTTACATGTAAAAAAGCCAATAAATACAAGAGCACTTAAATATACAGTACCAAAAATAATCCCCACAGGACATATTTAGGCCCTGCGTATAATAGACCAATACAATGGGCCCAATTTCTCGAGAATGCACTTGTTACAACGCTATTGATTTAGTGGGTGCTGCACATATGAAATTCAGGGGTTAAATACATAGCATATGAATACAAGATAAATACAGGTAAATACATTAGGAAGACTCAGAGAAGGAGACAGGGCCCTTACAATCTATGAGGGAAAGGAAAAAGGGTCAGAAGTGTTAGAAGCTGCATATACAGTTATGTAGTGGAAACAGAGTAATTGCAGGCTTCAAGGTTTCCTGAAGAGGAAGTTCTAGGTTAATTTTCTCATTTTAAAGGTTGGGAAAGAGTCTAATTTGTTTGGGTAGTAGATTCAAGATTAAGGGGGATGCTCAGGAGAAATCTTTAAGTTAATCATATGAGGAACAGACAAGACTGGAGTTTGCCAGGACTGGAGATTGTGTGTGGCAAGATAATGGTAGATTCATACCTCCCAACCATCCCGGATTCAGCAGGACAGTCCCGGATATCGAGCTGTCCTGGGCGGACGGTAGTATGACCCGGACTCCCGGTGTCAACTGTATCTGCATCCTCAGGACGCAGAGTCAGTTACACCCAGTGCTGAAGCAGAGAACTGTCAGCTCCATGCTTCAGCATTAGTACAGAGGACTCCACGAGCATAGCGCTACTTTAAATGCTGAGCCGGGGAAGCCCTTGACATCATTGTCCAGATATGGACAGTGAAGTCAGTTGCTGCTCCTGAAGTAGAATCCCCTGCTAGAGTGTTGCTGATGCTGTGGCCTGGTACTCCACTCATAGAGGGAATCCCTGACGTCACTGTCCATATATATCCCTTGAGCGGAATGCCCGGCCACAGAGTGGCCGATGCTCTGGCAGGGGATTCCGACCCTAGGGGGGGTCCCAATGGCTACAGGGGGAGGCGTAGCAGTATCTATGGGGTGACACTATCTTTAAGAGGGTGTGGCACTATCTACATGGGCACTGTGGCATTATCTATGTGGGCACTGGCACTAGGGGAAGATAAGGTGTCATTATACTGTATGGGGACAGCTATGGGGGTATTATACGCTATGGAGGAAGCTATAGGGGCACTATACAGTATGGGCACTGAGGGGGCATTATACTGTATGGGGCAGCTATGGGGGTATTATACTGTATGGGGGCAGCTATGTGGCAGCTATTTGACTTTATACTGTGTGAGGGGCACTATGGGAGCATGATATTGTGTGTGCTGAACCGGGTGTGTATGGGTGGGGATTGGGAAGGATTAGAGGAGTGGCTTAAAAGGATATCCCTCGGTTGTCCCTCCTTGCGTTACTTGAAAGTTGGGAGGTATGTAGATTAGCGCATAAATGTTAGGGGGGAGGGGACTGGTTGTGAGATAAAGTGTGGAGATGTACCAGGATTTTATAGCAGAGAGGACGGAGGCTCACAGGTGCATAACCGCTGAGCCAGGGACAGTTGCGGTGTAAGGGGTTAATGCTGGTGGGTAGTCTTTCTCCCCCCTCCTTTTTAGTGTAGCAGGCGTTAGGTTAGGAGGACGTGAGGATAGGGGAGGGGGGAGGGGTTTAGGCTAATGGGGAATAGTATATAGGGTCACTTATCTCGGTGGTCGGCCTCTTTTGGGTGATTTTCATCATGGACCGGCAGGAGCTTCTTCAGGTGGTGCTGAGTGCCACGATTGCTGCGGAGGGTAGTGACTGGCTGCAATCGCTCCTCCAGGAGGCTGCTGTTCCAGCTCCATCTCCCGTTGCTGGTCGGCGGCGCTCGGCACGCACTTCTCGTCCTCCAGTCCGTCCGTCTCCCTCTGCTCCAGGTAGGGTGCGGCCGCCGGCGATGGCTTCCGGCAACGCACGCGTTGCTGCCCATCCCCCGCTCTCTGTGGTTCCTCCTCCGGCGCCGGTGCTTCTGCCGGGGGCCCAGTGTTCCATTAGTGTAGTGGGATTTCAGCCCCGCCCACTGAAAGTTCGGGGCTCTGTTGTGCAGGCCTTAGCCTCGGCCTCTATTTCTGTGGCGGCGGCTTCTCCTGCGGGGAGCGTTCCCCTAGTTTTTGCCTCAGAGGGCAGGGCAGCGGCGCTGGGTGGTGTGTTGGGGGGGTCTGGACGGTGTTGCGGGGCTTGGCAGGACCTTTCCCCGACGGAGGATGAGGGCTCGCAGGACGGGTCGGAGCTCTATTTCTAGGGGGGGGGTCTCAAAGGCGGCTGGCCCGTCAGGCAGCGGCCCCTCCCGCTGATGTGGTTTCCATCCTGCCCGTACCTCCGGCTGTGGGCCCGGGCTCTTCTTTGCGGGCTGGCTCACCTCGGGCTCGGCGTTCCTCTGGCCGCCATGGGGCTACTCAGTCTGGATCCCGTCGTCGCCGGGGGTCTGGTCACAGTCGTTCCCGGCGGGATAGCCAGCGTCACGCTCAGAGGTATGGGCTGTTTCCTTCTGACTCCTCTTCATCGGATGTCTGGAAAATACCCGACCCATGGGCATAATACGACACGCAAAAACCAACAAACCCAACAAGGATTGAATCTGCCGCAACTCTAACTTACACACAGACAAGGCCACGTCCAATGCAGAACGCAACTTCACAACCTTCTTGCCCAGGAGGCGAAAAAGCCATAGCAACAGAACCTATTTCTATGCCCAAGAAACACAACACCGTCACGGGCCCCTCTGTTTTTTCCTCAGAAAGGGGGACCCCAAAACGCTGAGAAAGAAATTGAAAAGTCCTCAACAAAAACTGACACTGCTCAGAGGAAGCGGGCCCCACAAACAAAAAATCAGCCAGGTAATAGCGGGCCATGAGTAGTAGTAGCAGGAGCTTTCGTGCTGTGTCCGACCGGCGTACTCAGAGTCGCCTTGCTCTGTCGGAGCGCAGTGGGTGGCGTCCCCTGCGCCAGCCGTGGTTTATGTGGTTCCCGTGGCCACGCCTGCCGAGGTGGTTCTGTCTGCGCCAGGTGTGGCTCCTTCTCCTGGACACGGTGAGTATGCCTGCCTTCGGGCTTGGAATGCTGATAACATGTCTGCTGCTGATTTATTGTCAGCCGTGCAATTTCTGTTGGCGGGGGTCATTTCTTTGCCCACGGTACCGTCGGGGCAGGCCGTGGTTGCGAGGTCCACGGTTGAGGCGTCCACTTCTATGTCCACTCCTTCGGTCCCTGCTTTCAGAGATTCCTATTTTTGTAGTGTGTCTCCCTTGGGTGCTCATGTGTCTGATGAGGTTCGTGACAAAATCGGTAAGAATGATTACATTGACATTTGGTCCCTTTTGTCAGTCGATTCATCGACGGTTGATAAGGAGTGCCGATTTGAGCGGGGCGTTTTGGGTAAGCCTAAGGTCGTGCGGTCATTTAACAATTGGGTGCAGGCCTTTGCTATTTTGGGGGGGTGTTTAGTAAGGCTCGGCCTGATTGTGCGGGTCAGTTGTTTGTTTATCTGGATACTATTTTTAGTGCACATAAATCGCATGGGGGCACGGCTTGGTGGCAGTACGATGAGGAGTTCCGTAGGCGGCTGGCTCAGAGGCCGGAGGTTGGTTGGGATACCAAAGCCACTGACATCTAGTTGCGTTTGATGATGGCACAGCGGCCATTTCAGTCCACCGTCCCCGCCTCCTCCCTTCCATCAGGGGCGGGGCTGGCGTGGGGGTCGGGGGTGTCCGTTGAGCGGGTGCCTGTTGGCTCTTTAATGAGGAACACTGTAGATTTTATGCCTCCTGTAAGCTCTGGCACGAGTGCTCCTCTTGTGGTGGCTCCCATTCCGCGGTTAGGTGCTCCCGTCGGGTTGCGACCGTCGCCCGCCCTGCGGGTGTTGGTCTTGCGGAGGATGCCAGTGCGCGTGTCCGCGATGCTCCCGTGGTTAAACTGGTATCCCAAGATGGCGGAAGCTACCCTGCTTAGAGTTGGTTTTTGTTTTTGTTTCTTTATTCCGTTTACGGCACAGGCCGCCCCGGTTTTGTCTCGGAATTTGAAGTCGGCTGTGGAGTTTCCAGATGCCATTAGGGAGAAGGTGGCGAAAGAAGTCGAGCTTGGCCGGATGACCGGCCCGTTTTCTGGTTTGCCCTTTGCTAATCTTAGGATGTTGCCACTGGGTGTGGTTCCTAAGAAGGAGCCTGGGAAGTTCCATCTCATTCATCATCTGTCTCATTCTAGGGGGCGGTCGATGAATGACAGCATTGGCAGTGAGTTGGCAATGGTCTCCTATGTTTCCTTTGATCAGGCGGTCGACTTAGTGTGTCGGACAGGGGCGGGCGCCCTTATGGCCAAGTTCGATATTGCGTCCGATTTCGTTTGTTGCAGGTTCATGCAGATTGTTTTCATTTGTTGGGCTGTGCCTTGGATGGGGTTTTTCTATTATGACATGTGTTTGCCTATGGGCTGTTCGATTTCTTGTTATTATTTTGAGGTGTTTAGCTCATTTCTGGAATGGGCAGTGCGGGATCTCACCGATTCTGGGTCAGTGACTCATTACCTGGATGATTTTTTGTTTGTGGGGCCCGCTTCCTCTGAGCAGTGTCAGTTTTTGTTGAGGACTTTTCAATTTCTTTCTCAGCGTTTTGGGGTCCCCCTTTCTGAGGAAAAAACGGACGAGCCCGTGACGGTGTTGTGTTTCTTGGGCATCTAAATACATTCTGTTGCTATGGTTTTTCGCCTCCTGGGCAGGAAGGTTGTAAAGTTGCGTTCTGCGTTTGACGTGGCCTTGTCTGCGCGTAAGCTAGAGTTGCGGCAGATTCAATCCTTGTTGGGTTTGTTGGTTTTTGCGTGTTGTATTATGCCCATGGGTCGGGTATTTTCCAGACGGCTGTCCTTAGCTACAGTGGGCATTTCGGTTCCTTCTCATCATGTGCGGATTTCTAGTTCTGTTAAGGCGGAATTGCGCGTCTGGTGCACCTTCTTGGAGGATTATAATGGTCGTACGTGTTGGAGGGCGCCTCCTATTTCCAGTGTTGATCTCAAATTGTTTACGGATTCTGCTGGTGTGGTGGGATTTGGTGCATTGCTCGGTTCGTCGTGGTGTGCTGAATCTTGGCCTGATTCCTGGCGGAACAGGAGTTGTTGTTGTGCGAATTTGACGTTGTTGGAACAATTTTCCCATAGTTGTCGCTGTGGAATTGTGGGGGGTGCGGCTTTCCAATCGGTCTGTAGTATTTTGGTATGATAATATGAGTGTTGTTTTTGCTGTTAACCAACTTACTTCCTCCTCAGGTCTGGGTTTGGCTTTGCTTCGTCATCTGGTGTTGCGTTGCTTGCAATGTAACATACGTTTTCGAGCTCGTTATATTCCAGGTGTCCATAATGTTGTTGCTGATGCTTTATAAAATTTTCATTGGCAGGTTTTTCACTCCCTTTGCCCGCAGGCGGATCTGGAGGGGGCCAACTGCCCGGAGTTCTTGTGGAAGCTGCTGGATCGGAGTTAGTTCCGTTGGTGAGGTTGTCCCTTGTGCCCTCTACCTAGGCTACTTACGGTAATGTGTGAAAGGAATGGTTAAGCGCTGTGGTGGATAGACTTGTTGGGGAGGATCCTGTGCTGCTTACAACTGTAACGCTTGAGTATTTAACTGCTTTGGGCGAGTGGGGTGTGTCAGGGGTAGTAGCGCAGCGCCGTCTGGCCGGGGTTACCTTCTTTTCTAAGTTGCAGGGTTGGTCAGATGTTACTAAGTCCTTTTTTATTTTGCAAGCATTGAAGGGTTGGAAGAGGAGTCGCGTCTTCCAGTGTCCTTTTCCTTATTGCAACAACTTATAGCGGCGCTGCCGTCAATTTGTCCTTCCCCTTATGAATCTGTTTTATTTTTAGTGGCTTTTTCGTTGTGTTTTTTTGGGGCTCTGCGTATTTCGGAGCTAGTTCCGATGGGGGCGGCTCGCCCGGGGGGTCTTCTTTTCAAGGACGTAGTGGTTTCTTCCGTGGGGGTTCGGTTGCATATACGTCGCTCTAAAACGGATGTGTTTGGGTGGGGTTGTTGGATTTCGCTTCGGCCGGTCCCGGGCGCGAACTTGCCGGTAGCGGCGGTGTCAGCTTTCCTAGGTGTGCGTAGGTTAGGGGTTCAGTTTTTATTACATTTGGATGGGAGGCCGGTTACTAGGTTTCAGTTTTCATCTATTATCGGAAGGGTCTAGTGCAGGTGGATAAACCGCCGGGGGAGTATGGGACTCATTCCTACCGTATTGGTGCTGCCACAATGGCCAGTGAGCTGGGGTTATCTGATGCGGCGGTAAGGCGCATCGGTCGGTGGAGGTCGGATTGTTTTGCTGGTTATGTTCGCCCTGATCTTCTTTTGCACTAATTCAGTTTTTGTTTTAGGTCCATGACACTCGGTGTGGATTGTCGGGCACTCATATGTGTTTTGGGCGGAGCGCCGGGCTGCTATCCACCCTGGTGGACGGTCGTTGGGCTTTGGAAATGCTGAAGTCTACAGGAGAGGCCACCAGGGCCTGAGCTGATTGCAGGCTCTGCCCGAAGTGGTCGACATCAGCCGGCATCGGCTGGTGCCAACAGTTTTGGTTGTACATTTGGGTGGGAATGATTTGTGTTTGATTAGGTTGGGTGAGTTGATCTCGCTGATTCATTCGGATTTGGAGAGGTTTGCTTCTTTTTTCCTCCGTTTAGTGCTAGTGTGGTCGGAGATTGTTCCTCGGTTGGTGTGGCATGGGGTGTGGGACGTGAATACCATCGAACGGGGCAGGCACCTCTTAAATACGCGGTTGTCTCGGTTCGTTCGGGCTAGAGGTGGTGTAGTGGTCCGTCATCGGGAGTTGGAAGGTGACAACAGGGGGTTGTTGTTGCCGGACGGAGTGCATTTGACGGATATCGGGTTGGACATTTTCTTGTCGGGGTTGCAGGATGGGGTTGTGCAGGCACTATTTTTGTTGGGGGTCGGTGAGCCATGAAGGTAAGGGATTATACGGTCACCTTATGGCGGTAGTAGAAGGGTATTTACCTACATTTCCTTGGATTAGGCAGGCATACGGGTTCTTCATTGAACTTTGTTAAGGTCATTTAGAGTTTTATATTTTGTTAAGGTTAAACAAATGTTATTTTATTTATTCAAATTAATAAAGCTGTTGCCGACCCCCGGGTCAACCCCACATTTAAAGAATTTAAGTGTCGGTGGTTAATTTATGTAAGGGTTATTCATTTAAGTAGACTGCTAGTGGGTTAATTTTTTGCTATATGCATACAGTTTATGGAAATTTTGTTCATGTTGAATTTTAGGAAGTGGGAGGGGATGAAGGAGGAGCTAGCTCACAGGCACACTGAATAGAAGAGAGGCAACATCGGGGCCAGAGAGGTAAATTTGGATCATATTAAAAATGGTATTGATAGACATAAGATTTTATGAACTGACTTTGGCCAAAGGTATAAACAGAGAAGAGGATTGGGGCTCAGGAGGGGTGCCAATAAAGAGAAAAGGAGAGTAGGAGGTGGTGTGCGAGTGTGAAACCCTAAATGGTTGGTGAGATATGAGGAGATCCAGGAGAGGGCCAAGCCTGTAATGCCCCAGTATAGCTGTAAGAGGAGGACTGCAGACTAGCGTTGTGTGACTTTAGCAGTGAAGAGATTATTGGCGACTTTGGTTAAGACAGTGGCAGTGGAATGATAGGATATGGAACCAGTGAGTAAGGAGGAATGATGAGAGGACAGCTTAAGATGGAATTGTTGTTCAAGGAGCTTTAAGGGAAAGAGGAGTAGCGGAATGAGGATCAGGAGCTGGACAGAGAGCACGGGTTGAGGGATGGCTTCTTAAAGAGGTAGCCCAGAACAAGAATAAAAGTCTGCTGTTTTTTCCAGAAACAGTACCACATCTATCCATAGACTGTGTAGTATGGTATTGCAGCTCATCTCTAATTTAATAAATGCAGCTGAACTGCAATACCAGACGTAGCCTTTGGACAGACATTGCGCGGTTTCTAGATAAATAGCAGAGCTTTTCTTCTTTTTTTGATATTTGCGCAGTTGCCATCATTATGACACTCTATTTGTATGTTTATAAACAGAAAAGCACGTGGTGCTTTTATGTTTTCAAACATACTTTTGACTGCTGTTGCGCGAATCACGCTCGTCCCACGGAAGTGCTTCCGTGTGGCATGCGTGATTTTGCGTTGCGAACAACGCAGAAATATAGGTCATGTCGTGAGTTTTACGCAACGGACTCACGTTACGCAAAAATCACGGACTGTCTGCACGGCCCTATAGACTAACATAGGTCTGTACGACACGCGTGAAAGTCACGCGCGTTGCATGGAAGTATATCACGTTCGTGTAAATAAGCCCTAACACGAACATACACATACATCACATACACAAACATAACTTACCTGCTCCTGCCGCCGCCACTGTCGCTGCCGCTCCCTCCTCTTCTAGTCCTTGCTTCTGAACATATGGACGGAAGCCGCGAAAGGAAGTAGTCATCTTACTGTCCGGCCGCGGCTTCCGGTCCACATGAAAATGGCGTCGGATGTCTCTCTGCCGAAGACCTTCCTTTTGGACTCTGTGGGAGCGGCGCATGCGCCGTTCCCACACAGACGGCGTACGCTATAGTGAATGGAACAGCTCCCGTTCGCATTCTCTATGGGGATGTATGTGCCGTATTCCATCTCTGTATGTGTCGTTAATCGGAACAAAAATGGCAGCCCCCATAGAGAAGTAAAAGAAATAAAAAATAAAAAAGTACAACACAAAAACACAAATAAATGAAATTTATTTTAATGACATACTAAAAGCAATAACATCTAAAAAAAATTTTTTCGTGACACCTTCCCTTTAATGACCAGCTAAATTTTTAGTTTTTTTTGCCTCCCTGCCTCTCAGCCACCATAACTTTTTAATTTCTTGTGGCTGTATGAGACCTTGTTTTATGCAGTGAAATTTTATATTTTTTCCTCCTGCCCAGTTTGGGGGGTATAATTTATGTAATATATTTTTGTAGAGTAGATATAAAAAAAGGAAGTTTTGGCAATGTTTTTTTTATTATTTTTTATTATATACTGTTCACATTTAATGCCCAATAACCTGTTAATTTCATTCTTCAGGTTATTAGAGTCATGTAGATACCTAATATGTACAGGCTTTTTGTTTTTATGTAATGTATGGGGAATAAAATATATTTTATACAAAATAATGACTTTTTTGGGGGAGACATGTCTTTATTATACATTTTTTTGGGTAAATTTTTTTTATCTCATGCAGGGATAACTTTTTAGTAACTTTATTTCATACTTATAATGTATTTGCATATTCCTGTATTCTAATAACATTATACTGTGTCTCTATGACATTGCATAGTGTGCCCTAACAGAAGGTATATTGAGCAGACAGCCCTGGGGTTCTTTCTAGGTCCCCAGGGCTGACTGCAGAGGGTTCCCCCAGTCTCCAATCAGGTCACTGGGAAACCCTGTGATGAGATCAAAAGGGGGAGTCCCCTTTGACCATACCACGGTCACGGACCACATTGATCAGGGTTAAATGGACGGGATTGGTGGTTCCTCTGATCCTGGCTGTATTCTCTTAGTACAGGAGCTTAGGGAAGGAGCGATTTCTACAGCGACCACAAAAGACGTTGATGTAGTCTCGGGATATGCACCGCCCACTGTCAAAAGACAGTAGGCAGTCGGGAAGTGGTTAATAGCACTATCCTCATCAGAGGCATATCTAGGTTCTCCAGCACCTGGGGTAAAGATTCAATTTGGTGCCCCCCCCCAAACCCCTTTCCCGACATCTCCTTCCCCCTCGCCATGTTTGTTTTCTCTAGTACAAATCAATGAGGTGCCATTTTTTTCCACATTTTTTTTAATGTAACGAGCAGAAAACCATTTGTACATATGACATATATACAGCACCAGAACCAAGCTCAGTACATATTTACCTCACCATAACAAGTGCATATATACAGCATCAGAACAAAAATCAGTACATATATACAGCGCCAGAACTAAGCTCAGTACATATATACAGTGCCAGAACCAAGCTCAATACATATATACAGCATCAGAACAAAGCTCAGTACATATATACAGCACCAGAACGAAGCTCTTACATATATACAGCACTAGCACAAATACAGCTCAATTGAGTGCAACACCTGCTATATAGGTTTGCACTAAATTGTATACAGCTGCCAGCATGGCCCAAACAATGGTAAGGATATGCTGGGAGTTGCTGTTTCACAAAAAAAAATCATACCACCATAATCTCGCCGCAGATCATGCAGTGACTACATTACTGATTAGAGGCAGAATAAACATTTACATTAAGTGACTCACCGGTTAAGTCTCAGATTCTAGTTCTTTTTCTCTTTTCTTCTCCATCCGGTCCAGATCTCTATGATGACTTCTCTCGGCCACGGCCCATTTCTGCAGTTTGCTGCTGAGATGTCTTCAGCTTCTCACTTTTCAAACATTTCTGCACCTATAAACGAAGATAAAGTTCTCATGATGCCACACACTGCATCCTAAATATAAATATAATAGTGCCATATATGGCACATCTGATTATAATAGCAACATATACTGTCCCTGATTATAATAGCACCATACACTGTATCCCTGATTTTAATAGCACCATACATTGCACCTCTAATTATATTAGCACCATACACTGTGTCCCACACACACACACACACACACCGTGCCCCTGTAGATAATGCCCCCCATAGAGCCCCCTGTAGATAATGCCCTACAAAGATCCCGCTGTAGATAGTGACCCCCCATAGGGCCACTGTAGATAGTGTACCACATAAAGCCACCCCTGTAGATAGTGCCCACATGTAGTCACTCCTGTATATAGTGCCCTACATATAGCCCCCCTGTATAAAGTGCCCCACATATAGCCCCCTCTGAAAATAGTGTCCCACATGTAGCCTGTAGATAGTGCCAGATATATAGCCCCCCTGTAGACAGCGCTCCATATATAGCCCCACCTGTATATAGTGCCTCACATATAGTTCCCCCTACAGTGCTCCATATATAGCCCACACCTGTCATAGCTCCCCCTGCAGATATAGCCAACCCCTGTATATAGTTTCCAAAAAAAAATATCCCACCCCTGTGGATAGTAACCGGCATATATCTCCCCTATAAATAGTGCTCCACATATAGCCCACCCCTGTATATAGCCCGACACTGTATATAGTGCCTCCCATATAGCTCCCCCTACAGTGATCCACATATAGCCCACCCCTGTATATAGTGTTCCACATATAGCCCACCCCTGTATATAGCCCACCCCTGTATATAGTGCCTTACATATAACTCCCCCTATAGTGCTCCACATATAGCCCACCCCTGAATATAGCCCCCCTGTATATAGAGCCCCCTGTAGATAATGTCACTCCCATTTTTATTAGGATTAAAAAAACACAAACTTTACATACCTTAATCCCGTTTCCGCTTCGTCCTCCGTCAATGCAGACTTGCTAGGCATCGCGCCACTTGTTTAGTTGAAAGCTGCTGATTGACAGGGCAAGTTATTCTGCCCTGCGAATCAGCGCCTTTCATAGGCGGAAGTGGCACGATGACATCATCGTGGCGCTTGCGTCTATGAAAGGCACTGATTGGCAGGGCACTATGACTTGTCCTGTCAATCAGCGCGTTCACAACGACGCAAGCGGCGCAAAGAAGTAATCGCACCACTTGAGCAGTTGAAAGGCGCTGTATGGCCGGGCACGGAACGTACCTGGCCATTCATCGCCCATAGTGAAGGAGAGGGTGGTGGCGGCAGAAGGCTGCTGTCATGCTCCCACCACCTTCCCACTTAGTTGCGCCCAGGGCACTTGCCCCACCTGCCCCCCTACTACGACCCTGATCCTCATTTTTCCATTGTGTGTACTCACAAAAGTGTATAGAGTACGGTCTACAGTCTGTATGAAAACCTTCCGCCAGGGGGTTATCAAGAAAGTGTTGAGGAACCATAACCCTCTAAAATAATACAACTTAATGACCTCATTAAAACCATCATATAACTGAAGAAATCACAGTAAGGCCTTATTCACACGAATGTGTTGGTTTTGACTGCACAAAAAATGCTGCGTTTTGCGCGTGCAAAAGGTACGTGTGGCATCAGCATATGGTGTGTGGCTGCATGATTTTCGCGCAGCCGGCATCATTATGACACTCTGTTTTTATGTTTACAAACAGAAAAGCACGAGGTGCTTTTCTGTTTTCATTAATTAATTTTACTACTGTAGTGCGATGCTTCCGTGTGCCGTGCGCAATTTGCACGCACCCATTGACTTCAATGGGTGAGTGCTGCGCGAAACACCGGCAAGTATAGGACATGTCGTGAGTTTTACGCAGTGCACATACGCTGCATGAAAATCACTGTCAGTCTGAACGGACCCATTCACTAACATAGGTCCGTGCGACGCGTGTGAAAATCACACGCGTATCACGGACGTATAACACGTTCGTGTGAATAATGCCTAAAGACCCAGTCTCTTTCCGGCTTTCACAGGAATATCAATGCTGATTCAATATGTTTTCAGTTCATATATTTATTTTTAAGCTGTCTCCTGAGAGTCAAAGAGCACTTGCTTCCCCATATAAAAAGCTGTTTTCTTAGTCTTTAAAATACCACAACAGATGGATCAGATTATGCTTCGATGAAGAAGTGCTCATCATTTTTGGAGTAGATAAACTTAATTTATGAAAAAAATGCTTAGAAGTACTATCAACTTCTTGGATAATTATGTGCACGTTCTTATATGAAGATAATATATAGTATGGGGAGGGGTCAGGGGCGTAGCTAAAGGCTCATGGGCCCTGATGCAAAGGTTCTTCTTGCTCCCCCCCCAAATTTCTAGTGGCCGATGGCCCGCAGCTTTCAGCTGCATCGCTGGGTCTCCGAAGTGACCCAACGATGCAGCGCTATCAGCCAGGGACGTCACTAAGGTCTTGAAACGTCAGAGGAAATAGCACCAATACATATACCCCCCAAAACAAAATGTGTGTATGTGTATATAGGAGACAGCATATCTATAGCACTTCAACCCTATAGCTATGAATAGGATTAGATACAGTGGCTCAGCAGACAGTACCACACATGATAGGATTAGATACAGTGGCTCAGCAGACAGTATCACACATAATAGGATTAGATATATGGCCCAGCTCGCTGACATTGCGGCTACAGTGCTGGACCCAGGAAAGGTAAGAATATGAATTGTTTTGCTTTTTTATGAGTTACCAATTATTTTTGTGTGTGTGTGTTTTTTTACAAGTTCGGTTGTTGGACTACTTCAGATTTGGGGACTACTTCGATAACAGCGTTTTTTTAATTCTCAATAAAATGGTTAATGAGGGTTGTGTGTGAGATTTTCATTTTTTCTATGTCTTTGTAAGTATAAACTTTATTACTACCACCTTAGTAATGGCTGCTGGCTGATTGATAACGTCCATTACTAAGGTGGGGCTTAATGCTAGACATGAAGAGGCTAACACTAACCCCATTATTACCCCAGTACCCACCACCGCCAGGGATACCGGGAAGAGCCAGGTACGATTCAGTACGCGACCATCTGTAGTGATGGCTGGGAACTGGCGCAGCCACAGGCTGGTATTATTATGCTGGGAAAGGCCAAAACCAGTGGCCTTTCCCACCCTTGTAATGCTAGCCTGCTTCTGCTATGTTGTATCTGGCTGGTTATAAAAATGGGGGAACCCCACATCGTTCTTTCCAATGATTTATTTATTTTACAAAATGACGTGGGGTCCCCCACATTTTTCATAACCAGCCAGATACAACACAGCTTCCGCAGCCTAGCATTACCCAGGTGGGAAGGGACACTGTTTTTGGCCTTTCCCAGCCTAATAATATCAGCCTGCGGCTACCCCAGTACATGACCATCACTGCAGATGGTCGTTTACTGAATCGTACCCGACCCTTCCCGGTACCCCTGGTGGCAGTGGGTACTGGGGTAATAATGCGTGTTAGTGTTAGCCTTTTCACCGGCTAACACTAAGCCCCACCTTAGTAATGGACGCTGTCAATCGGTCAGCGGCCATTACTAAGGCGGTAGTAATAAAGTTTTAAAAAAATACAAAGACATAGAAAAAATTGATTTATTGAAATAAAAAAACACCACACAACCCTCATTAACCATTTTATTGATATTAAGTCTTAGTGGTGAATTTTGAAGCCTTCCACCAAAGGTAATTTGAAAATATTTGATACTCTACTTGAATTAATAATATTAATATTAATAAAATTGATAATAAAAAAAAAAACGTCATCGACGTAGTCCTCAGGATAGGACATCAATAGCTGATGGGTCGAGATCTGACTCCCAGGACCCCTGCCAATCAGCTGTTTTGAAGGGGGTGCAGAGCTCGTACAAGCGCTGCTTCCCCTTCATTTCCCTTACTTGCTCACACTGTGATTCGCTGACACGTCTGTGTCGGCGATTCACCATGTGAGAAAGTGACCGGAATGAAGAAGAAGTAGCCCTCATATGAGCGCTGCATCCCTTTCAAAACAGGTGATTGGCGGGGGTCCCAGGAGTCGGATCCCGACCCATCAGCTCCAGCAGATAGTGGTATTAAACTTACCCTCCTCTTCGTCCTCAATGAAGGTCCTGACTCCATTCAGGGTCAGGATGTTGTGCGCAGGGCTGTGACGTCAGGACCTCCACTGCGCTCCGGAACAAGGAAGGTAAGTACTGTCAGTTACTATAGTAACGGGGACCAGTGTAGTTTATTACATAGGCCCCAGTTACTATAGTAACTTTTCATTGATGTGGTGTGAGGGGCCTCGGGCCCCCCTGGCTTCTGTGTCCGGTCGCAAATGCAACCGCTGTGATCCCTATAGTTACGCCAGTGTATAGTATATGGCTTTCAATGTGTTTTCTCTTCACTGTACCTAAAACTCTTTTGTCCCTTGAGTTGCTTGTATTCCAGATGTCACCGTTAATGCCTGAGGTTGAGAGTCCTATTCCTCGTTCCTGTATTACAGCATACATGCAAGGATGGTTGGGAGGCAGAAGGCACAGATATAAATATATTTCCTTATGTCAGCATTTTCAGACTGTTATTAAGGACTGATTTATACTTGGATTTCACTAGATTTCCATTTGTTTTGGGGAAAAATTAAATCTGCAATTAAAATGAAAAACATTTACTTATAAAACGCAAAAGACTTCCCAGACTTGTTCAATCGTAATCTTTGATTATTTAGGGCAGCGATTCACAACCTTTTTTTGCACCAAGGACCGGTTTTGGATGCAAGAACATTTTTCCAGGGATCACGTTTTTCCAGGAATCACAATGATTCCGCTGCAAAAACGCAACGCAGAAAGAAAAAGTAATAATTATACTTACCTAGAAGTTTGTGTTCTTCCTCCAGGCCGGCCTCCAAGGATGACGATTCTTCCCATGTGACCACTGCAGCGGCGTCATCTAAGGAGGCCGGCCTGGATGACGTTAGAGGGCAGGCCTCCTGGGATGATGCTTCATCCCATGTGACCGCCACGGCAGCTAATCACAAGCTGCAGTGGTCTCCTGGGACAAAACATCATCCCAGGAGGCCGGTCTGCTAGCAGGCCGGCTACATGCTCCGCAGTTTACTGCAGCGGACATTCCTTGCAAAAAACGTAACCACAGTTTTGTGTGGTTTTTCGCCCGAAACTGATTTAGGGTACTCATCATAAAATCGGCATATGAAAATTATTAAAATGTTTAATCTATATAAAATAAATTTGGATTTTAAAGATTAATTATTTCTCTCCATATTCTGGTTCCATATTCTAGTAGTTATATTCTTTACATAGGGGCAGTATTATAGAATTTATATTCTTATACATAGGAAGAAGTATTATAGAAGATATATTCTTGTACATAGGAGGCAGTATTTTAGTAGTTATATTCTTGTACATAGGAGGCAGTGTTATAGTAGTTATATACTTGTACATAGGGGGCAGTATTGTAGTAGTTATATTCTTGTACATAGGGGCAGTATTATAGTAGTTATATTCTTGTATATAGGAGCAGTATTATACTAGTTATATTCTTGTACATAGGAGGCCGTATTATACTAGTTATATTCTTGTACACAGGGGGCAGTATTATAGTAGTTATATTCTTGTACATAGATTGCAGTATTATAATAGTTATATTCTTGTATATAGGGGGCAGTATTATAGTAGTTATATTCTTGTTCATAGGAGAGGATAGACGTGTGCTTGTGAGCTCCCTGTTAGGACTATGCATGGCTTCTGACCCAGGTGGAGGGGAGGTGTCCTGGGCTGATGATCCTGGGAAATCCCAGAGTCTGGAGTTTGGCCTGCAGCATGGAGATGGTGGAGGTGATGATCTGGAAATGGTGGCTGGTGAGTCAACTTAATCTCATGATGTTGATGAATTGTGCACAAAAATGACAAAGAAAAATATCTTTAAAACAGAAATGCAAGTTTGCAAGTTGAGAACTGAAATTATCCAAGAGACTGATCCAAAGGCAAAGCTGATGAAATGTGAGTGTCTGGATTTTGCACACGTGAGCTGGTTATATTGAAGGAGAGATTGCAGAAAGAAACATGCACAGTACCCAAAATAAAGAACTGGGCATTGGAGAACAAAAGGGAGACCAGAGCCCAAACTGTGAAGAGAAAAAATATCATTGCAAAAAAAGACACTGACTATAAGACTGTGTATAATATTGTGGCGCAGGGAAACCCTGGAAGATATGAGTGTGCAGTGGCTGGAGGATCACAACTCCCATCATGTGTGGGGTCTGTGCAATCAGCTAACACAAATGCTGCTGCTGCTGCTAAAGCTGCAGAGAAATGTGTGCCAACTGACGAGGGGTTAACTGCAGTAGACTCTATGTGCAGTAATGATGAAGTGAATGCGAGTGGCACTCCTGGGAGTGAGCAAGAAAGTGCCGCATATACTGACATTGTAAGTGAGACCTCGCTCAGCGCGGTGATTGACAGTCTGATATCTGATGAACCAGCGGCACAGGCTGAGGCGGACATTGCAGACCCTGTTCTGGAGGTTCAGCCGCCCGCAGTGTCAGTGAATGGAGCGCAGGTTACACAGCGATCAGGAGCAGACGCAGGAGGATCTGCAGTACAATCAGCTGAGGAGAGGTCCAGTCCTGACCCACCTGCTGACAGACCTCTGTACAGGAGACTGTTCTCCAGCGTCACAAGACCGACTAACCCCACACCTCAGAGGAGGAATGCGGTCAGAATCAGGTACTCAGGACCAGAGGAAAACCTCCCCTGCAGACTCTACATTTGGAAAGTTTTGTTGAAGGAGTTTATGAAGTTTAAAGCTTCTGAGGTGTTCGCTCTGATCCACGTTCCCTCCAGCAGGAATTATGACATCAGTTTCAAGCTACAATATAGTCTAGACTTGTTCAGGAGTATTTATAATGATACAAAGGAGCACGCGATGTGGGAGCATCTACATGTCATCCCGCTGTCTAAACCCCAGGTAGTCACTGCCACCGTCCTGTTCCAGTCTGAGGTGGTGGCTCTGGCAGATTTGCAGCACTGGTTGAGCAGCTATTGTGAGGTGAAGAGACTGCCAACAAAGATCTATGATGAGGAGGAGATCTGGAATGGAGGATATTCTGTCAAGATCCAGCTGGTTCAGGAGAATGGAGTGACCAGACATCTGCCGCACTCATTCCATCTGGGCTCGGAGAGAGGCATATGTTACTATCCTGGGCAACCGTGACTGTGCCATAGATATGGGGGCAGACACCTGCCATTCAACTGTTCCCGTATTAAGTGCTCACTTTGTGGTCAGTTTGGGCATGTGAAGGACGATTGTACAGGACCTGTCATCTGTAACCTGTGCTTAGGACCTGGACATACATTCCGGGAGTGCCCGCATGCAGAACATAATAAAGAGGATACCTTTAAAGGAGACATGGAGGAAGAGCAGGAGGATGTCTCCACATGTGCAGATACAACCCCAGAACCTGGAAGTCCCAGCGATGATGTGAGCCTAAGTACCAGTGACCCTGCTCCAGAGACAAATGTACCATCTGTGGATGCTGCACAAGTGTCACCAGCCACTGAAAATAGAGGTCATGCTAAAAGCGAAATATCCAGTCATTCTGTCACCAAAACATCTAAACATCTGCCCTACACCAGTAAAGTACCAGCTGATCCAGCCGCAGCGACCAGTAAGGAACCAGATTATCCAGCCGCAACGACTAGTAAAGAACCAGCTGATCCAGCCGCAGCGACCAGTAAAGAACCAGCTGATCCAGCCGCAGCGACCAGTATGGATGAGGAGGGATTCCAGACAGTTAAAAAAAGAAGCAAAACAGCCGATTCTTCTAGGAATAAAATCACTGCTGCAAAGAAATTACCGGAGTCTCCAGTGCTGGCAATAACTCGGGGACATTACTGTGCGCTGGGAGAAGATGACCGAGAAGAAGAAGCAGAGATGGATCAAGTCTCCTCACACATCCCAGACGACAAACCTCCGGATGAAGATGCTGACCCCCCAATGTCCACCAAAAGATGGGGTCTTACAGGACATAGTAGTGGAAGAAGAAACAAAAGTAGGAAAGATATGTAACCAGGATGAGGCTGAAAATCACCTCGATCAATGTGAACAGTGTGAAGAATAGGAGCAGGCGGCAGGCGATATTCCAGCGTCTGTCTGACGTCAAATCTGATATCATCCTTATACAAGAGACTTATCTGAAGAGCAATGCTCAGGTGTGTACAGCCAAGAGAGACTGGAGACATGGACCATCATTCTGGTCCTTTGGACTGGAACGAAATGATGGTGTAGGAATTATTTTTAATAACATGGACGTACAAGTGGAGAAAGTCCTGGAGATCTGCTCCGGGCCGCTGTCTGATGCTGGACTTTACCCTGGACACTGTACATTATAGAGTCATTAATATATATGCCCAGCAAACCAGAAAAGAGAGGAGGGAATTATTCCAAAATATTAAGCCCTATTGTTTTACTTCTAAGGTCTTTATTTTGAGTGGTGACTTCAATAGTGTCTCCAGTAATGTGGATCGTTCCAGTAGTCATAAAAGATTGAGATATGATGAAAATGTTCTCAATAATCTAGTCCAGCAGGCTCATTTAGTGGACCCCTATGGTCTACATTGTAGTAGTAAAGCTTACGCTTATCATAAGGGAGGTAATGCAAGTAGAATAGACCGAGTGTACATTAAAAAATAATTGAAGTGTTCTCAGTATAGGATAAGTCCTATAGAGTTCTCTGACCATTGTATGGTGAGTATAACGCTGGATCTGGACGATGCTGTGGTCTATGGTAAGGGCTACTGGAAGGTAAATAGCTCTGCGCTCCAGGATCCAGAGTTTAAAGAGTCCTTTATCGCATTTTATAACTACCCAGTGTATGTGCGATGATACAGCGGAGTGGTGGTAGGACATGAAAAGAGACATCAAGCAGTTTATTATAAGAGCTGCAAAGAGACGGAGTAATATGGAGTATATGAGGTATTCTGCCCTGAGACTGCTACTGAGCCGTCTATATAGTAAGATCAATAGTGGAGAGCAGGTAGATGGAGAGAGCGTCCGCCAGATTAAGCAGAAGATGAGACAGCTGCAGTATGATCGCCTCAAGTCTCTTAAAGAGGCTCTGTCACCACATTATAAGTGCCCTATCTCCTACATAAGGAGATCGGCGCTGTAATGTAGGTGACAGTAATGCTTTTTATTTTAAAAAACTATCTATTTTCACAACGTTAGGAGCGATTTTGGTTTATGTTTATGAGCTTTCTTACTGCCCAAGTGGGCGTATTTTTACTTTCGACCAAGTGGGCGTTGTACAGAGGAGTGCATGACGCTGACCAATCGGCATCATGCACTCCTCTCCATTCATTTACACTGCACTAGCGATATAGTTATATCACTATGTGCAGCTACATACACAAGCCCTAACATTACTACAGTGTCCTGATAATGAATACACATGACCATCCAGCCTGGACGTCATGTGTACTCAGAATCCTGACACTTCTGACTCTTTTTTGTGAGATTCCGGCAAGTGAAACGAAATCTTGCGAGATTACGGAGCTAAACGAGATTTCGTTTCACTTGCCGGAATCTCACAAAATAGATTCAGAAGTGTCAGGATTCTGAGTACACATGACGTCCAGGCTGGATGGTCATGTGTATTCATTATCGGGACACTGTAATAATGTTAGGGCTTGTTATGTAGCTGCACATAGTGATAGAACTATATCGCTAGTGCAGTGTAAATGAATGGAGAGGAGTGCATGATGCCGATTGATCAGTGTCATGCACTCCTCTGTACAACGCCCACTTGGTCGAAAGTAAAAATACTCCCACTTGGGCATTAAGAAAGCTCATTATCATAAACCAAAATCTCTCCTAACGTTGTGAAAATAGATTGTTTTTTTAAATAAAAAGCATTACTGTCACCTACATTATAGCGCCCATCTCTTTATGTAGGAGATAGGGCACTTATAATGTGGTGACAGAGTCTCTTTAAGGCAGAAGGCCAGTTTGATAGTTGGGGGGTTCATACCCCAGATCCGTTCATTGCCTGTAAGAACCGGGTTAGTAAGAAACTTATGGTAAGTCTATTATATGAGAACGGGATGGAGTAATCAGAACAGAAAAAACTTCCTAAAATCATTGGAAATTATTATGGAAAACTGTTTAAAGGGAGTCAGATTAGGGATGGCAACATAAAAGCCTATCTGAAGAGTGTGACTCTGCCAAAATTAGATCCAGCGCAGGCAAATAGCATGGCTGAACCTATATCTGAGGAGGAGGTAAGGAGGAGCATTGACTTCTTAAAAACCAAGAAGAGTCCTAGTCTGGATGGCCTGACCAGCGAGTTTTATAAGGAGTTCCGGGATTTATTGGCCCCTGACCTGGTGCAGGTATATAATGATTGTCTCTCTGCTGGGAAACTTTTACAATCACAGTATAAATCTGTTCTAGTTCTCCTAGCAAAGAAGGGTAATCTAAAAGATGTAAAAAATTGGCGTCCATTGTCCCTGCTGAACACGGATTATAAAATCCTGGCCAAGATCTTGTATTACAGGCTGAGTGAGGTGGCGGATGATCTCATCATCCGTAATCAGACGTGTGGTTACATACATAGTTAGTACGGCTGAAAAAAGACACATGTCCATCAAGTTCAACCAAGGGACGGGAAAAGGGAAGTAAAAATTTCTACACATAGGAGCTAATATTTTTTTGTTCTAGGAAATTATCTAACCCTTTTTTAAAGTCATCTACTGTCCCTGCTGTGACCAGCTCCTGCGGTAGGCTATTCCATAGATTCACAGTTCTCACAGTAAAGAAGGCTTGTCGCCTCTGCAGGTTGAACCTTTTTTTCTCTAGACGGAGGGAGTGCCCCCTTGTTTTTTGAGGGGGTTTTACATGGAACAGGATTTCACCATATTTTTTGTATGTGCCATTAATATATTTATATAAATTAATCATGTCCCCCCTTAGTCGTCTTTTTTCAAGGCTAAATAGGTTTAATTCTTTTAATCTTTCCTCATAAATTAGATTCTCCATGCCCCTAATTAGCTTAGTTGCTCTTCTTTTTATTTTTTCCAACTCCAGGGCATCCTTTCTATGAACTGGAGCCCAGAACTGAACTGGAAGGCCGGACTATAGAGGACCCCTTGCTGCTGATGAGAGAATTCATGACATATTAAGCAGCAGGAGGTAGGCTGAGACCAGAGTAAGGCCTTTGATAGAGTCCATCATGACTACCTGTATCAGGTGTTGTTGGAGTACGGCCTTGCTGCGCGGTTTGTACAATGGCTGCAGGTTCTTTATAAGGAGGCAGTAAGTCAACCTCTGCTTAATGGTCACTTGGCAGAAGCCTTCAGTATCAAGTCGGGTGTGCGGCAAGGCTGCCCACTTAGCCCATTATTATATGTGTTTAGTCTGGATCCTTTTTTAAGGAAATTGCAGGATAATAAAGAGTTTATGGGGTTGAAATGTCATTTGGAGAATAAAGTAGAAGAGATAAAGTTCTGCACCTATGCGGATGATGTGACGGTCATGCTGTCTCCTGCTGGTGACAAGAGAAAGCCATGTTCTCCCAGGTGTCTAATTCTGCTGTGAATATGGAGAAGAGCGAGGCGTTGTGGTTGGGAAATTACAGCAATGTCTTCTCAGTGCCCTTCAGAACAGTTGAGGAGAAGATAAGGATTTTGGGAGTTGTGTTTGGAGCTGTGGATGAAGGGAAGGTGAACTGGGAGGAGAAGTTAGCGCTGTGTGAGCAGAAGTTGCTGAGCTGGAAGCACTGGCGGCTGACGTATCAGGAGAAGGTCCGCCTGTTGAAGAGCTTCCTCCTCCCGCTCTTTCTATATATCAGTGTGGTGTTTCCAGTAACTGATACTTTACTTCCCAAACTGACAAATGTTTTCTTCCGCTTCTTGTGGAGTAACATGGTAAATGTAGTCAGGAGGAACATTGTCTATCTCCTGCATAAGGAAGGTGGTCTCTCCATGCCCTGCCCGGAGCTCTTCTTTAGTCTGATGTTTCTGATGAAGATTTTTTTATTTTGTAAGAATACTGAGGTGAAGCCGTTGAGCGGTTTGTTTAAGAGTCAGATCCAGCAGTTTGTGTCTGTGTGGTCAATAGGTGACCCCATAAAGAGGATCTCAGGACGCATTAAGAATAACGTGTCTTGGTGTGGAGTCAGTATAATTAGGAAGATCATTAAATGGAAGATATTGTATGATGATGTCAAGTTACTCCATAGGAAGGAGTTGTACAAGAAGGTCCTTAGATATCAGTTCACTGTCCATATACAATTGAGGGAAGCCCCGAGCCTTGATATAAGGCAGGCTGCAAAAATTCTGGATGACACTAGAGTTCCTCCGCACATGAGGGACGTGGCATCGTTGGGATTCCAAGGTAAAATGTATGTTAGAGCCAATCTTAAGTGTAGATACGTGTTGGACAGATTCTGTCCTAGAGGAGTAGATGGGGGGCGTGGCCTAGCGCTGATGGTGGAAAGACGTGCTGAGTGAGAGCTCCGAGTCCAAGATCTGCATCTCACATCATCCGTCCACGGAAACTACCCCCGGTGTTCGGGATACAACCAGACACCTTCCTACCACCATATTACATCACAGCTGGGCTGGCAGGAGTGAGTTTTTTATTTACCTTGACGGATTGAGAGTGCGGCCTATACCACATGCGGCTGTGGTAGTGGATCCCTGCGGACGTCTGACACTCGTGACTCGGCAGCCATCCCCTCCTTCTGCCTTCTGCCTTCTGCCTTCCGGCTTCTGGCTTCTGGCACCTCCAGCTACTATTTAGCGGTGCCCTGGACTGTTACAAAGTCCCTGCCTACTGCTGGAGATAGAGACGAGCCGGTACACGCTGCAAGATACTCCCGGTGAGTGGGGGAAGGGGACTGTAACCGATGGCCATCTTACTAGCTGCAAGCTTACATTGCTCTGCTGTTTGGAAGACACTGTAATAGTCTCCAGTCCAGAACTATATTGTCACTCTGTGTGGGCTTAAACTTGTACACTCCACTGTATCGATGGTAGCTTAAATACTTACCTGTCACTGAAACTTCCAGAACATTTGCTTACTCAGATTTCACTCAGCCGTCATGGTCAAAACGACTAAGGACAAAATCCTAGAAGCAACACCTACCCCTAAAGCCCATAAAACACAAGCAGATCTTGATACGTTTTTGAGAAAAAAGTTGGCAGCCTCACCAGCTTGTAAATCCAAATCCAAGCAAACACAGCCCTTATCTGATGACAACCTAATGGAAGACGATTCTGATATGGACAGCGCAGGCTGTAACTCTGATACTGGAGATGATTCTCGGATGGCTCCGGCTTCAAGAGCTTTTATTAAACGGACACTATACCAAGCTCTCACCCCACTAGTGAAAGACCTTGCAGATATCAAATCTGATCTCCGTGACCTAGGTGCAAGGGTTGAAACGGTAGAAGATACGCAAAAGGCTCTACTACATTATAGTGCAAACGTCAAATGTGTTCTTGACCATCAACAAGATTGTATCAATGAGTCTTTGGAAGGTTCACTGAAGTGACAACTGAGTAAAATATACCTTTTAATAGTAACTCGTTTTAAAAACAGGGGTAACACACCACTGTGAAATAAGCCCCACCGTGAAAATTTAAAAGCGTATTAAACAAAAAACACTGAGTCATTATGATAAATATATCTCAGTGTTTGTAACAATATTTCACTGGAAACAGCATTTAACCTGGGCACAACAGTAGTACAATCCCCAAAGTGCACCAGTGTCCGTACACAAACACCGGATCTCCTAGCGCTGGGTGTAAAACAATGCTACTGTCCCCTATGCAGACATTCCATATACAATGAACGACCCTACGCGTTTCAGATACTCATCCTCAGGGGTCCGTATCTTGGTCACTCTGGCCTCATCACCAGCGATAATAGTATTCAACAGCAGATAATCTGCTGTGCGTCACGGGAAGATGCTCGTATCGATGTCAACGGCATACTTCATTGCAGGCGCTGGGTTACTATAAGCACCAAACTCCACCCCTCGTATTTGGCGGCGCTACATGAACTGACCAATCACAACACCCTCTCGATTCGTGACACCTGCCCATGTGACCCCCCGCCGTCAGCTGACAGCCAGGGGTCATCATCGGCCGCATCAATCCGAACGTGCAGGCGCAGTAGAAGCCAGGGACGTAACGCCCGGACTGCCAAGTAAGAGGAAGGTAAGAGCAAACCGATAAATTGTTTGTAAGTATGTCTTGCGGGACAGTTACCCACCGCAAGTGGACTACTTCAAATAAGCAACTCTCTAGTTTATAAACACATATTGGGTGGACAAGATAGCGGAATCCCTCCCATTTAAAATTTCTGACACAAGATCTCTAAATATGTTAACTGGCCAAAATGGCCATATCAAACATAGTACACTATGCAGAATACAACCACCCACCCAAAAGGCAACCCAAGGTGAATATTGGCCGCCTAAAGAGGAATGGTATTACATATTAAATAAAACACGTATAATTAGTCTGCTCGTTTAAACCCGCTGGTTGTATGCATGCCAGTCTATGGATCCATTGGGCTTCTTTGCGTAGAATTAAATTGTCCCAGTCACCTCCTCTTTTAGGGGGTCTAATGAGTTCAATTGCTTGAAACTTTAAACATGCTGCATGGCCTTGGTGTTTGGCATGCACATGCTTAGATATTGGGGTGTCCCTAGCATGGATAATGTCTCCGACATGCTCCCTTATCCGGCGCCGGAATTGTCGCGCCGTTTTACCCACATAATTAAGGGGGCATGGGCATGTAATAAGGTAAACCACCCCCGCTGTTTTGCAATTGACAAAATCACGAATGTTGTATTTCTCCTGTGTTGCAACACTGGTAAAGCTATTCCCTTTGAGAATGAAGTCACAAGCTTTACAGCTACCACATCTAAAAGTGCCTGGTATTTGTCTATCCAGCCACGTACCCCTAGGTAAAATGGGGTCAAAACAGCTATGCATGACTCTGTCCCTGATGTTTTTCCCTCTCCGATACGTGACAGAGGGCCACTGTGTGATCTGATCAACCAAATCTGTATCAGAACTGAGAATACGCCAATACCTTTTCAGGATTTGCATGATCTCATTTTGTTTAGAATCATAGGTGCCTATGAGTCTCGTAACTTGTTCTTGTTTACGTTTTTTAGGAACCAGAAGACATTGCCTATCTGCGTCCCTTGCTCCCTCATAGGCCTTTCTGATTACACCCTTGGGTCAATGAGTCTTTATTGCGTATTGAAGACCAAGAAAACCGGAGCCGCAGGAACAACCTCCGGCTCAGGGGCCTTCCAGAATCAATTCTGCATGATAATTTACCTCAACTAGCTATGGATATCTTCTCCGATCTCATAGGCCCTGATGCAGCCAAATCCGTCACGATTGAGCGTATCCATAGAGCACTGCGGGCCAAGCCTCGCCCCAACTACCCACCAAGAGATATAGTGTGTGGATTGCTTAGTTTACACAGACACCGCTGCAATATTGAAAGCTGCGAGAACTAGGAATGCACTGACCTACGAAACTTCTACGATTCAAATTTTTCAAGATATCGCTCCTTCCACTTTGGCAAAGAGGAGAGTGCTTAAACCCTTATTTGATGCCTTACGAGAGAAAAAATGGCAATTTAGATGGCTCTTTCCGTTTGGTATTGCTATATCTAAAGACGGCCACCAAATCATCATTAAAAAACCTGCAGATCTTGTAGCTGCTTGGGAGAAATTGGACGTTCCACCTATAGATATCCCGTCATGGCTTCCGTCTACTATGATGGACTTACCTCCTTTACCTAGTCCTCCATTTTGGAATCAAGTCCCGAAAACCACTTCACCAAAAACCAAGAAGGCTCACACTCATGCTAGACAGTTAGACACCTGACTGTCCTCTTGGACGTTACCTGATGGCTCCATGATCGACCCGCTTCTCCATTAAGTTTGTGGAAGAAGCGCTGTGAGTAACATACAGATCTCCCGCAATATTTTTCACCAGTTTATCATCTTGATATTTGTGAGGAGATAATGTTTTTTCTATTGTAATCTGAGTTCATAAATACCTAGATATGTAACCCTTCTACCATGTTCTGGTAGGTTTTTTCAGTGTAGGGATTACTTGTTGGTGTATGTATAACATGTATTCAGTCCTACAGGATTTTTCTATACCTCAAGATTTCCTCCTGTGGATAAGGACAAGCTGCCACACTCATATGATTTATCATTTTCATGAGCTGCTATTGTCCTTATGGTTGCTAACAACCTCTTTGTTTCTATGTTTATTTACTTCCCTCCCCTTGCCTATCCTCCCCTCCTTTCCTACCCGTCCCCCCTCCTTACAGATAATAGGTGGTCTCTGTCATTTTAATTGTGGCTATGTGTCGATTTGCTCTTTCATCTAATCCGAATTAATGTCGGACCTGAAAATTACCTCATTTAATGTTAGGGGTCTGAACTCTCCACGAAAAAGAAACCAAATTTTACATCAAATTCTCACAGGCAAAGCAAAAATCGCTCTATTACAAGAGACACATATTAGACACAACAAAATTCCAAATTTACGGAATAAAGTTTTTCCGAACGTTTATCATAGCACCTATTCGTCCTAACGTAGGGGAGTGAGTATACTTTTTCACAAGAGTGTGCCCTTCAAATGGATAGCTGATGTAGTTGACCCGGAAGGTCACTATTTATTTATCAAATGCCTCCTAGGCAATACTCTTTATACAATTGCTAACCTATATGCTCCTAACTCACAGCAGACAACGTGGATAGTTCAGACCTTACAACTGTTTAAACAATTTGCTGAAGGTGTTTCAGTGGTGGGAGGTGACCTCAATGTCCCTATGGATCCATTATTAGATACCACTGGGAAATCTTCCACTTCATATAAATACACTGCCAAACTTCGTAGGGTTTTCAACACCTTACACCTATCAGATGCTTGGAGACTGTTGCACCCTTCTGATAGGGACTACACTTATTTTTCTCACACGCATCATACTTACCACAGGTTGGATTATATCTTTATATCCCAATCTCATGTCCCTTTCTTACTCCATTCTGACATAGGAAATATTCTCCTCTCGGACCATGCACCCATTCACATTACCCTGACATTGGCAGATGTTCCCAAGGGCCAATGGTGTTGGAGGATCAATGATACACTGTTAGCAGATCCATCTCATCAAACTCATATACGGACACACATACAGAACTACTTTGACACTAATATTACGCCAGATGTCTCACCGGCCATCACCTGGGAGGCCCATAAATCAGTCTTGCGAGGAGAGTTTATCTCTCTATGTACATATGTTAAAAAACAGATCGGCACTCTTAAATGCTCTTTTTTCTCAAATCTCCGCACTAGAAAATCTCCATAAACGCACCCAAGCAGAAACCACTAAAGACTAATTATACACTTTGCGTAATAAAGTCAAGGATCTTCTCAATATTAAATCGGCCAAATTGCTACAAATTTCACGGTTTAAATTTTATGCTCATGGAGACAAAGGTAACAAGACCATGTCCGCTCTTCTTAAAACTCATCAAGATAAAGCGTTCATTCGCAATATTGCACACTCCCCGGGCAACCTAGTCACAGATACAAACTCAATCGCTAATGCATTTCAGAAATTCTACATGAACCTCTACAATCTTGCAGACTCTAAAACCTCCGTTCCCTCACCTACCACCGCCAAAAACGCTATCCATTCATTCTTAGATTCAATAGACATTCCGCGCATATCCAACATCGCTGCCCAAGAACTACTAGCCCCTTTTTCCCCTTCAGAACTTCTACAAGTCCTTCACTCTATCCCCTCAGGTAAAAGTCTGGGCCCAGATGGTTATACTATAAATTACTATAAACAATTTAAAGATTTACTAATAGCACCATTCACCTCTCTTTGTAATTCACTTTTAACAGGCTCGAAACTCCCTGGCCAAGCTCTAGAAGCACATATCACTCTTATTCCTAAAGAGGGTAAAGATGCTTCACAATGTGGAAGCTACAGACCCATTTCACTACTTAATACTGACATAAAATGGTGGGCTAAAGCACTAGCAGCCCGTCTCAGCCCCCTGCTGCCTAACATTATTGGACCTGAACAGACCGGATTTGTCAAGGGAAGACATGGATCAGATAATTCCTCAAGAGTTTTGAGATTAGTACAATATGCCTTAAAATCTCGTATACCCTTGGTTCTTCTTAGCACAGATGCAGAAAAAGCATTTGATACGGTGGATTGGCCCTATATGATTGCTTCCCTTGAGAAATTTGGTATACCTCCTTCTTTCATTCAAGCAATACTTTCCCTATATAGTGGCCCTAGTGCGAGGGTGAGAGTCAATGGGGTAGTGTCAGACTCTTTTGCCATTACTGACGGTACAAGACAAGGCTGTCCTCTATCGCCAACGCTATTTGTATTATTCATGGCTTGTCAATGGGTTAATTTACCCACAAAACAGCAGCATTTGCAGATGATCTGCTGATACTCACCACTAATCCTGAGAGATCTTTCCCGCAGATCACCCATATTTTCTCTGAATTTGGGAAGATCTCTAACTTTAAAATAAACTTCAGCAAGTCTGAAGCCCTCAACATTTCGGTCCCACAATCAACGATTTTTCACTTAAAAAAGAGCTCTCCGTATTTATGGCCAGATACGTCTATTAAGTACCTAGGCATCCGCATTGCCAAAAACCCATCCCTACTCTATAAACTCAACTATCTCAACTTAATAGCTGACATTAAAACTTACTTGCATTCCTTACATATACCTTTTATGTCATGGATGGGCAGGAGGAATCTACTTAAAACCTATATTGTCCCCAAATTTTTTTATGTCCTCCAGACTGTACCTATCTGGCTTCCTAGGTCCTTTTTTCTACTAGTAAAAAGAACCTTTTCGGCATTTATTTGGAACAACAAACGTCCTCGACTTTCTTATAAGTATCTTATTATGGACTCCCGATTGGGAGGCTTCGGCCCCCCTGATTTATTGTCCTATTATAGGGCTAACCATTTACGTCAATGGACCATCTTGGCACATCGTGACTCAGAGAATATTTATGCCTCTTTGGAACGATCTCTTATGTCCGTTGAGGAAAGACAGGCATTTTGGGGTTTACGTTCAGCTATATCAAGCAAAATTTGCAACGAGTCTCTTCTTAGGGGTACCATATCAGTTTGGCAGGAAGTGAATACATTTTCTACATTGCTATCCTCCCCACCCTCCTTGATGCCCTTGAATTTACTTCCATGTCTTCAACATGGCTCTAACTCCTCCTCTCCAGTTCCTTGGGATATATCGAACAATTTAACCATAGCCGATGTTCACAAGCTTTCAGGAAATACTGAAATAATGGATGTTATTGAAAAAGCCAAGGTCCCACCGGGGAATTTCTTACTGATACATCACATTCTTATAGAATGCCAAAAATTAAGGTCGTCATGTGTAACGCCTCGTACTACTACTTGGTTGGAAGATTTGATGACTTTAACCCCATACACTACCCCGAAATTATCACAGCTATATCAACATGCTTAAATGATGCAAACAGATTTCAAACCGCGATATATTGGGAAATGGGAACAAGAGCTGGGAATACAGCTCACTGAACCTGAATTATGTTTCACACTGGCGAATACACATGGTTTCTCTAGGTGCACGAGAATTCAAGAAAATTCCTTTAAACTCGTAACACGGTGGTATAAAACACCACTAGTGCTTCATGCTATAAATAACTCAATCTCGGATCAATGTTGGAGGTGTAGAGGGGCTATTGGTTCAATGTCACATATCTGGTGGCACTGCCCCCTTATTCAACCATATTGGCTTCACATAGAAAAAAAACATAAACACCATTTGCTCTCTTGATATAACATTAACGCCGGAATTAATATTACTATGGATTTATAACTGGATTTATGCCTAAAAAAAATAATTTACCAACCCATATGATAACGGCAGCAAAATTATTGATTCCCTTGTTATGGAAAGACACCTCCCCCCAACTTTTACACAATGGCTGGATAAGATGTTTGAAATTCTGCGATTTGAAGAACTTTCACACTGGGAATCTAAGACACGCGAGAAATACTTGTCCACATGGTCTCCCTGGCTAGACTTCCCTGATTTGGCTAACCTCTAAATGTTATCATGATTGAGAGTTCTGCTTAAAATTGTAAAATTGTATATATATGGTACTATGGTGGAACATTATATGTCATGGTATGTTGAGAGACAATATTTGGTTATCCTGGTAAACAAGAGATGTAATAACGACACATAAACAATAATATCACATACTGTTTTTATGTTCATTTAATCTACTTATCTGGACCCCCCAATTATCAAACCGAACTACTTACCCTCTCCTTGCCTTCCCCTCTTTCCCCACCCCCTTTTTTTTATCTGTTATATTATACTATTTGTTTTTTTTCATTTCTGATTATTAACAAGGGCTCTGCGTAGCCAATGTTCTCATATAACGTTGTATACCTTGTTCAAATATTTCTACCAATAAAAACAGTATGAAAACAGATTTTGTCCTAGAGAAGAGTGCCCCCAGATACTAGACACCATGGAACATCTACTGTTAGTGTCCTTTCAGTATACAATTATGGGAAGCCGTGTTCCTGTCCCTGCAGTTACCACATCTAGTGGGACAGCCATACTCTCCGCTGCTGTATGATAGAAGTTCATTATATGTCCTAAATGTGGTGACCATGTACCATCTGTGGTGTGCGCGATGCAGCCTGGTCATCATTAAAGAAGAACTCTCCTGTAATACTGTCAGGCATAATATCTTGGAAAGTCTTAAGACTGTGTATAGGAAAGACACGAAAAATAATTTGAATTTATACTGCAGGAATGTTAATATATCATGGTTTGTTTAATATTTTGTTGCAAGTTTTTAAATAAAAAAAAAAAGATATTTATAGTAGTTATATTCTTGTACATAGGGAGCAGTATTATAGTAGTTATTTTCTTGTACATAGGGCCAGTATTAAAGTAGTTATATTCTTGTACATAGGGGGCAGTATTTTAGTAGTTATATTCTTGTACATAGGGGGCAGTATTATAGTAGTTCTATTCTTGTCCATAGGAGAGGATAGACGTGTGCTTGTGAGCTCCCTGTTAGGACTATGCATGGCTTCTGACCCAGGTGGAGGGGAGGGGTCCTGGGCTGATGATCCTGGGAAAGCCCAGAGTCTGGAGTTTGACCTGCAGCATGGAGATGGTGGAGGTGAAGATCTGGAAATGGTGGCTGGTGAGTCAACTGAATCTCATGATGTTGGTGAATTGTGCACAAAAATGACAAAGAAAAATATCTTTAAAATGGAAATGCAAGTTCGCAAATTGAGAACTGAAATTAACCAAGAGACTGATCCAAAGGCAAAGCTGATGAAATGTGAGTGTCTTGATGTTTGTACACGTGAGCTGGTGATATTGAAGGAGAGATTGCAGAAAGACTCATGCACAGTGCCCAAAATAAAGAACCGGGCAATGGAGAATAAAAGGGAGACAAGAGCCCAAACTGTGAAGAGAAAAAATATCATTGCAAAAAAAGACACTGACTATAAGACTGTGTATAATATTGTGGAGCAGGGAAACCCTGGAAGATATGAGTGTGCAGTGGCTGGAGGATCACATCTCTCATCATGTGTGGGGTCTGTGCAATCAGTGAACAAAAATGCTGCTAAAGCTGCAGAGAAATGTGTGCCAGCTGACGAGGGGTTAACTGCAGTAGACTCTATGTGCAGTACTGATGAAGTAAATGCGAGTGGCACTCCTGGGAGTGAGCAAGAAAGTGCCTCATGTCCTGACATTATAAGTGAGACCTCGCTCACCGCGGTGATTGACAGTCTGATATCTGATGAACCAGCGGCACAGGCTGAGGCGGACATTGCAGACCCTGTGCTGGAGGTTCAGCCGTCCGCAGTGTCAGTGAATGGAGTGCAGGTTACACAGCGATCAGGAGCAGACACAGGAGGATCTGCAGTACAATCAGCTGAGGAGAGGTCCAGTCCTGACCCACCTGCTGACAGACCTCAGTACAGGAGACTGTTCTCCAGCGTCACAAGACCGACTAACCCCACACCTCAGAGGAGGAACGCGGTCAGAATCAGGTACTCAGGACTAGAGGAAAACATCCCTTCCAGACTCTACATTGGGAAAGTTTTGTTGAAGGAGTTTATGAAGTTTAAAGCTTCTGAGGTGTTCGCTCTGATCCACGTTCCCTCCAGCAGGAATTATGACATCAGTTTCAAGCTGCAATATAGTCTAGACTTGTTCTGGAGTATTTATAACGATACAAAGGAGCACGCGATGTGGGAGCATCTACATGTCATCCAGCTGACTAAACCCCAGGTAGTCACCGCCACCGTCCTGTTCCAGTCTGAGGTGGTGGCTCTGGCAGATTTGCAGCACTGGTTGAGCAGATATTGTGAGGTGAAGAGACTGCCAACAAAGATCTATGATGAGGAGGAGATCTGGAATGGAGGATATTCTGTCAAGATCCAGCTGGTTCAGGAGAATGGAGTGACCAGACATCTGCCGCACTCCTTCTACCTGGGCTCGGAGAGAGGCATATGTTACTACCCTGGTCAACCGCGACGGTGCCATAGATGTGGGGGCAGACACCTGGCGTTCAACTGTTCCCGTATTAAGTGCTCACTATGTGGTCAGTTTGGGCATGTGAAGGACGAGTGTACAGGACCTGTCATCTGTAACCTGTGCTTAGGACCTGGACATACATTCCGGGAGTGTCCACATGCAGAACATAATAAAGAGGAGACCTTTAAAGAAGCCATGGAGGAAGAGCAGGAGGATGTCTCCATATGTGTAGATACAACCCCAGAACCTGGAAGCCCCAGCGATGATGTAAGCCGAAGTACCAGAGACCCTGCTCCAGGGACGAATGTCCCATCTGTGGATGCTGCAGAAGTGTCACCAGCCACTGAAAATAGAGGTCATGCTAAAAGTAAAATATCCAGTCACTCTGTCACCAAAACATCTAAAAATCTGCCCAACACCATTAAGGAACCAGCTGATCCAGCTGCAGCGACCAGTAAGGAACCAGCTGATCCAGCTGCAGCGACCAGTAAAAAACCAGCTGATCTAGTCGCAGCGACCAGTAAAGAACCAGCTGATCCAGCCGCAGCGACTAGTATGGATGAGGAGGGATTTCAGACGGTTAAAAGGAGAAGTAAAACAGATGATTCTTCGAGGAAAAAAATCACTGCTGCAAAGAAATCACCGGAGTCTCCAGTGCTGGCGATAACGGGGGGACGTTACTGTGCGCTGGGAGAAGATGACCAGGAAGAAGAAGCAGAGATGGAGCAAGTCTCCTCACGCAACCCAGACGACGAACCTCAGGATGAAGACTCTGACCCCCCAATGTCCACCAAAAGATGGGGTGTAACGGGACATAGCAGTGGAAGAAGGAAAAAAAGTAGGAAAGATCTGTAACCAGGATGATGCTGAAAATCACCTCCATCAATGTGAACAGTGTGAAGAATAGGAGCAGGCGGCAGGCGATATTCCAGCGTCTGTCTGACGACAAATCTGACATCATCTTTATACAAGAGACTTATCTGAAGAGCAATGCTCAGGTGTACGCAGCCAAGAGAGACTGGAGACACGGACCATCATTCTGGTCCTTTGGACTGGAACGAAATGATGGCGTAGGAATTCTATTTAATAATATGGATGTACAAGTGGAGAAAGTCCTGGAGCTCTGCTCCGGCCGCTGCCTGATGCTGGACTTTACCCTGGACACTGTACATTATAGAGTCATTAATATCTATGCCCAGCAAACCAGGAAAGAGAGGAGGGAATTATTCCAAAATATTAAGCCCTATTGTTTTACTTCTAAGGTCTTTATTTTGAGTGGTGACTTCAATAGTGTCTCCAGTAATGTGGATCGTTCCAGTAGTCACAAAAGATTGAGATATGATGAAAATTTTCTCAATAGTCTAGTCCAGCAGGCTCATTTAGTGGACCCCTATGGTCTACATTGTAGTCGTAAAGCCTACACTTATCATAAGGGAGGTCATGCAAGCAGAATAGACCGTGTGTACATTAAGAAAGAATTGAAGTGTTCTCAGTATAGGATAAGTCCTATAGAGTTCTCCGACCATTGTATGGTGAGTGTAACGCTGGATCTGGACGATGCTGTGGTCTATGGTAAGGGCTACTGGAAGGTAAATAGCTCTGCGCTCCAGGATCCACAGTTTAAAGAGTCCTTTATCACATTTTATAACGACCGGAGAACTACCCAGTGTATGTGCGATGATACAGCGGAGTGGTGGGAGGACATGAAAAGAGACATCAAGCAGTTTATTATAAGAGCTGCAAAGAGACGGAGTAATATGGAGTATATGAGGTATTCTGCCCTGAGACTGCTACTGAGCCGTCTATATAGTAAGATGAATAGTGGAGAGCAGGTAGACGGAGAGAGCGTCCGCCAGATAAAGCAGAAGATGAGACAGCTGCAGTATGATCGCCTCAAGTCCCTGAAGGCAGAAGGCCAGTTTGATAGTTGGGGGGTTCATACCCCAGATCCCTTTATTGCCTGTAAGAACCGGGTTAGTAAGAAACGTCTGGTGAGTCTATTAGATGAGAACGGGATGGAGCAATCAGAACAGAAAAAACTTCATAAAATCATTGGAAATTATTATGGAAAACTGTTTGAAGGGAGTCAGATTAGAGATGGCGACATAAAGGCCTATCTGAAGAGTGTGACCCTGCCAAAATTAGATCCAGCGCAGGCAGATGGCATGGCTGACCCTATATCTGAGGAGGAGGTAAAGAGGAGCATCGACTCCTTAAAAACCAAGAAGAGTCCTGGTCTGGACGGCCTGACCAGCGAGTTTTATAAGGAGTTCAGGGATTTATTGGCCCCTGACCTGGTGCAGGTATATAATGATTGCCTCTCTGCTGGGAAACTTTTACAATCGCAGTATAAATCTGTTCTAGTTCTCCTAGCAAAGAAGGGAAATCAGAAAGATTTAAAAAATTGGCGTCCATTGTCCCTGCTGAACACGGATTATAAAATCCTGGCCAAGATCTTGTATTACAGGCTGAGTGAGGTGGCGGATGATCTCATCATCCCTAATCAGACGTGTGGTGTGAAAGGCCGGACTATAGAGGACTCCTTGCTGCTGATGAGAGAATCCATGACTTATATTAAGCAGCATGAGGTGGGGACATATATAGTAGGCTTAGACCAGAGTAAGGCCTTTGATAGAGTCCATCATGACTACCTGTATCAGGTGTTGTTGGAGTACGGCCTTCCTGCGCAGTTTGTACAATGGCTGCAGGTTCTGTATAAGGAGGCAGTTAGCCGGCCTCTGATTAATGGTCACTTGGCAGACGCCTTCAGTATAAAGTCGGGTGTGCGGCAAGGCTGCCCTCTCAGCCCATTATTATATGTGTTTAGTCTGGATCCATTTTTAAGGAAATTGCAGGACAATAAAAAGTTTATGGGGTTGAAATGTCATTTGCAGAATAAAGTAGAGGAGATAAAGTTCTGCGCCTATGCGGATGACGTGACGGTCATGTTGTCTTCTGCTGGTGACTGTGCAGCTCTACAGCAAGAGATAGCCAGGTTTTCCCAGGTGTCTAATTCTGCTGTGAATATGGAGAAGAGCGAGGCCTTGTGTTTGGGAAGTGACAGCGATGTCTTCTCGGTGCCCTTCAGAACAGTTCAGGAGAAGATAAAGATTTTGGGGGTTGTGTTTGGAGCTGTGGATGAAGGGAAGGTGAACTGGGAGGAGAAGTTAGCGCTGTGTGAGCAGAAGGTGCTGAGCTGGAAGCACTGGCGGCTGACGTATCAGGAGAAGGTCCGCCTGTTGAAGAGCTTCCTCCTCCCGCTCTTCCTATATATCAGTGTGGTGTTTCCAGTACCGGATACTTTACTTCCCAGACTGACAAACGTTTTCTTCCGCTTCTTGTGGGGTAACAGGGTCAATGTAGTCAGGAGGAACATTGTCTATCTCCCTCATAAGGAAGGTGGTCTCTCCATGCCCTGCCCGGAGCTCTTCTTTAGTCTTATGTTTCTGATGAAGAATTTTTTATTTTGTAAGAATGCTGAGGTGAAGCCATGGGGCAGTTTGTTTAAAAGTCAGATCCAGCAGTTTGTGTCTGTGTGGTCAATAGGTGACCCCATAAAGAGGATCTCAGGGCGCATTAAGAATAACGTGTCTTGGTATGGAGTCAATATAATCAAGAAGATCATTAAATGGAAGATCTTATATGATGATGTCAAGTTACTCCATAGGAAGGAGTTGTACAAGAAGCTCCTTAGATGTCAGTTCACTGTCCATATACAATTGAGGGAAGCCCCGAGCCTTGATATAAGACAGGCTGCAAAAATCCTGGATGACTCTAGAGTTCCTCCGCACATGAGGGACGTGGCATGGTTAGGATTCCATGGCAAAATGTATGTTAGAGTCAACCTTAAGTGTAGATTCATGTTGGACAGATTCTGTCCTAGAGAAGAGTGTCCCCAGATACTAGAGACCATGGAACATCTACTGCTAGAGTGTCCTTTCAGTATACAATTATGGGAAGCTGTGTCCCTGTCCCTGCAGTTACCACATCTAGTGGGACAGCCATACTCTCAGCTACTGTATGGAGACTTCCAGCCTGAACTTAGTGTATATGATAGAAGTTCATTATATGTCATAAATGTGGTGACCCTGTATCATCTGTGGTGTGCGCGATGCAGCCTGGTCATCAATAAAGAAGAACTCTCCTGTAATACTGTCAGGCATAATATCTTGGAAAGTCTTAAGACTGTGTATAGGAAAGATATGGAAAATAATTTGAATTTATACTGGAGGAATATTAATATATCATGCTTTGTTTAATATTTGTGATGTTATTAAGAGACAAGTTTTGTTCTATATTTGTCATGACTGTCTTGTAAATACATTGTAATATTTTGTTGCAAGTTTTCAAATAAAAAAGATCATTATAGTAGTTATATTCTTGTACATAGGAGAGGATAGACGTGTGCTTGTGATCTCCCTGTTAGGACTATGCATGGCTTCTGACCCAGGTGGAGGGGAGGGGTCCTGGGCTGATGATCCTGGGAAAGCCCAGAGTCTGGAGTTTGGCCTGCAGAATGGAGATGGTGGAGGTGATGACCTGGAAATGGTGGCTGGTGAGTCAACTGAATCTTATGATGTTGGTAAATTGTGCACAAAAATGACAAAGAAAAATATCTTTAAAATGGAAATGCAAGTTCGCAAATTGAGAACAGAAATTAACCAAAAGACTGATCCAAAGGCAAAGCTGATGAAATGTGAGCGTCTGGATGTTTGCACACGTGAGCTGGTTATATTGAAGGAGAGATTGCAGAAAGAATCATGCACAGTACCCAAAATAAAGAACCGGGCAATGGAGAATAAAATGGAGACCAGAGCCCAAACTTTGAAGAGAAAAAATATAATTGCAAAAAAAGACACTGACTATAATACTGTGTATAATATTGTGGCACAGGGAAACCCTGGAAGATATGAGTGTGCAGTGGCTGGAGGATCACAACTCCCATCATGTGTGGGGTCTGTGCAATCAGTCAACAAAAATGCTTCTGCTGCTAAAGCTGCAGAGAAATGTGTGCCAGCTGACGAGGGGTTAACTGCAGTAGACTCTATGTGCAGTATTGATGAAGTGAATGCGAGTGGCACTCTTGGGAGTGAGCAAGAAAGTGCCGCATATACTGACATTGTAAGTGAGACCTCGCTCAGCACGGTGATTGACAGTCTGATATCTGATGAACCAGCGGCACAGGCTGAGGCGGACATTGCAGACCCTGTTCTGGAGGTTCAGCCGTCCGCAGTGTCAGTGAATGGAGTGCAGGTTACACAGCGATCAGGAGCAGACGCAGGAGGATCTGTAGAACAATCAGCTGAGGAGAGGTCCAGTCCTGACCCACCTGCTGACAGACCTCAGTACAGGAGACTGTTCTCCAGCGTCACAAGACCGACTAACCCCACACCTCAGAGGAAGAACGCGGTCAGAATCAGGTACTCAGGACCAGAGGAAAACCTCCCCTCCAGACTCCACATTGGAAAAGTTTTGTTGAAGGAGTTTATGAAGTTTAAAGCTTCTGAGGTGTTCGCTCTGATCCACGTTCCCTCCAGCAGGAATTATGACATCAGTTTCAAGCTACAATATAGTCTAGACTTGTTCAGGAGTATTTATAATGATACAAAGGAGCACGCGATGTGGGAGCATCTACATGTCATCCCGCTGTCTAAACCCCAGGTAGTCACTGCCACCGTCCTGTTCCAGTCTGAGGTGGTGGCTCTGGCAGATTTGCAGCAGTGGTTGAGCAGCTATTGTGAGGTGAAGAGACTGCCAACAAAGATCTATGATGAGGAGGAGATCTGGAATGGAGGATATTCTGTAAAGATTCAGCTGGTTCAGGAGAATGGAGTGACCAGACATCTGCCGCACTCATTCTACCTGGGCTCGGAGAGAGGCATATGTTACTACCCTGGTCAACCGCGACGGTGCCATAGATGTGGGGGCAGACACCTGGCATTCAACTGTTCCCGTATTAAGTGCTCACTATGTGGTCAGTTTGGGCATGTGAAGGACGATTGTACAGGACCTGTCATCTGTAACCTGTGCTTAGGACCTGGACATACATTCCGGGAGTGTCCACATGCAGAACATAATAAAGAGGAAACCTTTAAAGGAGCCATGGAGGAAGAGCAGGAGGATGTCTCCATATGTGTAGATACAACCCCAGAACCTGGAAGCCCCAGCGATGATGTGAGCCGAAGTACCAGAGACCCTGCTCCATAGACGATTGTACCATCTGTAGATGTGGCACAAGTGTCACCAGCCACTGAAAAGAAAGTTCAGGCTAAAAGTAAAATATCCAGTCATTCTATCACCAAAACATCTAAACAACTGCCCAACACCAGTAAGGAACCAGCTGATCCAGCCGCAGTGACCAGTAAAGAACCAGCTGATCCAGCCGCAGTGACCAGTAAGGAACCAGCTGATCCAGCCACAGCGACCAGTAAAGAACCAGCTGAGCCAGCCGCAGCGACCAGTATGGATGAGTAGGGATTTCAGAGGGTT
This sequence comes from Rhinoderma darwinii, assembly GCF_050947455.1. Lineage (NCBI taxonomy): Eukaryota > Metazoa > Chordata > Amphibia > Anura > Rhinodermatidae > Rhinoderma > Rhinoderma darwinii. The sequence goes on from NC_134687.1 coordinate 612,962,857, forward strand.
AAAAGGGAAAGTAAATTAGTCGATTGTCCTAGGAAAAAAATCACTGTAGCAAAGAAATCACCGGAGTCTCCAGTGCTGGCGATAACTGGGGGACGTTACTGTGCGCTGGGAGAAGATGACCAAGAAGAAGCAGAGATGGAGCAAGTCTCCTCACACATCCCAGACAACAAAACTCAGGAAGAAGCTGCTGACGCCCCAATGTCCACCAAAAGATGGGGTGTAACGGGACATAGCAGTGGAAGTAGAAAAAAAAAAAGTAGGAAAGATATGTAACCAGGATGAAGCTGAAAATCACCTCTATTAATGTGAACAGCTTGAAGAATAGGAGCAGGCGGCGGGCGATATTCCAGCGTCTGTCTGACAACAAATCCAATGTCCTCTTTATACAAGAGACTTATCTACAGAGTAATGCTCAGGCTGTGTCCCTGTCCCTGCAGTCACCACATCTAGTGGGACAGTGAAACTCTCAGCTAAGGTATAGAGACTTCCAGCCCGAACTCAGTTTATATCATAGAGGATTCCTATATGTCATAAATGTGGTGACCGTGTACCCTCGGTGGTGTGCGCGATGCTGCCTGGTCACAAATAAAGAAGAACTCTCCTGTAATACTGTCTAGAATAATATCATGAAAAATAGTTGAAACAATCTATACTGGAGCAATATTCATATATTATGGTTTGTTTAATGATTGTGATGTTATTAAGAGACATACGTTTAGTTTCTTTATCTGTTATGAGTGTATTGCAAAGGTATTGTAATATTTTGTTGCAAGTTTTTAAATAAGAAAGATAATTATAGTAGTTATATTCTTGTAATATAGGAGGCAGTATTATAGCAATTATAGTCTTGTACATAGGAGGCAGTATTATAGTAGTTATATTCTTGTACATAGGAGGCAGTATTATAGTAGTTATATTCTTGTACATAGGGGCAGTATTATAGTAGTTATATTCTTGTATATAGGAGGCAGTATTATAGTAGTTATATTCTTGTACATAGGAGACAGTATTATAGTAGTTATATTCTTGTACATAGAAGCAGTATTATAGTAGTTATATTCTTGTACATAGGGGCAGTATTATAGTAGTTATATTCTTGTAATATAGGAGGCAGTATTATAGTAGTTATATTCTTGTACATAGGGGCAGTATTATAGTAGTTATATTCTTGTAATATAGGAGGCAGTATTGTAGCAATTATAGTCTTGTACATAGGAGGCAGTATTATAGTAGTTATATTCTTGTACATAGGGGCAGTGCTGTAGTAGTTATATTCTTGTACATAGGGGGCAGTATTATAGTAGTTATATTCTTGTACATAAGGGCAGTATTATAGTAGTTATAAACTTGTACATAGGAGGCAGTATTATAGTAGTAATATTCTTGTACATAGAAGGCAGTATTATAGTAGTTATATTCTTGTATATAGGAGACAGTATTATAGTAGTTATATTCTTGTACATAGGAGGCAGTATTAAAGTAGTTATATTCTTGTACATAGGGGGCAGTATTATAGTAGTTATTTTCTTGTACATAGGGGGCAGTATTATAGTAGTTATATTATTGTATATAGGGTTCAGTATTATAGTAGGTATTTTCTTGCTCATAGGAGGCAGTATTATAGTAGTTGTATTCTTGTACCTAGGAGGCAGTGTTCTTGTACATAGTGGAAAGGGCGTAACTAGGAAAGACTGGGCCCCATAGCAAACTTTTGACTGCCCCCCCCCTAGGTGCCACACGCAGCCCGCCTTATAGATAGTGCTCCCTGTAGATTGTGCCATACAGCCCCCCTTTAGACAGTGTTATACAGCCCCCCCTGTAGACAGTGTCACACCCGCTTGTAGATAGCGCCCCCAACCTCCCCCTTGTAAATAGTGCCATACAGCCCCCCACCTCTCCCTTGTATATAGTGCCATACAGGCCCCTGTAGATGTCGCAATAAAGCCCCCCTGTAGATAGCTCCATACAGCTCCCCCTGTATGTAGTGTCACACAGCCCCCTCCCCAGTATATAGTGCCACACACAGACCCCTGTAGATAGTGCCACACACAGACCCTTGTAGATAGTGCCACACACTGACCCCTGTAGATAGTGCCACACACAGAACCCTGTAGATAGCGCCACCACAGACCCCTGTAGATCATGCCACAGAGAAATCCCTCTTGTAAATTGTGCCATACAGCCGCCTAGTAGATAGTGCCACACAGCCCCCATGTATATAGTGCCACACAGCCCCCCCATGTATATAGTGCCACACAGCTCCCCCTTGTGTATAGTGCCACACAGCTCCACCTGTATAGTGCCACACAGCTCCCCCTTGTATATAGTGCCACACAGCTCCCCCTTGTATTTAGTGTCACACAGCCCCCCTTGTATTTAGTGTCACACAGCCCTCCCCTTGTATATAGTGCCACATAAGCTCAGTCCTCCCCTTGTACATAGTGCCACACAGCCGCCCTTGTATACACTGCCACACAGCCCCCCTTGTATATACTGTCAAGCACCCTTCCCCTTGTATATAGTGCCACACAGCCCCCACCCTTGTAGATAGTGCCACACAGCCCTCTGTAGATAGTGCCACACACAGATCCCTGTAGATTGCGATACACAGCCCTCCCTCTTGTAAATAGTGCAATGCAGCCCCTAGTAGATAGTCCCACAATGCCCCCCATTCGTAGTGCCACACTGCCCCCCCTTGTGTATAGTGCCACCTAGCCCCCCTTGTATATAGTGCCACACAGACCCCTTGTATACAGTGCCACCCTGCTCCGCCCCTTGTATCTAGTGCCTTGCTGCTCCCCCTCTTGTATATAGTGCCACACAGCAATCTCCCCCGTGTATTGTCACACAGCCCCCCAACAAATATAATGTACTTACTTTGCCCCATTCCCGCGATGGACGGAGCGACTCACATCCTCCGGGAGGGACACTTGTGTATGCGCAGACCAGCGTGATGCAGTAACATGATCACACCGGCCTGCAGCCTATAGTATGCAATTGTATCTGCGTCCTGAGGACGCAGATACAAGTGAATGTGGCTGTCGCTAGCCCGGCCCATAAATGTTAGGCGGCCCATAAATGTCATGCCATGGGCCTCCTCATGCCGTGGGCACCCTCATGCCGCGGGCCCCTTCATGCCACGGGCCCCTGTAGCAGCTGCTTCGAGTTACGCCACTGCATAGAGGGCAGTATTATAGTAGTTATAATCTTGTACATAGGGCGCAGTATTATAGTAGCTATATTCTAGTACATAGAGGGCAATATTATAATAGTTATATTCTTGTACTTAGGGTGCAGTATTATAGTAGTTATATTCTTATACATAGGGAGAAGTATTATAGTAATTATATTATTCTACATAGGGGCAGTATTATAAAAGTTATATTCCAGTACATACATATTTCTTATCCCAGCAGTTGCAGCTTGAGCCTGGCAGTGTATTACAGTTGTGCTCATGCCACTGATCTCGCAAATACAGTGGCAGTACCCACGATATCCGAATGACTGACATATCCGCCTGGATGCGGAAACTAATTAAATGGTTACATTTAGCTTTGAGTGGACTCGCCATAGAAATTAGATGAAAGTTGGCTGAAATGGCTGATTTTGACCATTTTGCCCGACTGTCGGTTCAAAAATATACTTGAATGATTGCTGACGTCAGACTACTGTCTTCCTAAAAAGTAATCTGTAATGTTGTTTTTTTTCATCTTTTGTTTGAAACTAGGCCTGTATGGCATAATCGGCCAATTGCGGCCGATCATTCGCAACTTTGCACAAGTGCATTCTGCTGTTGTCGTACACTTATTTTTAAACATGTCCTTGATCGGTCAGTTTAGTCTGACCTGTTGTTGGTCAGATCGTGTTTGATTGATCACATTGTGGCTGATCTTATTCCTAAGGGAATGTTAAGCGTAATAATTCAATTCTGCCCTCCTCCACCATTGTTTTCTGAGATTCTCAGTTCTATTTTAACATCAAAAATAACTTTCTATCACAAAAATTCACATTTTTATTGATCGTGTAGTTACTAACAGACAATGTCCAACAGAGAAAAGAATGGAAATGTTACTGCACTCTGGATTTCTGGGTACATGTGTGAACTGTGAACAATTGCTTTAGTAAAATGGATACGGCTGGAGATTTTGAGCCTTGGAATAGATAAGCATGACAATGTATAATGGAAAAAATAGCAGCCGCTATCTAGAGATTGAAATTTGAATGACAATAACCTTTAATATGCCGTGTCTCTGTGGTACAAGCAAATAAAACAATAGCCGTGTATTTTATATATGTGTTTTCCAGTATAATAGTATAGAAATGTGTTATTAGTATTCATGAAAGGGATTATAATTACTATGTAAAATCCTGTGAATAGAAATAATTAAATTTCATAAACCGGAATATTTTAATAACAAGGAGAATAATGTTAAACAAAAATACGAATAAAATTGTCTTATGCTCCCAAAAGACAGAGTTTAATTTACTTTAGACAGAAGAGCGGTATCATGATTGTGGTGGAGAAGTAAAGTAGCGTTCTTGAATTTAAAGTGATTTCAGTGAAATCCTGCCGTTTTAACAATTTCGTTTTATACGAAGGATCTGATAAAATCAAATTAAATTTTAATATTGCAACTGAAAAATTAATTTATCCCAAAAAGGACCTTGAGAAAGTGGTAATTAATGAATAAGGTGATTGTTCATAACAGTAAAGCGAAAAAGACTATTTAAGGGGTTGTCCATGATTGACATGGCTGTTTTCTTCCAAAAACAGGACCACATCTGTCCATGGGTTGTGTGTGGCATTGCATTTCAACCCCATTTACTGCTAAGGAAGAAAGCAGTCATGTTATTCTAATCCTAGACAACCCCTTTAATTAAAGACGATGAAACTGTTTAAAGGAATTCTCTCATCTGAACAACCTTTTTCCGTATGACCTGTTTTAGTCAGTGCAATAGATCTGAATGGAACAGCAGTGCTCAAACTCGATCTTCACTGCAATAACTCATCTTCATTGTGGTTGTGTGGGTGAGGTAACTTAGGGTCCGCATTCTTGTGATTGGTGGGGGTCCCTGCGATTATACCTTTTTCACCTATCCTCAAAATAGGTGATAAATGTATTTGGAGAGAAAATCCCTGGGTTTTGCCCCCGTCTAGCTCTTGAAGACCATATTTATTTTATCACCCTCCTCTGAATGCTGATAAGTATGTCAAGATTGCCTCTCATTCACTGTTGAGCAACTGTAAATGTGATTGGTCAAAGCAGAATCAGACTAAATTTCTTTGGCCCACCAGTGAAAATGAAAATGGGGTTGTTTTCTGCAAGAATATTGAGGACCATGATTTTAATAGAGTCTGAGTACAACAGAAGATTCTCTAAACCTTTTTAAATTATAAAGAGCGTAATAAAATCTGTAAAAATTTAATAAAATTACCAAAAATACAAAATGAAAGGATGGTGGCCAAGGATAGTAAAACAAATCCCCAACAATTCTTCAAGTATATAAATGCAAAAAAGCCAAGGTCTGAACATGTAGGACCCCTAGATAGTGGTAATGGGGAGTTGGTCACAGGGGATCAAGAGAAGGCAGAGTTACTAAATGGGTTCTTCAGCTCTGTATATACGACAGAAGAAAGAGCAGCTGATGTAGCCGGTGCCAGTGCTGTTAATATATCAGTTGATATACTGAATTGGATGAATGTACATATGGTCCAAGCTAAATTAAATTAATTAAATGTGCACAAGGCCCCGGGACCAGATGGTTTACACCCTAGATTTCTTAAAAAGCTTAGTTCGGTTATTTCTGTTCCCCTCTTCATAATATACCAGTCACTAGAGAAACTCCGAATAGTGCCAAGTGACTGGCGCAGCGCAAATATGGTGCCTATTTTCAAAAAGGCCTCTAGGTCTTCCCCGGGTAATTATAGAACAGTAAGCTTAACATCCATCGTGGGGAAAATGTTTGAGGGGCTATTGAGGGACTATATACAGAATTATGTGACAATAAATAGTATTATAAGTGATGGCCTGCACGGTTTTACTAAAGACAGAAGTTGTCAAACTAGCCTGATTTGTTTTCATGAAGAGGTGAGCAGAAGCCTAGACAGAGGGGCCGCTGTGGATGTAGTGTTTTGGACTTTGCAAAGGCATTTCACACTGTCCCTTATAGACGTCTAATGGGTAAATTAAGGACTATAGGTTTAGTTAGTATAGTTTGTAATTGGATTGAGAATTGGCTCAAGGACCGTATTCAGAGAGTTGTAGTCAATGATTCCTACTCTGACTGGTCCCCAGGGTTCAGTGCTGGGACCACTATTATTCAACTTTATTAATGATATAGAGGATGGGATTATTAGCACTATTTCTAGTTTTGCAGATAACACCCAGCTATGTAATATAGTTCAGTCTATGGAAGACGTTCGTGAATTGCAAGTAGATTTAAGCAAACTAAGTGTTTGGGCATCCAGTTGGCAAATTAAGTTTAATGTAGATAAATGTAAAGTTATGCATCTTGGTACCAACAATCTGCATGCATCATATGTCCTAGGGGAGCTACACTGGGGGAGTCACTTGATGAGAAGGATCTGGGAGTACTTGTAAATCATAAACGAAATAACAGCATGCAATGTCAATCAGCTGCTTCAAAGGCCAGCAAGATATTGTCGTGTATTAAAAGAGGCATGGACTCGCGGGACAGGGATGTAATATTACCACTTTACAAAGCATTAGTGGGGCCTCATCTAGAATATGCAGTTCAGTTCTGGGCTCCAGTTAATAGAAAGGATGCCCTGGAGTTGGTAAAAAATACAAAGAAGAGCAACGAAGCTAATAAGGGGCATGGAGAATCTAAAATATGGTGAAATCCTGTTCCATGTAAAACCCCCTCAAAAAACAAGGGGGCACTCCCTCCGTCTGGAGAACAAAAGGTTCAACCTGCAGAGACGACAAGCCTTCTTTACTGTGAGAACTGTGAATCTGTGGAATAGTCTACCACAGGAGCTGTCACAGCAGGGACAGTAGATGGCTTAGATAATTTCCTGGAACAAAAAAATATTTGCTCCTATGTGTAGAAATTTTTACCTTCCCTTTTCCCGTCCCTTGGTTGAACTTAGACATGTGTCTTTTTTCAACCGTACGAACTATCTAACTATGTAACAGAAGATTCCCTTCCCAAACTTTCTGAGGCCGGGACCCACTTTTGGCTGAGACGTTTGTTTGGGACCTCCCACTACCGTACTTAGCCCCATTTCGTCTGACGTATGTCAACATCATTCATAGTTAGATGCCGGTACTTCGCTCCATTCGCAATAAGTCCCTGCAACATCGAAAACAACGGCAATTGTGCAGGAGGGGGATGGGGCGGGCTCATAGTATCCTGCTACTGTGCATCGCTGAGGCCCGACTATCGCTGCTGATGATGGGTCATGTTACCCGACCCGTCCATTAGTGGCCATCAGAGGCGTAGCTAGGGGTTTAGCACATAGGGGTGAAACACATCTGAGTGGGTCCCAACCTAGTGGGCCCCCCCACACAATATAATTCCCTTATAGATGACCCCACACACAGGATAATGCTCCCATAGCTGCCCCCACACAGTACAATGCCCCTATAGCTGCCCCCACACAGTATAATGCCCCTATAGTTGCCCTTACACACAGGATAATTTCCCTATAGCTGCCACCACATAGGATAATGCCCCTATAGCTGCCCCCATACACTTTAATTCTCCCATAGCTGCTCCCACACTGTACAATGCCCCTATAGTTGCCCCCACACAGTATAATGCCCCTATAGTTGCCCCCGCACATTATAATGGCCCTATAGTGCCTCCCTACACAGTATAATGCTGTTAATCTGCGCTCACACAGTATAATACCCCATAGCTGCCCCACACAGTATAATGACCCCTAAGTGCCTGCACACAGTTTAATAACCCATAGCTGTGCCCACACAGGTTAATGCCCCTATAGCTGCCCCTACACTGTATATTGATGCTTTAGCTGCCCTACACACAGTTTAATGCCTTATAGCTGCCCCCACACAGGATAATGCCCTTATAGCTGTCCCACACAGTATAATGTGCTTATAGCTGCCCTACACACAGTTTAATGCCCTATAGCATCCCCCATACAGAATAATACCCCCACAGCTGCCCACACAATATAATGCTTCCACAGCTGCCCCACACAGTATAATGCCTCTATAGCAGACCCACACATTATAATGCCCCCCATAGCTGCCCCCACAAAGTATAATACCCCTAGGCTGCCACCACACAGTCTAATGCCTCTATAGCTGCCCCACACAGTAAAATGCCCCATAACTGCCCCCACAAAGTATAATGCCCACATAACTGCCCCAATAGCTGCCCTCCACACAGTATAAAGCCGCCAATAGCTGCCACCTCATAGTATAATGCCCCACAGCTGCTCCCACGCAGTATATTGCCACCATAGCTGCCTCCATACCTCCCCAATAGTGCCTAATAAAAATAATAAAATACATACTCACCTATGCCCATTCCCACGACGGGTGGAGGAGTGTGTGACTCAGCACAGAGAAGGCACAATTTCACACTACGTCTGCTCCGAGCCGCTCACGGCAAAGTGAATGCTGGAGAAAGGAGCCATCAGTTACTTGCTTCAGCATTGAATTAAACTGTATCTGCGTCCTGAGGATGCAGATACAGCTGAAACCGGGACATCAGTGAGTGGCTCGCGACCCCATTGAGGTTTTCACATGATATCCCCCAGGGGGTCGCAACCCACAGTTTGGGAAACACTGCTCTAGAACTCGGGTGGGCCAGACTTATTTTGGTATAAGCCCTCACTGAAAAATTCTGAAGGTTCTTCCCCATAGACTTATTCAGATATAGGCACACCCCATTAACCCCTAAGTAAAATTCTAGACAAACAGCATACAACAAAAAAGTAGGAAACACTATTAATTTAAATCATAGGAAAATATTGTATTATAACACTGATCATGAAAATAGTAAAAGATGTTTTGTCCTATTTTAGAGAATTTTTTTTAAGTTCCAACTCCTACAAAGATATTTTATAAAAATTAATCAGTACATTTTATTGGACCTAAAAATTAAATGATATTCAAAGGTGGAAATTCCCTTTTTGTTTTTACTCTTTTTATTGACATTTGTTGCAAAACACGTACAATCACAGATCATGACTGAAAGCAGATACAAGAATAATATAAATATAAAAAATCTGTATATTGAAAACTACATAGGCAGATAAACAAAAGCAAAGCCCAGTCAACACAAATGTCAGACATCAAGATCTAAGTAACGTTATAATGTTAGAGAAAGAAAAAGAAAAAAAAATGCATACAACATAAACCATTTAAACCTTCAAAGTTTCCTGTCAGTTGGATGAATGAATCTCCAATAATGGTGGATAATAACCAGAGCTGCAAATTATCTACATAGATTACCCCTCAGGAATCATCTGTGGTGGAAATTGTAAGAGGAGGGTCATTTCAGACATTCCAATTTTTGGAAAATACCTAAGGGCAGGCGCGGCTTTTATATACAATAATTGAGTTAACTGAATGAGTTCTGTGTTTGTAGTCGTTCATTCATCCAGTGCAATCTATACATTTCCGGACAAGAAATACTGTATGGTGTGATTCTGACACAATTCTAATATCCCAAAAAGGCATATTTTGTGATCATGAGGTATCTGCATACCCAATATAGAGGATAAACGGGATAGTACGTAATACCACAACAATTGTATGGGATCGCAGGACCAGAATAAATGCTAGAAGTCGACCTAGAGGATCTACAGTCTGAGGATGGCAGAAGACCCATGTGATGTAACCTAATAATAGGGGTTAAGTGAGATTGGTGTAAAATACATAACTGGATCATCGTATTGTTAGCGGAAAGGGAAATGTATAAATGTGTTTCCATAGCTTCAAACCAGTCATCAGATTGATTACTCTGTATTTCCATTTGGCTTCAACTAGAAAGGTGTGAGTCGACTGTAGTTGAGAGAAGGTACGTATAGACACTAGACCCTGAGGTTCCCGGGACTTCAAAAATCAGAGGCAATGTAGAGATGGTTACAATTGTATCGGGATGATAAAGATGGGTGTGTAACACAGGGCGTACTTGCAAGTGTCTATAAAATTGATTACGGGGAATATCATTCTAAGGGCTTATTCACACGAATGTTGAATACGTCCATGTGATGGCCGTAAAACAACGGAGATCACACGGACGCATGTATTTCAATTAGGGCCGTTCACACGGACGTTGCTTCAACGTTGAAGGATAGAACATGTCCTATTTTCTTCCGTTTTCACGGATCCCTCAATAGACCCAAGTCTATGGGGATCTGTGAAAACGGGACCCGCATGGGTGAAAGTCGGACGTAAAAAACTTTAGTTTTTCACGTCCGAGTTTACCCACGTTCGTCTGAATAGGCTCTTAAGTTGCTGCTGAGAGAGTGACAAAAAAACAGACATTGTGGTCATATCTTTAATTCAAATAATGTTATGAGGTATCCAAAATGAGGACGACATCTGAGACATTAATGAGGGGAAATATTTATTGTGCCTGAGGGGCATTTGAGAACTTATGTGTGAGAAAACTATGACCTCTTGAGCTTGTCTGCAGACCAATCTGGCCAACTTAAGTGAGGGTAATAATTTAGAAGACCTCAGTAAGGCAATTTCTAAGACTCCTTGGAGACACTCACATTCTATCACATAGGCCTCAATATGGGACAATGCAATTGGACATCAAACTACATATGGCCTTCAACTGCCCTGCCAAATAGTATTAATACAAGTCAGGTAGTGTAGCATCGGTTACCATCTTGGGCCATCAAAGACTGGACAGTTTAAGTTTTGGTTTGGAATTCCCCCAAATGAAAGGTGAAAGAACAGAATTGAGAGTCTCAAAGTAACGTTTCGGAATAATAAGGGCGCTATGCTGCAAATCATATAGGAATTTCGGAAGCATAATTATCTTTATCAAATGAATGCGTACAGATAATAGTAGTATGCTCCAAATAGTAAACTTAGTCTATTAATGGGTATACGGTCAAAAGTAGGCCTCTGTTCGGGTTATTAGGTATGTGGACCCCTAGGTATTTGAAACTAGCAGTCTGAGGGGAAACCGTGTATGAACCGAATTGATTAATGACTGACATTACATGGGTGAGAATTGGGCCATGCTCACACAGGGTGGATATGCTGCATAAAAGTACACAGCATATCCGCCCTGGCAGCCGCAAGGACTTCCAGCTGAAAAACCGCACCAAATTGGGTGCAGTTTTTCGGGTAAAATGTCCGCTGTGGAAAATAGCGATTGAAAAAAAAAAAAAAAGCTTATACTTCGTTCTCGGTAGTCATGGCGACGTATCCCTCTGTTGTTCTTGCAGTCTGGCCTCCTGGGATGACACTGCAGCCCATGTGACCGCTGCAGCCTGTAATGGGCTGCAGGAGTCACATGGGATGAAACGTCAACCCAGGAGGTCAGCCTGGACGGCCAACAGAAGAACCCGTCGCTGTGACAACGCCAGGGTGGTAAATTGAAACTTTTTTGGTCATTGTAAATGACAAAAAGCTTGCGATGTTTGCGTCGGAATCAGCTTTTCTGAAGCAAAAATAGTAACATATGCTATTTGTTGCAGGTTTTACCTCCCCATTGAATTCAACTGATTTCACCCACAACAGGAAATCAGCAATTCCGAAGCATAAATTGACATGCCTCGGATTAAAAACCGCACCGCAGGTCAATTTATGAATGGCGTGTGGATGAGATTTCTTCATATCTCATTGACTCTGCTGCTACTGTATTACGCTGTGGATTATCCGCAGTGAAATTCGTTTATACAACATGTGAACATACCCTAACACTGGTTTTATCCATAAATACTACCATGTCATCCACGAAGAGACCGATTGTATCTACACGCTCTGCTATTTTGATACCTTTTATCAGTGGGGAGGATCAGATCATAATTGCTAATGCCTCCATAGCCAGGTCGAATAAGGATGGGAAAAGTGAACAACCCTGACGGTACCTCGTTTGTAAGGAGAAGGAGGGGGACAAGATATTATTAACAGAGACGTTAGCAAATATTATTTGGATCCACTTGCAAAATTTAGGACCAAAAGCAAATTTGCGTAAACAGGCAAAGATAAATGGCCATTCAATGGAATCAAATGCCTTTGTGACATCTAAGTATCGGCTGACGATGGTGGTTCAGCATGTACGGAGCTCAGGATTATGCGTAATGTCAGTTTGCCAACCAAGCCACGCCACGTGGACATTCCCTTTAAGGGTATGTGCACACGATAGCAGGCATTTACGTCTGAAAAGACAGACTGTTTTCAGGAGAAAACAGCTGCCTCGTTTCAGTCGTAAATGCTCCTCCTCGCATTTTGCGAGGCTTCTCTGACAGCCGTAAATTTTGACCTGTGCTTCATTGAGTTCAATGAAGAACGGCTCAAATTACGTCTGAAAGAAGTGTCCTGCACTTCTTTTGACGAGGCTGTATTTTTACGCATCGTCGTTTGACAGTTGTCAAACGACGACGCGTAAATGACAGGTTGTCTGCACAGTACGTCGGCAAACCCATTCAAATGAATGGGCAGATGTTTGCCGACGTATTGTAGCCCTATTTTCAGACGTAAAACGAGGCATAATACGCCTCGTTTACGTCTGAAAATAGGTCGTGTGAACCCAGCCTAAGGGAGCATATGCGTGTATTACTAATTTAAGAATAATAATACGATTTATTCTATAAAGGGGCTGTCTGAGATTTAAATAGATTCTGGTTTTTTTTCTTCCAGAAACAGCGCCACTATTGCCTAAGACTGTGTCTGGTATTGCTCTTCAACTACGTTTACTTGAGTACTGCAATACTAGACAAAGCAAAAAAGACTGACAGTATTTCCGGGGGGAACAAAACAGACATTTTTTTCCGAGTCTTATACAATCCTTTTAGACTTTTATTTATTTTCCTATTTGCATATACTGTGCCTGACGTCTTCATATTTCATCACAACCTCTGCCGCAACTTGATGTAGTTAGGTGATGGGCCTTTTGACAAACTATAGCTCTGTGTTTTGCATTATTCTCTGCAGAAATGTATACTCTCTGAGATGTTTAGTTACTGTGATTTATAATGACTGTCTATGTATCTGTCACAGTAAGTGTCCTTGTCACATTGTAGTCTTAGCCTAGCTTGTCATCTCCCATATATCAGTAATCGGTAATGTTGTCTCATGTTTTGTTCCAAGTTCAGTTACTTTAAACATTCCTTGTATTTCTGCTTCATGGTCTTTTTATCCTCGTCACGTAGTGGCTTTTTTTGTGAGATTTTTGTTATGGACACTGAATTTGGTGGGATTTATATACTTAAAGAAGCACTCCAGCAATTATTTTTCGCCCTAAGTAGTGCAGCATCGGCTGCTATTAAAGAAAAATGTAGAGGCTCCTGTGTATGCCTTGTGTATGCCTGTTTTAGTTGATGTGTTGTTTATGGGTTGTCTGCCATCTTGGTTCCTTCTTCCTCCCTCTGATATGTTCAGTGTTGTCAGGGTCTTCCCCAGAGAGGAGTCCCGGGCAGAGCGCTAGTATCGGCTCTGCTCCGGGACTCTGTGGAATTCCCTGACATCGCTGTCCATATATGGACAGTATTGTCAGGGTTTTCCCCAAAGCGGAGTCCCGAGCAGAGCGCTAGTACAGGCTGTGCTCCGGGACTCTGGAAATCCCTGACATCGCTGTCCACTTATGGACAGCGATGTCTGGGGCTTCCCCAGAGCTGGAGTCCTAGGCAGAGCACTAGTAAAGGCTCTGCTCCGGGACTCTGGGGAATCCCCTGACATCGCTGTCCTCATATTGATAGCGATATCTGGGGCTTCCCCAGAGCCGGAGTCCCGTGCAGAGCGCTAGTATAGGCTCTGCTCCTGGACTCTGTGGAAGTCTCTGACATCGCTGTCCATACATCAACAGTGATGTCACGGGCTTCCCCTGAGCAGGAGACCCAATGATGTCAGGAGCACAGCTGGAGTCCCAGGAAGAGCGCTACTAGCGCTCTGCCCGGGACTCCAGCTCTGGGGTTGCCCCTGACATCCATGTCCATATATGGACAGCGATGTCAGGAGCAGAGCTGGAATCACAGGCAGAGTGCTAGAAGTGGCTCTGCTCCGGGACCCCAACTCTGGGCAATCCCCTGACGTCCCTGTCCATATATGGACACTTATGTCAGTGGCTTCCCCAGAGTTCCAGCGCAGAGCCTATACTAGTGCTCTTTCCCCCGGGACACCGGCTCTGGAGTTGCCCCTGATATCACATTCCCGTCCAGGAGCATCCCCTGTTGTCACAGTGTATGGACAATGATGTCAGGGGCTCCAACAGCAGAGGAATCCCCAGCCAAAGCGTCGGCAACGCTCTGGCTTGGGATTCCACTCCTAGAGGGAGCCCCAATGGAGCTATCTACTTGGGGTGTGTGTTTAATTATCTGCAGAGGGCACTGTGGCAACATCTGCAGAGGGCACTGTGGCAGCATCTGTGGAGGGCACTGGTAGCAGCATCTGCGGAGGGCACTGGTGGCAGCATCTGCGGAGGGCACTGGTAGCAGCATCTGCGGAGGGCACTGTGGCAGCATCTACAGAGGGCACTGTGGCACTATCTAAAAAGGGGCTGCCCAATCTTGACGTGTGTCTGCCAAACGATGCCAACTGAGCTGCCGGACTGCATTTAGCGACACATAATCTGTAAAACTGGATTGTTGAAATAAGCACGTGGAGAATTCTCTCAAATTTTAAACCTAGCGGTATTATTATAGTAATGTAGTATTATTATTATAGTAATATAGTGTTATAGTAATGTAGTAATATAGTAATGTAGTATTAGTATAGTAGATCAAATAACTAATTGATTAACAATCATTTTGTATTGTATCAAATTTGAAAGTAATGCGGCCCATCAACTTCCCATTTTTTCTATATGTGGCCCATTTACCCAGCCGAGTTTGAGACCCCTGGTATAGACAGCCTGTAATGCCCATGACCACGGGCCGTCAGGTTCACTCACCTCCTTATGGCCCCAGCCATGGATCAGTGAGCGCTGGCCCGCATCTCCTCCTTAGGAGACGCCAGCGCTCACTTCCGCTTCATTCGGCCGGGTCCCGTAGGGTGCCCGCTTGGCCAGCGCGCGCACCTGAGTTAAAGTACCAAATTAGCCCATGAGCACTCTGGACTATAAGAAGGGCCAAGACCCTTCCTGCATTGCCTGAGCGTTGTTGTCGTTACCTATGTTTGTCTCTGCAAATGGTCCCTTAGTGTTTCCTAGTTCCCAGTGTTCTCGTTGCTGCTTCCTGTATGCTGTGTCCCGTGCTATTCAGAACCAAGTGCCTTATAGAGTTGGAGTTATGCTGCACTGAGTACTACGCCTGTCCTGTTACACCACGCCAAAGTCTCACTCGAGACTGCCTTTCTGCTGTCCGAATTTGTCACAGGTACACCTATTGAACTATAGACTTTGACCTGTGTCCTGTTGGCCAGCTGCCATACTGTTAAGGCGGTATGGCCTAGTGGGTCCACGCAGCCAATGTGACAGTAGCTCAGGCCATGGACCCCGCTGGTCAATCCAAGACCATGAAAACGTCACAAGAGATTCAGGCGGATATGCTAGACCTCCGGTCTCGACAGGACCAACTCCTCCAGGCATTAAACATTATTGCACATCGGCTGGATGTGCAAGCTGCCGTTCCTCCTACTACACCTCCTAGCAGTACAGACCCTCCGACTATACCTCTTGGCAGTGCTGATCCCAGATTTTCTTTGCCGCTACCTCACCGCTATGATGGGGACCCAAAGTCCTGCCGGGGATTTTTGAACCAGTGCCAGATCCACTTTAGCCTATATGCAAGGGCATTTTCGACTGATTGTGCAAGGGTCGCTTTTATTGTCTCTCTCCTCACTGGCAGGGCCCTTGCATGGGCGAGCCCTATCTGGGAGAGACAAGGACCAGAGACCCGTGACTTCCAGGGGTTCCTACGGACATTTCGCACAGTTCGTAGAGACCTGGTGGATCTTCTCCAGTTGCCCACAACCCCTCTGGAGAGGCCTTTCATTGTTGCATTGGTGAATGGATTACCTTTGCCAGATTCGGTTGTAGCTGTGACCAAGCCATTGAAGCTCCAAGTAGGAGCCCTTCATTCCGAGCTCATCTCATTTTTTATTTTTGTCTAAGGCCGTCAATCCTGTGTTGCTGGGCCTGACGTTGCTCCGACTACATGCCCCAGTTCTGGACTGGAATTCTGGAGAGGTCCTCGAGTGGGGTTCCAAGTGTCTCAACCGCTGTCTGGTACAGATTCGTCTGGTCCAGCCTCCTCTGCCTCGTCATTATTCTGCATTCTCAGATGTCTACAGCAAGAAAGAGGTGGAGACGCTGCCCACACACTGGGCGTATGACTGTCCTATTGAGCTGATTCCTGGTGCATCCCTTCCCCGAGGTAGGGTATATCCTCTCTCCTTGCCAGAGACTCAGTCCATGTCCGCCTATATTAAGAAGAACCTGGAGAGGGGATTCATATGGAAGTCCTCCTCTCCGGCAGGAGCTGGGTTCTTCTTCGTCAAGGAAAAGGATGGTTCTCTGCGACCCTGCATCGACTAACGTGGTCTCTACCAGATCACGGTAAAAAATAGATATCCGTTGCCATTGATTTCTGAACTGTTTGATCGCATACAGAGAGCCAAGATTTTTTTCTAAGCTCTACCTGCGGGGGGCTTATAACCTAATCCGGATTCGCCGGCGTGATGAATGGAAGACGGCATTTAACACCCGTGACGGACAGTATGAATGAATATCTAGTAATGCCCTTCGGCCTGTGTAACGCTCCTGCGGTCTTCCAAGAGTTCGTTAATGACATCTTCCGTGACCTCCTCCATGCTGGTGTTGTAGTCTATCTTGATGACTTCTTGATATTTTCTCGAGATCCATTGACTCATCAAAGACATGTTCGTCAAGGTTTGCTGCGGTTAAGGGACAATCGTTTGTACGCCAAGTTGGAGAAGTGCGTGTTTGAGAGAAATGCTCTACCCTTCCTAGGCTACATCATCTCGGATCAAGGCCTCAAGATGGATCCTGAGAAGGTAAAGGCCATCTCGGAATGGCCACGCACTCGAGGCTTGAGGTCCATACAGGGTTTCCTGGGATTCGCCAATTTCTACAGACCGTTCATTCCAAACTTCTCATTGACATCTCCTATCTCTACCCTCACCAAGAAAGGCATGAACGCTAAGGTGTGAACTCCAGAAGCGGAATCCGCATTTAATAGCCTGAAGAGTGCCTTCACGTCAGTCTCTGTCCACCATCATCCAGAGGTATCTCGACAGTTCTCGTTGGAGGTGGGCGCCTCCTCTGTTGGTGCTTGTGCACTCCTGTTCCAGAGAGGTCCCAAGAGCAAGACAAGGGTATGTGGCTATTACTCTAAACTCTTCTCTTCTGCAGAACACAATTACTCGATTGGGGATCGGGAGTTACTGGCCATCAAATTGGCCCTGGAGGACTGGAGACATCTACAAGAGGGCGCAGTTCATCCCATCTTGATATTCACTGACCACAAGAATCTCACTTATCTCCAGACGGCCAAACAACTGAACACCCGTCAAGCCAGGTGGTCGCTGTTCTTTGCCCGGTTCCAGTTTGAGCTACACTACCGTCTGGCCAACAAGAATTTGAGGGCCGATGCCTTGCCCATGCCGTTCGAGACAGCGGACACCATGGAGTCTCCACAAAGTATTATTGACAAGTCTCGTCATAGATGAGCCCGAGAGCGGAAAAAAATAAATCAACAGACGAAAGTTCAGGGGCGTCAGGAGCCAAGGAGAAGGCCCATTCCTGGGGGCCGTCCTGGAGCCGGGACATAATTATACAAACTCGCTGGTTCTCAGAACCTGAGGAGTGGGGCCTTAAACGGAAATAGAGTCTACAACTCTCCCGGAAGGAGAAAAAAGTCTTCCGGTCCCCTGAGAACCGGTCAGGCAACTTGAGGTGGGGTTCTAGAGGTGAGGTGGGGGGCACTACCAGGGTAGCATCACGCTGGTTGCACCTCTGAGCCAGGTCTTGGACCTGTAGGGAAAGACCCTGCATTTGCTGAGCCAGGGCCTCCAGGGGGTCCATAGTGTGTCAGGGACCAGGGTAGAAAAGGTATTTGGGCCTGTGATTATCTAATGATGGGGTAGGGAGACAGACAGGTGAGCCCTAATTTACCCGCCACTCAGTCCCTGCCTACTTGCACGGCCCGTCCTAGGCGACGGCGTACAACTGGGCGACGGTCCCTACGCTCAATAAGTGCACAACAGACCAACAGACAAGGGTACACAGAAGCTAAGGGAAATGGGGCAGTTGCCCACGGCAACACCGTGAGCAACAAGAGTAGTGAACGAGCCGAGTCAAACCAGGAGTGTACGAGGTACCAAACGCAGAGCAGGAGAGTAGTCAGTAAAGCCAGGGTCAATTTGAAGCAGAGGACAATAGTACAAGCAGCAGCAGCAGAGCCAGGAAACAGACAGAATCACAGGCAAAGGAGGAGCAGGAAATGATGGTATAAATAGACAGAGGGCAGGAGCTAGCTCCGTCTGGCCAGGCTGTGATAGGTTCTCCCACTCCTCAGCCTCCCAGCCTGAGTGGTAGCAGATCGAGTCACTCTAACAGATCTAGGCACAGATGCAGGCTGATTAACCACGGGCGTCAACAAAGAAGCTGTGTTAGGCAAATCCATTACAATGGCTCATTTCGTTCCACTGAACGGTCTACCTTCTGCTTCTCGATTGGCCGTCCTCTTCATCCAACACATCTTCCGCCTGCACGGCTTGCCTCGGCATATCGTGCCTGATTGGGGGATTCAGTTCACCTCAAGGTTCTGGAGAACCCTTTGAAAACTCCTCAATGTAAAGTTGGACTGTTCCTCAGCCTACCATCCTCAGTCCAATGGTCAAGTCGAGAGGATCAACCAAATCATGGAGATCTACCTACCACACTTCATCTCTAAGCAGCATGATGACTGGGTGCAGCTTCTTCCTTGGGCCGAGTTCTCATACAATAATCATACTAGCGAGTCCACAAGAAATACACCATTCTTTATAGTCTACGGCCAACACCAACAAATTCCTCTCCCGGTGTCCATTATGTCCGAAGTGCCCGCAGCTGATTCTGCTTTTAGGGACTTCCTGCAGCTCTGGCAGCAGCCCGATCCTCCACTCTGCTGGCTGTGGACCGCATGAAACATAAGGCAGACACAAGGAGAAGAGAACCTCCCCAGTTTTCTCCAGGCACCAGGGTCTGGCTGTCCTCCAGAAATATGGTCTGGTCTTCTACAAGCTTCGGCTGCCTCCTTCCATGTCTCTCTTCTGAAGCCTGTGTTCCTGAACTGCTACTCCAAAATTCCTACTCCTGCAGTGGCTCCAAGCAGTTTATCAGATACTTTTGAGTTTAAGGAGATCCTGGACACCAAGAGAATGGGTGGAAAAACCTTTTATGTGGTAGATAGGAGGGGTTTTGGTCCTTAAGAGGGCTTCTGGGAGCCAGAGGAGAACCTCCAATGCTCCTACCCTCCTGTAGAAGTTTCTCTCTCGCTCTGGCCCCAAGCTTGATTCGGCCGGGTCCCGTAAGGTGCCCGCTCAGCCAGCGCGCGCACCTGAGTTAAAGTACCAAATTAGCCCATGAGCACTCTAGACTATAAGAAGGGCCTAGCCCCTTCGTGCATTGGCTGAGCATTGTTGTCGTTACCCATGTTTGTCTCTGCAAATGGTCCTTTAGTGTTTCCTAGTTCCCAGTGTTCCCGTTTCTGCTGCCTGTATCCTGTGTGCCGTGTTATTTAGAACCAAGTGCCGTATAGAGTTCGAGTCGTGCTGCGCTGAGTACTATGCCTGTACTTTTACACCACGCCTGGTGTCTACCTGCTGCAAAAGTCTCATCCGAGCCTTTCTTGCTCTCGTCCGAAGTTGCCACAGGTACACCTATTGAACTATAGCCTTTGACCTGTGTCCTGTTGGCCAGCTTCCATACCGTTAAGGCAGTACGGCCTAGTTGGTCAACGCACCCACCGTGACACAGTCAGTGTGTGTCATGGGAGCTTTATATCCCTATAGCACTATAGGCATGAGGGACATACACTACCGTTCAAAAGTTTAGGGTCACTTAGAAATTTCCTTATTTTGAAAGAAAAGCACAGTTTTTTTCAATGAAGATAACATTAAATTAATCAGAAATACACTCTATACATTATTAATGTGGTAAATGACTATTCTAGCTGCAAACGTTTGGTTTTTAATGCAGTATCTACATAGGTGTATAGAGGCCCATTTCCAGCAACCATCACTCCAATGTTTTAATAGTACATTGTGTTTGCTAACAGTGTTAGAAGGCTAATGGATGATTAGAAAACACTTGAAAACCCTTGTGCAATTATGTTAGCACCGCTGTAAACAGTTTTGCTGTTTAGAAGAGATATAAAACTGATCTTCCTTTGAGCTAGTTGAGAATCTGGTGCATGACATTTGTGGGTTCGATTAAACTCTCAAAATGGCTAGAAAAAGGGAGCTTTCATGTGAAACTCGACAGTCTATTCTTGTTCTTAGAAATGAAGGCTATTCCATGCGAGAAATTGCCAAGAAACTGAAGATTTCCTACAACGGTGTGTACTACTCCCTTCAGAGGACAGCACAAACAGGCTCTAACCAGAGTAGAAAGAGAAGTGGGAGGCCCCGCTGCACAACTGAGCAACAAGACAAGTACATTAGAGTCTCTAGTTTGAGAAATAGACGCCTCACAGGTCCTCAACTGGCAGCTTCATTAAATAGTACCCGCAAAACGCCAGTGTCAACGTCTACAGTGAAGAGGCGACTCTGGAATGCTGGCCTTCAGGGCAGAGTGGCAAAGAAAAAGCCATATCTGAGACTGGCTAATAAAAGGAAAAGATTAATATGGGCAAAAGCACACAGACATTGGACAGAGGAAGATTGGAAAAAAGTGTTATGGACAGACGAATCGAAGTTTGAGGTGTTTGGATCACACAGAAGAACATTTGTGAGACGCAGAACAACTGAAAAGATGCTGGAAGAGTGCCTGACGCCATCTGTCAAGCATAGTGGAGGTAATGTGATGGTCTGTGGTTGCTTTGGTGCTGGTAAAGTGTGAGATTTGTACAAGGTAAAAGGGATTTTGAATAAGGAAGGCTATCACTCCATTTTGCAACGCCATGCCATACTCTGTGGACAGCGCTTGATTGGAGCCAATTTCATCCTACAACAGGACAATGACCCAAAGCACACCTCCAAATTATGCAAGAACTATTTAGGGAAGAAGCAGGCAGCTGGTATTCTATCTGTAATGGAGTGGCCAGCGCAGTCACCAGATCTCAACCCCATAGAGCAGTTGTGGGAGCAGCTTGACCGTATGGTACGCAAGAAGTGCCCATCAAGCCAATCCAACTTGTGGGAGGGGCTTCTGGAAGCATGGGGTGAAATTTCTCCCGATTACCTCAGCAAATTAACAGCTAGAATGCCAAAGGTCTGCAATGCTGTAATTGCTGCAAATGGAGCATTCTTTGACAAAAGCAAAGTTTGAAGGAGAAAATTATTATTTCAAATAAAAGTCATTATTTCTAACCTTGTCAATGTCTTGACTATATTTTCTAGTCATTTTGCAACTCATTTGATAAATAGAAGTGTGAGTTTTCATGGAAAACACAAAATTGTCTGGGTGACCCCAAACTTTTGAACGGTAGTGTATAGAGGAACAAGGATGAAGCTGGATAAGGAGGGAAGGGATATCTGAGATGCCAGGAGGGATATGATTGGAAATGATGTAATCCTGTAGTTCAGATGAAGTCAGAAATACAAGAGAAATTACCTCCCATCTACACATGAGAGCATGGTGCATTCTGGTGGTCCGAGTGAGATCACATGACATAGCTGCCCATCGTGAAAGGGCTAAAAATACATGGATGCAACTGATCTGGGAAGAAACAAATAACACTGCTAGAATTTTGCTGGTGAGTTAGCATGCTATGTGCAAAAAAAAAATTGCTGGAGTGCTTCTTTAAGCTATAAAAGTCGAGCTCAAATGCAGTAATATACATATAATTTGTATTGCATGCATTTAAAGCATACCTATTTTCTAACAATTTTTTTTACATAAATTATTAGTAAATGTAAATATATGAAACTTTCTAATATACAATGAACAATAATTAGACTTGAAAGAATTGTGTAAATACTGCATGTCAATGGCATGCAGTAGTTATCTCATATATAAAATACTATCTCTCCTACATTACTGTAATGCATATTTCACCATGTACATATTAAATCATGACACTAAATGGAAGTGAGAATGTTGCGATCTGCTTGTTTGCCATCCCATATGCCACTGTCGTCTCTTACAACAAATTAAACATAATCTGTGGCAGATAAAACATCACAAAGTAAAAGCTAGCTTTTGGCTCATGTATAATGACATGTAGTTAAAGGCTGGCAAAGCATTGCTCTAGATCTGTCATTAAACTGTCATCGTGTGCCCCAGGAGTGAATAGTTACGCAAGGTAATGGAACGATGCAGGAAGAGTGCCATGTTTTTAATTTATCTCAGCAATTATGCTTCCAACTAGAAACAATAAATAATAACCTTTACGTAACTTCACTTTAAGTACAAATATACATTACATTGATAGGTACAGCAATATGGAAGGATTTGTTTTTACGATCAGGAGTTTGTGGATCCACTGTGATACTCCATTGGTTTGGCTTAGGGCCACCTCTAAGGGTGTTATCTAAGAAGCATTCCCAGGCGCCATTCTTTAACCTCCGTATGTGGATCCGGATTTTGCTGCGGGGAGACTACAAGGTCGCTACTTCTTGAAGTGGTCCCGGTGTGAGTATCGGCTGGCCCAGCGGACCAGGATACAACGGGGGAGCACACCGAGGATACAGGCACTAGCAGATAGTACCTTAGCAGATGGATGCGGATCAGATGACACAGTTCGTAATAGGCAAGAAGCATCAAGCCCATTACAAATAGTCGAATACAAGCTGGAAGTAGACAGCGGTATGCAGACTGATGGTGGATAACCAGGTATGAACTGGTAGCAGACAGGAGGAGGCAGGCTAGCAGAGCGTAGCTGGATACAGGCTGGCAGCGGATAGCTAGATACAAGCTGGTAGCAGTTAACTGGATTCAGGCTGATAACAGCAGATGCGGAATCAGATGCAGTCTGGTAGCAGGTGCGGAATTGAATCAGATACAGGCTGGTAGTGGATAGCTAGATACAAGCTGGTAGTGGATAGCTAGATACACACTGGTAGCAGATAACTGGATTCAGGCTGATAACAGATAGCAGGTGTGGACTGGATTTAGACACAGGTGCGGACTGCAGTCAGATACAGGCTGGTAGCGGATAGCTGGATACAGGCTGGTAGCAGATAACTGGATACAGACTGGTAAAGGATAGCTTGATACAGGCCAGTAGCGAATAGTTAGATACAAGCTGGTAGCAGATAACTGGATTCAGGCTGATAACAGATAGCAGGTGCGGACTGGAATCAGATGCAAACTGGAACCTCTGCAGGACACTACTAGGTTGCACCAAAGTTGCTAAGGCACCAGGTTAATAGTGGAGGTGCCTTAAATAATCCAAGAGCAATCAGGGATTGAGGAATTTGAATTGCGCACGCTGGCCCTTTAAGAGGTATCTGGAGTGCGCGCACGCGCACTAGGGTCCGTACAGCAGGTGGAGATATACACAGAAGAGGCCAACGGCCAGGACGGACCGCAGGACCAGGCCGCCGATGGGGAAGGTTTGAGACCCAGCAGAGAGGAACACTGGCAGGAGCAGCACCTGCCGCTTGCATTACAATTTGTTACTACTGTATATGGCATAATGTATATGAGCTAAAAACGTGATGAAGATGTCCAACAATTAGGATTCTTTTTTTCAAATGGCAAATGGGATTTTCTTTGGAACTCTATTTTTTTTTGTGTACATTACTAAAAACGTTATTTAAATGTTGTTTTTTTTATTTTGTTTTTTTAGTCCCCCTGATGGTCTTGAACAAGCAGTCGTTATATCGCTGGTACAAAACACTGTAATACATATGTATTGCAATACATTGTGCCTTTATTATAAACAAATGTCTCATGGGACTATAATGTCATATGGGTTGAGCTACCAGCAAGTGCAACAATTCCCAGCTCCCCAATAATGAAAATAGAAACTCCAAACATCATATACTAAATACACGAGAAAAGGAGTGAGAACTATTTAAGTAAGAAGCACAAAATATAGAAAATTACAAATTTTATTGGACAATACAAAAATACATGGTTAAAAAACAGACTACAAACCCAATAACTGCATATCTCTAAATGCTCTAAAACACAAGTGTTCCGTTAGCCTTATTACATTGTTCTAGGGACTTGTTTTAGAGCATACTTTTTGGTAACCTGTTTTGGGAAACCTTCCCGATGAATGTGACATATACAAACTGTATTAATTAAAGTAGCTTTGTGGCTCCACATTGTCTCCTACTTTGGAGATATGCAGTTATTGGGTTTGTAGTCTGTTTTTTAACCATGTATTTTTGTATTGTCCAATAAAATTTTTAATTTTCTATATTTTGTGTTTCTTACTTAAATAGTTCTGACTCCTTTTCTCGTGTATTTAGTATATTGTGCCTTTATTAGGCCCTCAGACTGCCATGACAACCATCGGCAGCACGCAACCGCATCTAAGTGGTTAAATGGCCGGGTTAGAGCAAGGTGTCTGCTGTAATATACAGCAGACATCCGCGAGGTATGGAGCCCGTGAGCTAACTCCATACTCCTCTATAACCGACTATGACATGTACAGTTATGCCAAATGTCAGTTAGAGGTTAAGGTCTAACGGGTTATTGTGAATAAACATATGAAATAGACCCTAGTGGCAAGTGATAGGCTTCAAAGTCGCCACAACATAGGGTTGTCATCTGCTGAACCTTGGGGGTCCTTTGGTGTTAAAGGGGTTTTCCAACATCGTTTTTGTAATTTTATATAACTTAATATCTGTTACCTATGTTCAGACTATGTTCCCCACCTGTTTTTATGACTCAATTCCTTCATTATATGCTCCCTGCGTGTATTATTCAGTTTGCTTACCTCACTCTTTTGTTGTGAACGTCCGTTTCCTGTTCTGAATAAACACTACAAATCCCATGATTCCAGGCTATTCTCCCAAAACCTCTCCTTCATCTATCTCGGAATCGGAAGGCGGAGTAAGAGTAGA
This sequence comes from Rhinoderma darwinii, assembly GCF_050947455.1. Classification (NCBI taxonomy): domain Eukaryota; kingdom Metazoa; phylum Chordata; class Amphibia; order Anura; family Rhinodermatidae; genus Rhinoderma; species Rhinoderma darwinii. The sequence continues at coordinate 612,988,164 of NC_134687.1, forward strand.
TTGTAACACCCAGTGGCGGATTAAGTAGACCATAGACCCTGGGCTGTTACCCAAACTTGGGCCCCCCTTCCGCACCGCCGCCCTGTAACTATTGTTAACACTACATTTTTGGGCAAGCATTAACAAATGATCCCCCTTGTCACAGGGCTGTGTCCCTACATACTGACAGTATCACACTGTGCAGGGACACATCCTCCTGACAAGGGAAATTGTCTATCAGTCCTGTACTGCAGAAGAACTTTTTGTGAAATACAAGGATTTCCTATAATAAACATGTCAGGAGAGGTGACAGATTTTCTATAAATCTAGTGACTCACAGGTGACGACGTCTCAGATTCTAGTAGTTTTTTTCCACTTTTCTTCTCCATCCGGACCAGAGCTCATGACGACTTCTCGGCCATGACCCATTTCTGCAGAATTTGCCACTCAGATGTCTTTGGCTCCTCACTTTTCCAACATTTCCACACCTATAATGACAATAAAATTATCATGGTGCCACATACTGTGCCACTAAATATAATAGCACCAAACACTGTGCACCTGAATATAATAATAACCAAACACTGTAAAACACCACATACACACATCCCCCTGTACATCGTGCCACACACAGCCCCTGTAGATATTACACACCCCCATAGATTGCACCACACACAGCCCCCTGTAGATATCACACATCCTCCTATAGCTAGCACCACACACATCCCCCGTAGAGAGCGTTACTACACACAGCCCCCTATAGATAGCACCATACAGCCCCCCTGTAGAGAGCGCCACACAGCACTCCCCCTCTTGTAAATAGCGCCACAGAGCCCCCCCTGTAAAGAGCTCCACACACATACCGCTGTGGATAGCGCCAGACAGCCCCCCCCCCCTTGTATATAGTGCTACACAGCCCTCCCCCTTTGCACAGTGTCACACAGCGCTCCCCTCCTTGTATATAGTGTCACACAGCGCTCTCCCCTTTGCATATAGTGCCACACAGCGCTCCCCCTTGCATATAGGGCCACTTAGTGCTCCCCCTTGTATATAGGTCCACATAGCGCTCCCCCCTTGTATATAGTGCACACAGCACTCCCCCCTTTTTATATAGTGCCACACAGCGCTCCCCTCCCCCCTTGTATATAGGGTCACACAGCACTTCCCCCCTTGTATATAGGGCTACACAGCACTTCCCCCTTGCATATAGGTCCACATAGCGCTCCCCCCTTGTATATAGTGCACACAGCGCTCCACCTTTGTATATAGTGCACACAGCGCTCCCCCTTTATATATAGTGCACACAGCGCTCCCCCTTTGTATATAGGGCCACACAGCACTCCCCCCTTGTATGTAGTGTCACAGAGCACTCCCCCCTTTGTATTTAGTGTCACACAGCGCTCCCCTCCCCCTTGTATATAGGCCCACACAGCGCTACCCTCCCACATGTATATAGGGCCACCTAGCACTCCCCCTTGTATATAGTGTAACGGAGCACTCCCCCCTCCTTGAATATATACACAGCACTGCCCCCACCCAAAAAAAATATATGTATTTTACTTACCTTGCCCCGTGGTGGCCAATCCAGCTGGACGCATGTGAATCCTCCGGACTAGACGCATGCAAAGACCGGCGTGATGCAGTACCTCATCAGTACCTCATCAGGACTCAGATACTAATGAATGTGGCTGCTGCTAGCGCCGAGGCCCCCTCTGGTGCTAGCGACGCCACCGGGCATAAGGGGGCCTGTGCGGTTCAGGTGGCCATGGGCCCCCCGGGAGCCTTGGGCCCCGGGCGGACGCCCGAACCGCCCTAATGATGATCCACCACTGCAGGGGACTCCAGCCCTTGGGAAACTGCTAAGGACACTGTCCATAGATGGATAGTGACATCAGGAGCTTACTCAGGGCCGGAGTCCCCGAACAGAGCTTCAAGAATCACTCTGCCCAGGGTCTTTAGCCTGTCGGTATATGGACAGTGGCATCAAAAGCTACCACAGCGCCAAAATCCCCGGGCAGAGCGCTAACAGGATTGAACTTTACATCCTTGTATGAACAATAGAGAACTTAATTAAATAACTATCAAAAATCGTAACAATGTTCCTATTACTCTAGAGTTACTTGAGACAGTACGATCAGCCAAGATTTTTTCTAAACTTGATCTTCAAGGGGCCTACAATCTCTTCCCATACAACCTAGGGATGAGTCAAACGGTATGGAAATTTTGAATCTCTTGTAATTCAATTTGTGCTCTGCAATGCCCCAGCTTCATTTCAGCACTTTATCAATTATGTATTGTATTTGTGAGGACCTTCTATATTGATTTGTGGTGGCCTTTTTGGATGACATATTGATAAAAAATTGAAGAACATCGTAAGCAAGTTTGCATGGCTTCGAGCTATCTGGCACATTGTACATTGTACTGGAAAAGTGTGAATTTGAGAAGACAGAGATTCAGTCTTTGGGATACATAATTTCTCCTGATGTGTTGCGCATGGACTACGGTAAGATCCAAGCTATAATAGACTGGCCTACTCCCAAGAATGTGAAGATGGTTCAAGATTTGAAGGTTTTGCAAACTTCTAACACATATTTATTAGGAATTTCTCAACATTTATTTGTCCAATAACCCAGAAAGGAGACTTCCATTTAAATGCTGAAGATGCATTTACCCAATTAAAGACATATTTACCTTTGGTCCTATCTTAGTTCATCCTATTCAAGACTTACCATTTGTTGTTGAAGTAGATACTTTGGACTCAATGGAAATAAAGTATTGTTAGCAATAATGAAGGCATTTATGGAATGGAGACATCATCTTGAAGGACCTTCTCACCCTGAAGAAATTGTCACTAACCATCAAAATCTTGAGTTTATTAGATCAGCTTAGAGACTTTTTGACAGACAGGCATGATGGTTTTGTTTTTTACAAGATTCAATTTTATTGCTTCCTACAGACCTGGATCCCGTAATGGTAAAGCAGATGTCTTGTCCAGGATGTTCTCATAGACCTTGTAGGATTACACTCCTGAGACCACCAAAGAACTTTGTTGGGGGAAAACAATTCTAGTGGATTACTACAGCGCATCAAAGAAGGTTATGATGGAGATCCTTTCCCTGCCAATCCTACCAGAAATATATATTTTGTTCTCAAAGATGGGGTCTGGACATTTGGTCATTGTCTCTATGTTCCTAAGGCTGTTAGGTTTTACGTCTAGTCCATGACTCTAATTTTGCCTGTCACAAGGGAGAACATAAGACTAAGGGGCTTTAGTCTTCCTTTTTTTGGTGGCCGGGATTACAGGTTGATGTTCAGAAATATCTTTCTTCTTATTATACTTGTGCTAAAAACAAAACCCCTTATACCTCACCCCTAGGACCACTTTTATCTCTTCCCATTTCTTCTTGTCCTTGAGGGTCTATTTCTATAGACTTTATAGTAGAACTACCATCTTATAAGGATATGAATACTATTTTGGTAATAGTCGATCGTCTTACAAAGATGGCAAGATTTATACTCATTAAGGGACTACCCTCTACCGAAGGGAATACTGAACTGTTTATCTGTGAACTTTTCCGTCTACATGGCATACCTGACAATGTGGTTTCTGACTGTGGTGTTCAGTTAACTTCTACCTTAAGAATTGAAATAATTTATCTACTGCTTTCCATACATTGTCTAATGGACAAAATGAGTGTACTAACCAAACTTTGACACAGTATTTGCTCTGATACTTGAGCTTTCTCCAGGATTACTCTCTTTTTTTACTGACTATCTTGCAACCAGGGGTGTAACCAGAAAAGACTGGGCCCCATAGCAAACTTTTAAATGGGTCCCCCTCGAGCATGAACATTTGCCAGCTTCATTAAAAAGTTAAGACTTTCATCGTCGGTAAAATAGAGCTATAACAGATTTTCCCCAACTAGAGTCAGTTTAAGGTACAAGACTGTGGAGCGGGAGCATTCATGTATTAAACATGGGTGGGTGAAAGGCTGCCATGTTTAAAAAGAATTATGGACTCTTGATTCTTTCTGCAGAGAAGCATTTACCCAGTCCATTAGCAATAGAAAACCTAACTTCTCAAGAACAGGTGGAGGGACCTAGCTCTTCCCACCATCACTCCCCTTTACTACACTTCTCTCCAAGTGAACAAAGAGTTCACCCTCCTCCCCCAGACATACTGGTGCCGTTGGCCATACGACCAGCACCATTTTAAAACCCCTGCTACACCTAACCATCTTTATCAGGGATGCCCTGGCCCCCCTTATTCTTCCTCGGGCCTAGTCGTCCCTTGTCTCTAATTCTATAAGGAGTGTGTCGTAGAAAGAAGTCTGGATTCTAGGATTTTTCACAATCATGCTGGATTTTTTGCTACTGTCATGTTGCAGCCACATTCACTTTCAATAACTGTGATGCTGGCAGGGTGACATGGCGCTGCTTCCCCTTCATTCCTTACCTGCTCTGTACTGTGAATCGCTGACACACAATTGATGATGATTTTCCCTCCTTACCTTTTTTTTTGCGGACCGTCAGATACGAAAGACATATGGATGCAATACAACCGCAAAATATGGGACTACAAAACGCAAAAACTGAAACAATATGTACGTCAAAATAGATACTCTGATTTTTTTTGTTGCCGCTAAAAGGACAAGGATGTGTACATAAGTTACATAGTTACATAGTTTGTACGGTTGAAAAAAGACACATGTCCATCAAGTTCAACCAAGGGATGAGAAAGGGGAAGTGGGATGGGAAAGGGGAAGTAAAAAATTTCTACACATAGGAGCTAATATTTTTTTGTTCTAGGAAATTATCTAAACCTTTTTTAAAGCCATCTACTGTCCCTGCTGTGACCAGCTCCTGCGGTAGGCTATTCCATAAATTCACCGTCCTAAGCCAAATTTTTTACAAAAGCTATATTATATTATATTACACAATATGATCTTTAGAAGTCTATTTCATTATTTGTTCGTAACCCATTTAGTTATGTTATTAGGAAACTATTGTATATGGCATAGTGGTGGGAAGTACGGATTTGCTTTATAAATCAATGTTGAAATATATTTGGTATATATTTTTATTAGTTATTGTTAGTGTCTCTTTTCTCTTTAAAATTTGAAAAAATGGGAATTATAGATTAATATCCATGTTCTTTTTATGAGCCACATTTGAAATAGCATAAAACACATCTAGGCTGCATGACTAATAACATAGTTGCCAACACTTTAATTTTTTTTCCAGGAACACTTAGGGTATGTGCACACACACTAATTACGTCCGTAATTGACGGACGTATTTCGGCCGCAAGTCCCGGACCGAACACAGTGCAGGGAGCCGGGCTCCTAGCATCATACTTATGTACGATGCTAGGAGTCCCTGCCTCGCTGCAAGACAACTGTCTCGTACTGAAATCATGTTTTCAGTACGAGACAGTTGTCTTGCAGCGAGGCAGGGACTCCTAGCATCGTACATAAGTATGATGCTAGGAGCCCGGCTCCCTGCACTGTGTTCGGTCCGGGACTTGCGGCCGAAATACGTCCGTCAATTACGGACGTAATTAGTGTGTGTGCACATACCCTTAGGGTCTGGCTTCTTTTGTCAGTGTCTCTTATGGGGTGTAGCTTATCTGGTGTGAGTGGCTAATGGGGTGTGGCTTTCTTCCTAGAATTTCTGCATACAAATAAACAAAGAAAACGGGAATGTTATTGGTGAGCCCCGCCGACACTAGTAACTCGTAGCGCAGGGACTCCTTTTGTTTATGAAGGAGTCCCCGCACTTGGTTTATAATGGTACCTCAAGTGATCCTGCTCCACTTTCAAGGCTCAGTAAACTAAGCAGGGACAGTAATTTTCCGGGACTCTCTCTGTAAATTTGGGACAGTGCCAGCAAATTTGGGACTGTTGGCAAGTATGTAATAAGGATCTAAGGCCATTTATTTACATCTGTCTGATGTTTACAGAAAAATATACCCTTTAATGTCCCGTTGATTTCATGGGATTTTTCTAATGACAAACGGCATCAGTTGCCTTCAGTTAGCCTCTGTTCCTTTAGGTTTCAATTGTAAAATATAACTGAAACCTTTAAGGTTATCAGGATCCATCAGTTGCCTTCAGTTAGCCTCCGTTCCATTAGGTTTAAATTGTAAAATATAAACTTAAACCTGTCAGGTTATCAGGACCCATTATGATTCCATGACAAACCCTTTCAAAAAGGGATCTGTCATGGATCGGCCAGAGATGGAAGTTTTAACGCAAATATGACCATCGCATCAGGCCATTTTCACAAAAGTGAAGATTTCGTCAGTATGTTGCATCCGTATTTTTAATTCAAAACCAGGAGTGCATAGTATAAGGCTATGTTCCCACCTGCACACATTCCGCCAGGAGTTCTGTTGGGGTGTCTGGAACTTTTGATGAAAAGAATAGCACAGCATGCAGCTCTCTTCTTCCTGACAATAAGTCAATGTGGACCGCGGTCACCATTCTGATCTCTCACATAATGGATCCATCACAGCGGCTTGGCTTCAGTTCGGTAAACACTCCCTGTGTTTAGGATCCACTCAAAAATACGGATACAAAATACTAACCAGATCTGCACTGTGTGAAAGTGGCCTAACTCAGATTTTCCGTAGGGAAATCCACCGTGCATTTGTTTAAAAGTCTGCGTCAGAAATCTGCGACTAAAAACTCGATTGGCCATCACGTCTGCACTCTGATTATCCCCATTGTTATTCAATGGAGCTAATCTGCAACTTTTCTGCATGGAATTTGTGGCAATAATGAAAATGCTGTGGATTTTAAAATCTGCAGTGCATAATGACATATTTTCGTGAGCGAATGAATGGGGGTATAAAAAACCCCATCCACATGCATTGCCGGCAGAATGTTAGCGGATACTGTCAGGATTCAGGTGTTAACATAGCCTATGGATTTCACACAAATTGGAGGTATATAGGTCTGCTCCATGGAAAAATAGAGCAACAAGATGTGGGAAGGGGAGTCAAAGAAGCACTAGCTTAGTGTAATGAAACATGTAGTTTACTGTCATTTTTTTTTTAGCTCCATCTGTGCTTCATTTTCCACAGTTACGGACCATAGAGGTTGTCATAGGAATCAATTATTCTGTAGTCTTTCTGGGTTTTGTGTTTCCCAAAGACTGAATTTGGTGTAGAAAATAAGAAATTAATTGTAAACACAGAATTTATTTTGAAAAAATATCATTGAACACATTTCTTACATATACAGAGTGTGTGTGTCTATGTGCATATATATTCCATAGATATATTTTTTTACAAGATAAAGAAGTTTCAAGGGATTTGCTGAAATTTGTATTGTTAAAGAGGATCTGTCACTAGTTTAGTGATGCCCTATCTCCTAGCTAATCTAATAGATGCTGTCACACTGAGAATGGTAGTGAAAATTGTGTCCGAAAACATGTATTATTTTAAAAGTTATACTAGGAGAGAGGAAAAGGCATATGTACAAAATTGCGCACACACAAAATAATAAGAAAGGGATACGAAAAAACGGGAATTAAAAGATCTATCTAATATCTATATAGATATTATCTTGCACTTTTGCACTTTATATTCTTGTGTGGTTCAGCATGTGGTTACCTTCCAGGTTTACTAGTTGCACATAATACATTTATACGGCTATTGTATTCTTTTGATATTGGCTCATATTGTCCCATTTGGAACCCTATTTGAGATTTCTGTCGGTGGTTTGCTTCCTGTTTCATTTTTACAGGTTAGCTGATTCTTTCTGCTTTTTAAATGGTTTTATATTTTGTATGTAGTGTATAATAAAGTTTGGTCTTTCCATTCCCGTTTTTTCGTATACCTTTCTTATTATTTTGTATGTGCGCAATTTTGTACATATGCCTTTTCCTCTCTCCTAGTATGCATATTTTTTGCATGTTACTGCAGCACCTCATATGCCCATACGTCCCCATCTTTTTTATTTGAAAAGTTATGAGCTTTTTTCCAAATATGTAAATGAGCCTATACTTGACAAATGGGTGTCAACACCAGACAATCTACTGAGGTGGAGCTACCTCACGACCTCTGACACTGTCCTATCCGCATGAAGCTGCTTCACACAGTGTAAGAGACTGAGGCTGGAGGGAAGGGGATCACTTAAAACAGCCACACCTCGGGTGGTGGACCACCTAGAACAGTTGGTGTTATATTTAGTTCTGGTGTCATATTAAAGATGAAATTTTAATCTTTCATACGGCACCTGGATCGCAGTTCTATCTGTGAAACAACCGGAGATATCACCAGTTGAAAACACAGTCGGGAATGGAAGGTGTATACTATATGATCACGCTGTATTGCTGGGCTGGGAAGAGGAGAACTGTATGACGCTGATTGGACAGCGTCATACAGAAGACATTACACCGCCCAGAGTGAAAAGAAAGAGTTACCTCCCATTTTCAAGTATAGCCAAATTAGCATATTTAGAAAAATGCTCATAACTTTGCAAAAAATAAGTGTTTTTGAAAAGAAATCACACTGTAGTTATCCACATCATAGCGCCTATTAGATTATTCAACAGATAGGGAATTAATAAACTAGTGACAGATCCTCTTTAAGGACAATTAAGAAGGTTTAAATAGGACTATTTACTTTCTGTATTTTTATCTCACTGGGGAATCTTAACCTCTTCCCGCGCTACGCCGCAACTGTACTTCCCGCAGAGGGCTTGCTTCCCGCACCATGACATATAGTTGCGGACCGGTTCCCGGCGCACACTGTCCTAACGGACAGTGTCCAGGAACCGGGAGGTCAGGTGCCCCGACAGCTGACACTCCAGACTTGCCGGTCACCGCTGATTTTGTCAATTAACCCCTTAAATGCGGTGACCGATTGCGATCGCCGCATTTAAGGGGTTTGAAGCATATCGGCAGCCCCCACAAAGTGATTGTGGGGGCTGCAAATGCTTGTCATGGCAAACAGAGGCCAGACAATGGCCTCCGGGTTGCCATGTACGGAAGCCTAGGAGGAGCTGCCGGAGGCTTGTCCTCTTAGGCTTCCTGTCAGAGTGACTGTCACGTCACAATGACAGTTAGAATACATTACACTACGTAGATAGTGTAATGTATTATAGCAGCGATCGAAGCTGCAAGTTCTCAAGTCCCCTAGTGGTACACATAAAAAAGTTAATAAAAGTGTAAAAATAAAAGTTATGTTAAAAAAAACCATTTTTTTTTCCCCTCTAATATGTATTTTATTATAAGAAAAAAAAATGAAAGCGTTAAAAAAAAGTACACATATTTGGTATCACCACGTTCGTAATGACCCAAACTATAAAACTATAATGTTATTTTTCCAGCACAATAAAAACGCAAAAATAACAATAAAAACCAATGCCAGAATCACTATTTTTTGGTCACCACCCCTCACAAAATAGAGAATATAAAGTGATCAAAAAGTCACATGTACCACAAAATTGTACCAATAAAAACTACAACCCATCCCGCAAAAAACAAGCCCTCACAAAGCTTTTTCGACCGAAAAATAAAAAAGTTATGGTGACACAGAAAATAAATTATTTTATAAAAAAAGTGATGTTATTCTGCAAACGCTGCAAAACATTAAAAAAAACGATCTAAATTTGGTATTGCCGTAATCGTATTGACCCGCAGAATAAAGTAAAATTGGCATTTATAGCGCACGGTGAACGCTGTAAAAAAAAAAAAAACACTGTCAGAATTGCTAGTTTTTGGTCACCTGGCTTGCAAAAAAATGGAATAAAAAGTAATCAAAAAATAGCATTTACCCCAAAATGGTACCAATGAAAACTACAGCTTGTCCCGCAACAAATAAGCCCTCATACTGCTCTGGTGGTGAAAAAATAAAGAAGTTCTGGCTCTCAGAATATGGCGATGCAAAATGTGCAGAGTGTTGCAAAAGCGGATAAGATCGGGCGCCATTTATCAGTGCGACACTGGCAAAACATCTATGAATTATTATTTATTTAACGCATTAATATACCCTCTTATTATGCCCTGATGTTCTCCGCACAGATTAAATATGCCCCCACATTAAAAACTGAAATACCAGAAAAACCCCGAACAACTACTACCAAGCAAAATCTGCGCTCCAAAAGCAAAATGGCGCTCCCTCCCTTCTGAGCCCTGCAGCATGCCCAAACAGCAGTTTGCGCCCACATATATGGCATCGCCATACCCGGGAGAACCCGCTTAACGTTTTATCAGGTATTTGTCTTCGGTGGCACAAACTGGGCACAACATATTGTGCACTAAAATGGCATATCAGTGGAAAATTGCAATTTTCACTTTGAACCATCCGTTGCGCATAAACCGCTTTGCGCACCACGACTTAATACCACGTTGTGGTGTTGGGGTTGATGTATGGAGCTGGCTCATGTGCTGAGCCTGCTCCATACGCTGCGGGTCTCAGCTGTGTACAGCTGACACCCAGGACTAACAGACAGGAATAGCGATCGTGCTGTTACAGAAGCCTGTAAAATTAACAATATACTGCAATACGTTAGTATTGCAGTTTATTGTACCAGCGATCCAATGATTGCTGGTTCAAGTCCCCTAAGGGGACTAATAAAATGTGTAAAATAATTAAAGTTATTAGTAGTGAGACAAAAAAAAATTAAAAGTTCAAAAAGTAAACCTTTTCCCATTTTTCTTATAACGTAATGTAAAAAAAATAAAAAAATAAACAAAATTGGTATCGCTATGTCCGTAAAAGTCTGAACTATTATAATATACCGTTATTTAACTTGCACAGTGAACACCGTAAAAAATTTAATAAATAATTTAAACCGGCAAAATCGCAGTTTTTTTTGTCACCTTATCTCCCAAAACAAAGACTTTAATATAACTTTTTTATTACTTTTTATGTACTAAAAAATGGTACCAATAAAAACTACAGTTCGTCCCGCAAAAAATAAGCCCTCATAGCGCTCAATCAACCGAAAAATAAAAATGTTACAGCTCTCAGAATGTGGTGAAACAAAACAATTTTTTTTTTTTTAACAACTAGATTTTTCTTTGTAAAATATAAAAATAACTATATAAATTTGTTATCACCATAATTGTATTGAGCCGCACAATAAAGTAAAGTTTTTGCTTTTAACCACATGGCGAAAGCCGTAAAAACGAAACCCCCAAAAATGGAGGAATCAAGGTTTTTTCCAATTTCAGCCCGCAAATAATTTTTTGTCAGTTTCCCAGTACATTTTATGGTACTTTAAATGGTGTCAATAGAAACTACAACTCCTCCCGCAAGAAACAAGCCCTCACACCACTCTATTGACAGAAAAAGAAAAAAGTTATGGCTCTTGGAATGCGGGGAGTGAAAAACTAAAATAAGAAAGCAAAAATTGGATTAGTCCTGGAAGGGTTAATTCATGTGTAATGAAAAAAAATGTATGACCACATGTGGGGCATTTCCGTACTCGGAAGAAATTTCCTTTATCCCTTGTGAAAATGAGAAAATTCAACATTTTAGTGGAAAAAATTTTGAAATTAATTTCCATGGCCTAATTCTAATATATTCTGCAAAAGACCTGTGGGATCTACTGTAAATGCTCACTATATCCCTAGAAAAATTTCTTGAGCGGTGTCGTTTCCAAAATGGGGTAACTTTTGGGGTGTTTCCACTGTTTCTGTCCATTCAGGGCGTTGCAAACGCGACATGACACCGAAAACCATTCCAGCAAAATCTGTGCTCCAAAATCCAAATGGCGCTCCTTCCACTCTGAGCCCTGCTGTGAGTACAATCAACAGTTTATTACCACATATGGGGTATTGCCATAATCGTGAAACATTGCTTTACAAATGTTGTGGTGCATTTTCTTCTTTATTCCTTGTAAATATTAAAAATTTGTATGTTTTTTCAGAAAAAAAGATTTTAATTTTTACAGACTAATTCCAATATATTTAGCCAAAACCTCTGTTGTCAAAATGCAAACTATAGCCCTAGATAAATTCCTTGAGAGGTGTAGTTTCCAAAATAGGGCAACTTTTTGGGTGTTCCCACTGTTTTGTTCCCTCCCTGGCGTTGCAAACGCGACATGGCACCGACAACCATTCCAGCAAAATCTGTGCTCCAAAATCCAAATGGCGCTCCTTCCCTTCTGAGCCCTGCTGTGGGTCCAATCAACAGTTTATTACCACATAGGGGGTATTGCCGTAATCGGGGGACATTACTTTACAAATGTGGTTGTGCATTTTCTTCTTTATTCCTTGTAAATATAAAAAAAATCTATTTTCATTTTTACAGACTAATTCCAATATATTTAGCCAAAAACCTGTGTAGTCAAAATGCTAACTATACATCTAGATAAATTCCTTGAGAGGTGTAGTTTCCAAAATGGGGTAACTTGTGAGGTGTTTCCACTGTTTTGGCACCACAGGACCTCTTCAAACCTGACAAGGTGCCTAAAATATATTCCAAAAAAAAAAAAAGGAGGCCCAAAATCCACTAGGTGCCCCTTTGATTCATAGGCCTGTGTTTCAATCTATTAGCACACTAGGGCCACATGTGGAATATTTCTAAAAACTGCAGAATCTGGGCAATAAAATATTGAGTTGCATTTCTCGGGTAAAACCTTCTGTGGTACAAAAAACAAATGTATGCCAAATAAATTTTGGCCAAAAAAATTACATTTGTAAATTTCACCTCTACTTTGCTTTAATTCCTGTGAAATGCCTAAATGGTTAAAACACTTTATGAATGCTGATTCAAATACTTTGAGGGGTGCAGTTTTCAAAATGATTTATGGGGACTTTCTAATATATAAGGCCCTCAAAGCCACTTCAGAACTGTACTGGTCCCTGAAAAAATAGTATTTTAAAATTTTCTTTAAAATATGAGAAATTGCTGCTAAAGTTTTAAGCCATATGGGAAATGTTAATTAGTAACTATTTTGTGTGCTATTACTATCGGTTTTATAAGCAGATACGTTTAAATTTAGAAAAATGCTAATTTTTGCAAATTTTCTCTACATTTTGGTGTTTTTTAGAAATAAATACTGAATTTATCGACCAAATTTTTTCATTAACATAAAGTCCAATATGTCACGAGAAAGCCGCTTGGATAGGTAAAAGCATTCCAGAGTTATTACCACATAAAGTAATACATGTCGGGTTTTAAAAAATCGCCTGTGTCCTGAAGGCCAAAACAGGCTGGGTCCTGAAGGGGTTAAGTTAGTTTTGTTTGAAGGACAAAGTTGTATTGTTGTTTGGAGCTAATGTGATCTGAAGTGTATTCTGGTGCCAACTTGCATAAAGACTGATACTCTTAAACAGTGGCGGATTAAGTAAACCATGGGCCCTGGGCTGTTCCACAAGCTTGGGCCCCCTTCTCCACCACCGCCCTGCCATGTCATGTCTATATTAAACACCACCTTTCTGTGTGAGCATTGACAAATGAGTGCTACGATTCCCCTTGTCAAAGGGCTGTGTCCCTACACACTGACAGTCTCCAACCATCGCTGACAGTATCACACTGTGTAGGGACACATCCTCCTGACAAGGGGAATGGTAACACGCATTTGTCTAAAAAACGCAGAAATATAGGACATGTCGTCAGTTTTACGCAGCGGACTCACGCTGTGCAAAAATCACTGACAGTCTGCACTGCCCCATATACTTGCATAGGTCCGTGCGACGCGCGTGCAAAGCGTTCGTGTAAATCGCGTGAAAAGCGTTCGTGTAAATCTGCCCTTATGGCTCTTGGGGGGGAAGGAGTTATTCCCCTATAGAACCCTGAACAGTCAATCAAACGCTCTGCCCCCCCCCCCCCCTGCAGTATAATAACTACTGAGGGCTCCATGGGGGAGATTATACTGCAGGGGGGGGGGGGGGGGGTTCTGAGAATCTGACTTACTGCAGAGGGCTCTATGGGTGGGAAATTATTTTGCACACAAAAAATGTGAGATTAAACACCCTATATACAATTCACACTAACACCAAACACTATATATTCAAACCACACACACTGTATAGACTTACATTATAGACACTATAAACACAGCACACACTATATACACAGCACACACTATATACACAGCACACACTATATACACAGCACACACTATATAGACTTACATTATGACACACACACATAAACACACACTACATAGACTTACATTATAGACACTATATACACAGCACACACTATATAGACTTATATTAACACACACACACACACACACACACACACACACACACACTCTCTCTCTCTCTGTCTCTCTCTCTCTCTCCAGTCTCTTCCTCTACGGTGCTTGTCTCTGGCAGCCTCCAGGACCTTAATCATGTGACTGTGACGTCACCACAGGTCCTTCACCCTCTAGTTTCAGTTTTGGCGTTATCAGGCAGCTGCTGGAGGTTTAGACAGGAGGGACAGTGTACAGCTACACAGAGGAGCAGACTGTCAGGGAGACTCCAGCACCTGCCAATCACAATCTCTGACAGTCTGCTCTCTACAGCTGATGTGCTGTGCCCCTGTTCCCTGGCCGCAATTGACTCCCCCTGCACATTCCCCCCGCCTCTTCATCAGCACGTGGGACCGATGATCACTAGAATGCGGCCGGCAGCAGCAGCCCTGGAGAGTTTTGTTTCTCTTGTGTGCGGTGTGGGAAGCTATGGGCCCCCTGCAAGCCTTGGGCCCCGGGCGACCGCCCGAAACGCCCATATGGGGATCCGCCACTGGTAACACCCCTTAGCAGTGAGTACAGTCACGTCACTTATGACGTAACCGTCCATTCTGATAGCCGGAAACCGGAAGTTACAGCATGTACGTGGCTGAGCAGGAAGTTCGGATTTTGGGTTAGCGAGGCATCATGTGACCAAAGAAGAAATATACCGCTACGAACATCTGATGAAGCGCAAGTACATTGAAAAAATATTTGGTTGTACATATTTAGTTAGGCAGAAGAGGATTTATTGGTTCCGGAAAACCCCTTTAAGGACCCTATTATTGTGTCAAAGACTGGGCTGACCTGAGAATGCTTTGGCACTTGGTGGACCAGTCCAACCCTGGCCTAGACCCTCACGATGACTAGGATGATGGAGCTTTGACACTTTTGGCTGTCATTGGCCTCTTTTGGTGTCGCTCACGAACAATGTTGTTCGATAAAAGATTATAATGGCCAGTTGGACTACAGTCTTTAGTCTCCAATCAAGGATATACAGATATCTGCATAGGAGCTGTATACACAGAATTATCGATTTTTAATAAAGATTACCTGCAATGTTGCTTTATTTTAATAGCCTTTTAGTAAGCTTTACTTAGTCATTTTTAAGTTTTAGGTCTAAATAATTTATCAACCCTGGGTGAACAAACAATGGGCCCTATAGCAAATACCAGAGCCCATGGAATATGCTAATGTAATATCAATCCAATAAAGGAGAAAGGATATAATACTGCATTCAATGGCAAGTTTTATACCCACGTCCTGATATATATGAATAGACTTTTGACAAAACTGGAGCACACCGATGACGTTTGGAGAACAAGACTCTATACACTTATTATACCAAAGTGATGGGTTCAAATCAACTTCAAATGGGGTTGCTTCTGCTGGATCTTTGAGGCCCATCATCCATCAATGTGTTAGAATCGGGCCCACTGGAGACTTTGTTGGTGGGCCTAGTACACCATGTAGCCAATCAGATAATATAAATTATGACCGCAGATTGTCTGCTGTTATCTGTGCTGATTTAGTTGAAAACAGTGACCCATCAACTCATGTGAATATATTAACCCCTTCAGGACCAAGGTCATTTTCTCCTTCAGGACCAGACCCATTTTTTCAAATCTGACATGTGTCACTTTATGTGGTAATAAATTCTGAATGCTTTTAGCTATCCAATCG
This sequence comes from Rhinoderma darwinii, assembly GCF_050947455.1. Classification (NCBI taxonomy): domain Eukaryota; kingdom Metazoa; phylum Chordata; class Amphibia; order Anura; family Rhinodermatidae; genus Rhinoderma; species Rhinoderma darwinii. Next base: position 613,004,009 of record NC_134687.1, read on the forward strand.
ATTATGAGATTGTTTTCTCGTGACATATTGTACTTTATGTTAGTGAAATATTTGGTCGATAAATTCATTGCTTATTTGTGAAAAACACCAAAATTTAAAGAGAATTTGAAATTATGATTTTTCTAATTTTAAATGTATCTGCTTGTAAAACAGATAGTAATACCACATAAAATAGTTACTAATTAACATCTCCTATATGTCTACTTTATGTTTGCTTTGTTTTTTGAACATCCTTTTATTTTTCTAGGAAGTTACAAGGCTTAGAACTTTAGCAGCAATTTCTCACATTTTTAAGAAATTTTCAAAAGGCAATTTTTTTTCAGGGACGAGTTTAGTTCTGAAGTGGTTTTGAGGGCCCTATATATTAGAAACCCCCATAAAACACCCCATTTTGAAAACTGCACCCTCAAAGTATTCAAAACAGCATTCTGAAAGTGTGTCAACCCTTTAGGCGTTTTACAGGAATTGAAGAAATGTAGAGGTGAAATTTTCAAATTTCATTTTTTTTTTACAAAATTCATTGGTAATACATTTTTTTCTGTAACACAGAAGGTTTTACCCGAGAAACACATCTCAATATTTATTGCACAGATTCTGCAGTTTTTAGAAATATCCCACATGTGGCCCTAGTGTGCTAATGGACTGAAGCACAGGCCTCAGAAGCAAAGGAGCACCTAGTGGATTTTGGGGCCTCCCTTTTTTAGAATATATTTTAGGCACAATGTCAGGTTTGAAGAGGTCTTGTGGTGCCAAAACAGTGGAAACCCCCAAAAGTGACCCCAATTTTGAAACTACACCTCTCTGGGAATTTATCTAGGGGTGTAGTTAGCATTTTGACCCCACAGGTTTTTTTGCTAAATTTATTCGAATTAGTCTGTGAAAATGAAAATCTACTTTTTTTCTGGTAAACCTTAGAATTTTCGAATTTTTGCAAGCAATAAAGGAGAGAAAGCACCACAACATTTGTAAAGCAATTTCTTCCGATTACGGAAATACCCCATATGTGGTAATAAACTGCTGTTTGGACCAACGGCAGTGCTCAGAAGGGAAGGAGCGTCATTTGGATTTTGGAGCGCTGATTTTACGGGAATGGTTTTCGGTGCCGTGTCGCATTTGCAACGCCCTGAGGGACCTAAACAGTGGATTTTGCAGCTCAGATTTTACTGAATTGGTGCCTGGGGGCCATGTCACATTTGCAGAGCCCCTGAAGTACCAGTACAATAGACATTCCACAGGTGTGATCCCATTTTGGCTATACACCTCAATTAATTAAATTAGAGGTGTAGTGAGCATTTTGATCCCTCAGGTGTTTTATAGATTTTATTGGAACTGGCCCGTGAAAATGGAAAAATATTTTTTTTCCAATAACATGTAGATTTAGCTCAGAATTTTTCATTTCCACAAGGAATACAGGAGAAAAGGCACCCAAAAATGTGTTACACAATTTCTCCTGAGTAGGGAAGTACCCCATATGTCTTTGTAAACTGCTATTTGGACACACGGCAAGGGTCTAAAGGGAAAAAGTGCAATTTCGTTTTTGGAATGGAGATTTTACAAAATTAGTTTTTGGTGCCATGTTGCATTGCGCTGAGGTACCAGTACAGTGAAAACCCCCGAAAAGTGACCCCATTTGGGAAACTACACCCCTCAAGGAATTCATCTAGTAGTGTAGTAAGCATTTTGACCCCAAAGGTTGTGCAGAAATTAGTGTACAGCAGATGTTGGAGATTGAAAATTGCCATTTCCCACAGATATGCTTTTTCAGTGCCCAATGTGTTAAGCCCAGCTTGTACCACTGGAGACACACACCCCATAAATTGTTAAGCGGTTCTCCAGAGTACAGTCATACCCCATATGCAGGGGCGTAACTAGGAAAGACTGGGCCCCATAGCAAACTTTTGACTGGGGCCCCCCCTCCGCTGGGTAACACACAGCCCCTCCCTTGTAGATAGTGCCTCCCTATAGATTCCACCACACAGCGCCCCCTATAGATAGCACCATACCCAGCCCCCTGTAGATAGCGCCATACACAGCCCCCTGTAGATAACGCCTTACAGGCCCCCTGTAGATAAAGTAGGCTAGGCCGATACGAACGCGGCGATACCTATTATGTCTACTTGTGTAGTGCAGTGTATTGTTACTGTCATTTTACAACTGACAGTTGAGCCTATTACGTCCTGCCTCGGCAGGACCTAATAGGCTCCCGTACCTGGCAACCAGGAAGTCGTTGCTAGGCTTCCTGGTTGCCATTGCAACCATCAGCACCCCGCAATTTTTAGCGGGGGGCCAACGGGGTATAGAGAGAGCCCCCTCCCTCAATAGCGACAGCGGCATTTGAGGGGTTAAATGGCGGCGATCAGAGAGAACTGTGATCGCCGCTGTTGCAGCGGGATGTCAGCTGTATGTTACAGCCGACACTCGCGGAAGATGAAGCACGCACAGCTCCTGTTCCCGCTTCAGCCTCAGTGCGTAACTGTACACCCATTTGCGGGAACGACCCGCTAAAAAGGACGTACAATAATGCCCATTTGCGGGAAGGGGCTAAGGCTGTATATTACAGGGGGTGTGTCAACAAGGCAACCAAGGCAATGGTCTAAGCAGAAGTGTAGGAGTGTGTTGATCTTGTTGAAGGCAGTGACCAAGCATTCACATGAGGGCAGCATTTAAAAAGCAATTTAACAAGCACAATGAAAAGAAACCTGACTTAATGTCAAGCTTAGTCTTTTTTAAAGTGGATTTCAGAACAACTAATATGTGTATTTTCTGATAAACCTATTTTCAACATGTAGGAGAATGAAGCCGTAAAGTGAACATCAAAATTGATCGAAGATTGCTACTTTCACTGTGTAATTTTCACACTATGCCTAATTTCCAGCAAAATGGCAGCAATTTGTGTTCAATTAGATTACTTTCAGATAATACTTCTTGCATACTTCTATAAATCTCAGTCCTTAAACTTTTCAACATCCATTAAAGTATCATTTAAGAATGGATGGAATTAATTTTAAGTCTTTATGGTTATATGTTGTTTAACAGGACTGGAGAAGGATTGTAATCATTTTATATAATAAGAGATCATAGTGAGAACTAGTGACACCCCCCAGCTTTTTTATTTTATTTATTTTTTATTTTTTTAAAGAGCTAGTTCTGCAGACCCTGTAGATTGCATATGCAGACCAAAGATTGCTTACAGATGGTAAAAAAAAGCTAATAAAAAATATTTTTAATAATTGTGATCTTCCTACACAAGGGGAAACATTCCATAGGGGCAGATCATGCAATTGCTATGGGGCTCTTGGAGAAATGGGCCCCAGACCTGTTTGGTCTCATCCCCTTTGCTACCTGTGCAGGAGTAAGTTGTTAGCCCAAGAGGAATAAAAAAGGAGTAAAGGGGAAAACCAACACCAGTCCTTTACAGTATGTCCTGGGGGGCCCACTCTTCCCTAAGTACACAAGTTCTCATATGTGTCTTAATAAAAAATGGCTACCAATAAATATGTATTAGACATTGGTATGTCATGAGACCCAATATCCAATGCTGAGCAACAATAAATGTTTTAGAGTTGCTCTCAATATACATATATAATTTCCAAAAAAATAAATAAATAAAAATATATATATATATATATATATATATATATATATACACATTTCAACATACGGCTGGAGAATAATCCGGATGCAAACAATGTATGGTGTATCATGCAGATTTCTGCAAAACCATCAGTTTTAGGTTTATTTATAACTTCGTGCTTTCAGTTAACAACCATCAACCAATCAGATAATTACAACAGTAGGATATATACGTCACTTTTACATAAAGTAAGCTACTTCACTAGGTGTAGACTATCACATGGTATTATCTATGTTCTGTATTTCTCAGCACTAAATTTTATGACATATATAATAATGTTTTCTTATCTATAGTACCTCAGGATGCCATGTGCATCCTGTCTTCTGTGTGGTGGCTAGAATTGTTTTACTGATTTAGACATCTTATTTCCAAACTGCTTATGAGAAATTTTTGTACAATTAATATTTTTTAATTGATACAGTTTTTTTGATAATTAATAAAATAAACTATAATATTAATAATCCTTAATCTCAACTACTCTTACATTTCCCCTCTTTTTGACAAAATACTGTATTCAACTATTCTGTCCCTATTGGACCCGATACCCCTATGGAAGCTCGGATCTTCCTATCACTTCCTTCACTAGTATAGTAGCCATTAGATTGGGGAATCTACCTATCATGAGTTACAGTGGATACTGTGGTATGGCACAGATTAACACGGGTAGCTGTGTAAACTGTGGGATCATCAAACTTGCCTTGAGATCCGTTCCCACAGATCAGCTGTAAGTCATTTATCTAAAGAACAAATTAAGAATATTTCGGTCACACATGAGTTTATCCCTTCCTAATCCCTTCCTACCCTACATAACAAATTTAAAACAAACTGGAGAGGAGTCTTATTTTACAAAAGCTATAGCAATTAAAACAAGTGAGAAGTAGAATGATAATTAAAATGACAATTATAGGGTGGAAAATCCAGTTGAAAACTCCTTTTGCCGTTGAGGACAATACCTTAAAGACATCATATCAATGATGCTGGGTATCAGTATCTATCTTGGTTCCCAAATCAACAAGTCGATCCTTTATCGGATGCTTTAAGGACAATATTTTGTCTCTTTTCCAATGTTGTCAGGGCCTCGCGTTCAGACCAAGAAAGATTATTTTCCATTCCACTCATATCCTGACCCAAAGCCTTTAACTCATGTCCTACCAATTCGACAAACAGATCCGTAGGGGTAAGAATATCCGGGACAGAGTGATGCACAGTTGCTTTGATCCTATACCACAAGAAGGAACATGGCTTGATAGGAAGATTCCAGGTACATACAAATGTGGTAGTTCTAGAGCTTGCAACTTTATCCAGAATGGGAGAAAATTCAAAAGTGTCACCACCGAAGTCGAGTATGATATTCGAGATTTTGTGAACTGTAAAACAGCAGGGGTGGTGTATCTTATCACATGTCCTTGCCCGCTGAACTATGTGGGTAAAACTGTTCGGCAATTTTGGCGCCAGATTAGAGAACATGTTGGAGATGTGATAAATGAAAGAGATACTCCCATATCTAAGCATGTACATGCTAAACATCAGGGCAGAGCAGAATGCCTAAAATTTCAGGCGATTGAACTGGTGCGTCCTCCTAAACGTGGAGGGGACTGGGACAATTTAATCCAGAGAAAGGAGGCCCAGTGGATCTACAGACTGGCATCTATATAGCCAGAGGGTCTAAACGAGCAAACTAATTATACCTGCTTTATTTAAAATTGTCCTAATGGAATTCTCCATTGGTGGCAGTTAAATGAATTTGCATGTGTGTATTGCTTTATTGTTTGCACTCCTTATTAGTCAAACTTTATTCTCAAACAATTGGTGTAGTGGTCCTTAAATACGGCCAGTATGTATCATTTTTTCAGGAAACACTATTATCTACCTACCTATTCATACCTAGCGTGTGTACAGAGGTGTTGCTAGTATAATGGCTGCCAGATTGTCATCACTTATCTGTCTGGCAGTTTTTCTATAAATTTCGGACCTGATTCTCTAGTCTTTTGGGCTCCTGGAGGAGGCTGATTTGCTTGGTCATTATACAACCCGTTCTAAACACTGTTGGTAAAGGGTTCTCCTGCAGCTACAGTGCAAAGACTTGCCAAATCACTCCAACTGGCATCAAAATCTTGTAGGATTTTTATAATCTGCCATCCAAAGCAGCTCACTCCGACTCCAAGCCTTTTACCAAGTAGTGGTTTCTACCCTGTCTGCTGCAACACCAGGCTATGGCACCATAGTGGTCTGTGTTATTACTGGATATGCTGGGGCAGTGGGGGCTGTTGCTTGTGGGTTGTACATTAACGATTCCTCATAAGGAGGTAATTTCCCCAAATCTCCAACCATAAGGATCTGTGTATACATAGGGTTATTAGTACCACAATATGGGCAGCATTTAGGACCATCAGCATTTGCACACCCAGGAATTAGATCTTAATGGTTTAGGCTTAGCTAGACTTTCTATTGCCTTCATTTGGGTGTCTGCTAGTCTGGTACTCAGCACTTTCTGTGGGGCTTCATAATCTCTCTCCTGTTTTCCTGTCTGCAAGGTACAATCTGATTCACGCCCCAACTCTCAAATTGTGACATTTCACACATACACTTGTATCCTGATGGTTACAATGTCCACACACTCCACACTTCCCTCCATAACGTCCCTGTCTCTTTTGCTCATGGGTTCTTGGTAAAGAAGGGTACAGGGTAGGTATGGGACTAGTTATTTCTCCTGTTAGGAATGGTTTGTTAACAAGTTTAGGAGAGGTCACTGGCTGAGGAGAAGTAGCAGGAGGTTGACCTCTTACTGCTGCAACCCTAGGGCCGGCATTGTGGCAACCAGTGGTGTCTCTGTTCTCCCTCTCCTCTGGTATGCCTCCTCTAAATCTGAATGTTCCCTTTGTTGTTCATATTTCTCAGAAGTCTTAACCCATGCTCCAACTTGGTCTCCTAATCTTTATATTGTCTATCCACCCATCATTTTGGAGACTAGAGTTACAAATGTGATTGGTCAAAGCCCTGACTTAACAAGTCTGCAAGCTCCACCCAATAGACTCATTCAAAAACAGGCAACCCCCTTAGGCTAATTAGTCTAATTTCTTGCAAAATGGCGCAATAGGACACTAAAAAGTTAGGAGATATCATTCACTTGATTACAAGTAAGTATTACATACACTACCGTTCAAAAGTTTAGGGTCACTTAGAAATTTCCTTATTTTTTAAAGAAAAGCACAGTTTTTTTTCAATGAAGATAATATTAAATTAATCAGAAATACACTCTATACATTGTTGATGTGCTAAATGACTATTCTAGCTGCAAACATCTGGTTTATAATGCAATATCTACATAGGTGTATAGAGGCCCATTTCCAGCAACCATCACTCCAGTCTTCTAATGGTACATTGTGTTTGCTAACTGTGTTAGAAGGCTAATGGATGATTAGAAAACACTTGAAAACCCTTGTGTAATTATGTTAGCACCGCTGTAAACAGTTTTGCTGTTTAGAGGAGCTATAAAACTGACCTTCCTTTGAGCTAGTTGAGAATCTGGAGCATTACATTTGTGGGTTCGATTAAACTCTCAAAATGGCTAGAAAAAGAGAGCTTTCATGTGAAACTTGACAGTCTATTCTTGTTCTTAGAAATGAAAGCTATTCCATGCGAGAAATTGTGAAAGAAACTGAAGATTTCCTACAACGGTGTGTACTACTCCCTTCAGAGGACAGCACACACAGGCTCTAACCAGAGTAGAAAAAGAAGTGGGAGGCCCCGCTGCACAACTGAGCAACAAGACAAGTACATTCGAGTCTCTAGTTTGAGAAATAGACGCCTCACAGGTCCTCAACTGGCAGCTTCATTAAATAGTACCCGCAAAACGCCAGTGTCAACGTCTACAGTGAAGAGGCGACTCTGGGATGCTGGCCTTCAGGGCAGAGTGGCAAAGAAAAAGCCATATCTGAGACTTGCTAATAAAAGGAAAAGATTAATATGGGCAAAAGCACACAGACATTGGACAGAGGAAGATTGGGAAAAAAGTGTTATGGACAGACGAATCGAAGTTTGAGGTGTTTGGATCACACAGAAGAACATTTGTGAGACGCAGAACAACTGAAAAGATGCTGGAAAAGTGCCTGACGGCATCTGTCAAGCATGGTGGAGGTAATGTGATGGTCTGGGGTTGCTTTGGTGCTGGTAAAGTGGGAGATTTGTACAAGGTAAAAGGGATTTTGAATAAGGAAGGCTATCACTCCATTTTGCAACGCCATGCCATACCCTGTGGACAGCGCTTGATTGGAGCCAATTTCATCCTACCTCCAAATTATGCAAGAACTATTTAGGGAAGAAGCAGGCAGCTGGTGTTCTATCTGTAATGGAGTGGCCAGCGCAGTCACCAGATCTCAACCCCATAGAGCTGTTGTGGGAGCAGCTTGACCGTATGGTACGCAAGAAGTGCCCATCAAGCCAATCCAACTTGTGGGAGGGGTTTCTGGAAGCATGGGGTGAAATTTCACCCGATTACCTCAGCAAACTAACAGCTAGAATGCCAAAGGTCTGCAATGCTGTAATTGCTGCAAATGGAGCATTATTTGACGAAAGCAAAGTTTGAAGGAGAAAATTATTATTTCAAATAAAAATCATTATTTCTAACCTTGTCAATGTCTTGACTATATTTTCTAGTCATTTTGCAACTCATTTGATAAATATAAGTGTGAGTTTTCATGGAAAACACAAAATTGTCTGGGTGACCCCAAACTTTTGAACGGTAGTGTACTTTCATTGATAAGAACTCAAAAACACAGCCAAGTGCTTTTTAAAGGAAGTGTCCATTTTGGAAAATTACTTTTTGTTAGGGGGATCGCTAACATAAGCTGATCGAAGAGTGTCCTGCTGCTGAGCCCCCAGCAATCAGCGAGGAAACCTGACCACAAGCGTTTAATTCCTCTGCAGTTCCACCACAGGAAAAATGAAGTATTATTACACAGCGTTCATTGAATTCAATGGCCTGTTTGGGTATTGCATTGAACTGCTAGATCCTCCAGAGGGAGGGAAGGAGGTGCTGTTTGTAGCTCCTCTCCCCACTCTGACTGAAAGATGAGGGTCCTGGTTGAAGAACCTCCTCTATTAACTCAGAATGGAAATTAGTTTTCTAATCCAGACAACCCCTTCAAATTTGCATTACAGAGTGATTTCTCAATGTGTATCGCTTTAAACTAAGAAAATAATAGAAGCCAAGTTCTTATGGCTGGAGGTTGAAAACTTTCCAGAGAAGAGATGTAGAACAGGATGAATGCTGAAAATGATGGAACAAAACCAATATTCCTCCACATCAATGTCTGTGTTTGTTTTAAGATGGAAGGTTTATATATGCTGTGTATCCAATATTTTTCTTTTATAGATTGACCTATCCTCTCCTCTCTGCTTCTAACTTCTAGGAAAATGATAACTGAGTCCTTGGAGGTTTTTATGTTCCTTATTGATTTTGAGTGTCTAGTAACAATGTGCTTATCTCAGACCTTTTTTTTTTGCTCTTTTTTTACTTTATATATTCTGAAGTTGTATTTGTTTTTTTACTTCTTTTATTTTTTTTAATAGTGTGTGGTTTAATATCACAAGTTTGTTTTTCAAACCATGAAACATAAGCTAAAAAATACACAAATACATAAATGCACATTGAAACTATCGTTAAATATCGTTTTTTCTGGCTGTCCATGTGCCTGAAAAAACAATTCTATGGCAGCTACGGGCTGGCCTAGATTTCCGCTATAATTTACACCAGTTTCTGATGTAAATGATAGTAAATTTGTCAGGATGCGGAAGCCCACACCCCTTTTCACTAAGCCCCGTTCACTTGCTTCCAGGGGCGTAACTAGGAAAGACTGGGCCCCATAGCAAACTTTTGACTGGGGCCCCACCTCTGCTGGGTATCACACAACCCCCCCCTTGTAGATAGTGCCTCCCTATAGATTCCACCACACAGCGCCCCCTATAGATAGCACCACACACAGCCCCCTGTAGATAACGTCATACAGCCCCCTCTGTAGATAACGCCATACAGCCCCCTGTAGATAACACCATACAGCCCCCTCTGTAGATAACGCCATACAGACCCCCTCTGTAGAAAACGCCATACAGCCCCCCTGTAGATAACACCATACAGCTCCACAGGATAGGGGATACATGTGTGATCGCTGGCAGCGATAAGGAGAACGGGGGACCGAAAGTCCCCCGAAGTTCTCCATGACTAACCTCGGACTTCCGGCATCTGCGCAGTTCAATAAAAATGAAAGGAGCGCTGGTCACGCATGCGCACAAGCGCGACCGGTGCTCCATTCATTTCTACGGAGCTGCCGACACAGACCCCGGAAGTCCGAGGTTTGTCATGGAGAACTTAGGGGGGGACTTTCGGTCCCCCGTTCTCCTCATCGCTGGGCGTCCCAGCGATCCCACATGTATCCCCTATCCTGTGGATAGGGAATGCATGTCTTTTGTAGGAACAACCCCTTCAGTGGCGTCGCGCTGTAGCAGCCATAGCGGCTGCTAGCGGAGCCTGCGGCCATGGGAGGGGGCCGTGCCGGCGGGTGCCATGGGCCCCCTCATGCTGCAAGCCCCGTAGAATTCGCTACGGCTGCTATAGCGGTAGTTACGCCACTGCGTATAGGTTTGTACGGCGTAAAACTACAGTTCCCAGCATGGCCGGAACAATGGTAAGGATATGCTGGGAGATGCGGTTTCACAAAAAAAAATCATACCACCATCATCTCGCTGCAGATCATACAATGACTACAATACTGATTAGAGGCAGAATAAACATTTACATTAAGTGACTCACCGGTGACGTCTCAGATTCTAGTTCTTTTCTTCTCCCTCCGGTTCAGACATCTATGATGGATTTCTCCCGGCCATGACCCATTTCTGCAGTTTTCCGTTTAGATGTCTTCAGCTTCTCACTTTTAAAACATTTCTGCACCTATAAACAAAGTTAAAATTCTCAACACATCTAAATATAACTGTCACACACACACACACACACACACACACACACACACACACACACACACACACACACACACCGTGCCCCCTGTAGATAGTGACCTACATAGAAGCCCCTGTAGATAGTGCCCACATATGGACTCCAGAGCTGCAAGGCAATAGTGCTAACCACTGAGCCACCGTGCTGCCCTACATATAGCTTCCCCTATAGTTAGTGCTCCACGTATAGCCCACCTCTGTATATAGTGTCCCACATATAGCCCACCCCTGTAGACTGTGCACTACATATAGCCACCCTGTTGCTAGTGCCCCACAGGTAACCCAACCCTGTATATAGTGTCCCACACATAGCCCACCCCTATAGAAAGTACCCTAAAAAATAGCTCCCCTATAGATAGTGCTCTACATATAGCCCACCCCTGTATAGTGTCTCACATATACTGCCCCACATATAGACCCCCCTGTAGATAGTGGCCCACATATAGACCCCCCTGTATATAGTGCCCCACATATAGACCCCCCTGTATATAGTGGCCCACATATATACCCCCCCCTGTATAATAGCCCACATAAAGACGACCCCCCCCCCCTGTAGATAGACCCCCCCATTATAGATAATGCCATTCACATTTTTATGAGGAAAAAAATAAATAAACTTGACATACTCACATGATCCCGTTCCCACGCTGTTCACTGGCGATGCAGACATGCTCTCTTCTGAGCATGTCTGCAGGAGCTGAACGAGCGTCCTCCAATGACGCTGATTGGCGGGGCAGAATGGCTTGCCCCGCCAATCAGCACCTTCCAAGCATGGAAGCGGCGCGATGATGTAATCGCGCCGCTAGCCAATCAGTGTCATTGTAAGGCACTGGATGGTCAGGCACAGAACATGCCCGGCCATTCAGTGCTAATTCATGTATTTGGCTGTTGCTAGCACTGGGGCCCCCTCCGGTGCTAGCGACACCTACAGGCATGAGAGGGCCTGTGTAAGGCTCGGCGGCGCGGGCCCCACAGTAGCGGTGCTACCGCTCAAGCAGCCATAACGGCTGCTAGCGGCGCTACCGGGCATTTGGGTGGGCGTGTCGGCTGGCGGCACGGGCCCCCTCAAGCCCCGGGCCCCGTAGCAGCCGCTACTGCTGCTACCGCGGTAGTTACGCCACTGCTTGTGTAAAGGATCTGCCAGGCACAGCTTCGGGGTTAACTCCCATAATTAATCAGTCAGCACCTGAATCTACATCCCTGAGACTGACTCCAGCTTCCGCCACTCAGGCTGGCAGGCTTAGGAGTGGGAGAGCCTATCGCAACCTGGCCAGACTCAGCTAGCTCCCGCCCTCGGTCTATTTAAGCCTGCCCTTCCTGTCCCTCGGTGCTTGTGATTCTTTTCGTGTGGTTTCCTGGCCCAGCTACAGCTCCTTCTATTTTGATCCTGCTCCATACAGACCCTGGCTTACTGACTACTCTTCTGCTCTTCGTTTGGTACCTCGCACACTCCTGGCTTGACTCGGCTTGTTCACCACTCTGGTTGCTCACGGTGTTGCCGTGGGCAACTGCCCCTTTCCCTTGCTTGTATTCCCTTGTATGTTTGTCGTGTTTGTCGTGCACTTACTGAGCGCAGGGACTGCCGCCCAGTTGTACCCCGTCGCCTAGGGCAGGTCGTTGCAAGTAAGCAGGGACAGAGTGGCGTGTAGACTAGGGCTCACTTGTCCGTTTCCCTACCCCCCGTCATTGCAGCTTGCTTCATTTATGTGTAAAAATGGAGTTTCGACTCTTCTGCCCCACAAATCTGGCGCAGAGTACTTTATAAATATGCCCCATTAAATTTTGATTTATGCTGCCCTAAAGATTCAGTTAATGAAATCGTATGTTATTGTTTGTTTTTTAACCTCCCCCAGAAATTTGACGTTTACTTACGTCAAAGCCAGGAAGAGGGAGTATGAGATGAGTCCGCCCCATACTACGTAGGTGTCAGGTGCTGGGACGGCCTAAGGTTGGACAGCGCCCTGTGTGGGATTCTCTATTGCCGCCCTCCACAAACCAAAAAATAACCACATATATAGACATGCACATACTGGAACATATATACTGTACATACACTACCGTTCAAAAGTTTGGGGTCACCCAGACAATTTTGTGTTTTCCATGAAAACTCACACTTATATTTATCAAATGAGTTGCAAAATGACTAGAAAATATAGTCAAGACATTGACAAGGTTAGAAATAATGATTTTTATTTGAAATAATAATTTTCTCCTTCAAACTTTGCTTTCGTCAAAGAATGCTCCATTTGCAGCAATTACAGCATTGCAGACCTTTGGCATTCTAGCTGTTAATTTGCTGAGGTAATCGGGAGAAATTTCACCCCATGCTTCCAGAAACCCCTCCCACAAGTTGGATTGGCTTGATGGGCACTTCTTGCGTACCATACGGTCAAGCTGCTCCCACAACAGCTCTATGGGGTTGAGATCTGGTGACTGTGCTGGCCACTCCATTACAGATAGAATACCAGCTGCCTGCTTCTTCCCTAAATAGTTCTTGCATAATTTGGAGGTGTGCTTTGGGTCATTGTCCTGTTGTAGGATGAACCTGGCTCCAATCAAGCGCTGTCCACAGGGTATGGCATGGCGTTGCAAAATGGAGTGATAACCTTCCTTATTCAAAATCCCTTTTACCTTGTACAAATCTCCCACTTTACCAGCACCAAAGCAACCCCAGACCATCACATTACCTCCACCATGCTTGACAGATGGCGTCAGGCACTCTTCCAGCATCTTTTCAGTTGTTCTGCGTCTCACAAATGTTCTTCTGTGTGATCCAAACACCTCAAACTTCGATTCGTCTGTCCATAACACTTTTTTCCAATCTTCCTCTGTCCAATGTCTGTGTGCTTTTGCCCATATTAATCTTTTCCTTTTATTAGCCAGTCTCAGATTTGGCTTTTTCTTTGCCACTCTGCCCTGAAGCATCCCGGAGTCGCCTCTTCACTGTAGACGTTGACACTGGTGTTTTGCGGGTACTATTTAAAGAAGCTGCCAGTTGAGGACCTGTGAGGCATCTATTTCTCAAACTAGAGACTCTAATGTACTTGTCTTGTTGCTCAGTTGGGCAGCGGGGCCTCCCACTTCTCTTTCTACTCTGGTTAGAGCCTGTTTGTGCTGTCCTCTGAAGGGAGTAGTACACACCGTTGTAGGAAATCTTCAGCTTCTTGGCAATTTCTCGCATGGAATAGCCTTAATTTCTAAGAACAAGAATAGACTGTCGAGTTTCACATGAAAGCTCTCTTTTTCTAGCCATTCTGAGAGTTTAATCGAACCCACAAATGTAATGCTCCAGATTCTCAACTAGCTCAAAGGAAGGTCAGTTTTATAGCTCCTCTAAACAGCAAAACTGTTTACAGCGGTGCTAACATAATTGCACAAGGGCTTTCAAGTGTTTTCTAATCATCCATTAGCCTTCTAACACAGTTAGCAAAAACAATGTACCATTAGAACACTGGTGTGATGGTTGCTGGAAGTGGGCCTCTATACACCTATGTAGATATTGCATTAAAAACCAGACGTTTGCAGCTAGAATAGTATTTAGTACATTAACAATGTATAGAGTGTATTTCTGATTAATTTAATGTTATCTTCATTGAAAAAAAACTGGGCTTTTCTTTCAAAAATAAGGACATTTCTAAGTGACCCTAAACTTTTGATTGGTAGTGTACATAGATGCACATATTTAGACATACAGGCAAATATACATACATACATATATATATATATATATATATATATATATATATATATATATACATATATATATATATATATATATATACACACACACACACACACACACTGGGTCATATACAAATAATTATAGGTACATATATAGACATACAGACTGTCGTGGAAGTTAATGGCTGAAAATATATTGGACTGAAATTTAGACGAGTGTTACAACAGACACTCACGCCAAGAACTTTATCCAGGAGATTTCATACCAATATATATTGAGAGAGGAGAAATAACACACAAACGCTAAGGCATGCTCAAAATAATCCTCTGGGGGTCTATTGCCAAACTCAATTACAATAATACCATTCAAAAAGAGTGTAGGCTTGAGATGAACCAATCAGAGACAATGTGATTAATATTTCTTATTCAGCCAATAGCAGACCATAAGAATATTTCAAATACATAGTTATAATTCTTCATTAAAATGCAGACATCAGGTAACACCTGCAGACAAGCATACAATGGGGTGGTGTAAACTGTTCTTTCCCATGATGGAGTTTGTTGCGATAACGATAAATAGTTGAATTTTATGTATGGGCGTTCAGCCAACCCGCTAGCCATGGATGTATGAAGACCACACGATAAATACATAAAGATAACACATTTCTTTGAGACTCGAGCAGAACTATGTAGAGGAAAGGTCATTAAAATATTGTAGAATACATATCTTAGTAATTCGGCATCCTGCTTGATAATTCATAATATAATTTAATACATAGAATATAAGCAAATAAACCATCCTTCACAAACCCCACTTTTTCTCATATTAAATTACAGAAATTATATATTATGATTATAAACCTCAAACAATATATCAATAGGGCCACAACTAATAATATAATGCCATCACCAATCTCAGATTTGGGTATAGGGTCCCACCTGTGTATTGACAAGTCCTGTACATTTTAATCATTTTCTGTCTTCTGTTCTTCACTGTCTGTCGCGCTTCGGGTAACCAACACAATTGTGGAGTCAGACTGTATGGTGGTGTCTAGTGGGGGATTTATTATTACCCTCCTCCTGGTTGTCACGAAGGGTCTGTGGACCCACTGAGCCGTACCGCCTTGGCGGTAAGGCAGCTGGCCAACAGGGCACAGGTGAAAGTCTATAGTTCGTATAGGTACCTGTGGCAGCTCAGACAGCATCAGGGCAGGCTCGGCTAGGACTAGGCAGCAGGTAGACGTCAGACGAGGTAAAGCAGGTCAGACGTGGAATACAGCACAATACGACTTTGGCACAGCACAGTTCTCCACCAGGATGGTATGGAATGCAAGGAACAGGAACTGGAACGAGAAACAGGAACTGGAACAGGTACAGGAACAGGAAACAGGAAACACACTAGGAGGCCATCACATAGACAAACTAGGAAACATCAACAACGCTCAAGCATAGAAGCAGGGGGCTGGACCCCTCTTATAGTCCAGGGTACTCACGGGTCAAAGTTCATCAAGAAGTCCGGTACGCGCTCTGCTGCTTTAAGAGCGGGCATGAGCGTGCGTGCGCACCCTACGGGATCCGGCTGAGGTGAGTGGAAGCGAGCACTGGGATCTCCTGAGGAGGAGGCTGGGACCAGCGCTTGCCGACTTGTGGCTGCGGCTGTCAGGAGGTGATTGGAGCTGACAGCCCGCAGCCATGGACATTACACTGGTCACTTATTTATTAAAACACTTGGATGCTGCTAACGGGTTTACTCAGGTTTTTGGTCTTTGCTTTACTTTGACCTTTGCTGATGTCATCAGAACTTGGCTTGGTCCTTCTCATCTGTCAGACACCGTCTCTTTTAGTATTAATCACTGGGCTGTACTGTGAGCCTGGGATGAGATCCCATGTAGACGGAGTAGTGAAGTTTTATTGTGAGTACCACAAACCCTCCGCATCTGTCCTTTTCCTCCGGCAAGTTGCTTGTCCGCACGGCTGCTTAGAATTGTGACTTTGTCGTCAGTTCAGGACAAGCGCGTTGTATTGGCTCAGGCTGTGCCTGCCGTATCTCAGTGATGGAGTTCATTACGTTAAAGTATTTTAGTTCATCTTTACTAGCACTTGCTGGGGACCCCCAACCCTTGTCAATTGTTAAAATAAATGCTAATCTGGTGATAACATTTACATAATATAAAAATTGTTCTAAGTACATACAATAACAATGTTAGGCCCTTAAACTAAATCAAACACACAACTTTATATAAGAAAAACTTCTCTTTCCATTGACAGAGCACCTAGAAAATGTGTAGTTACTGGGTACATTGTATTTGCACTTGGTATTACACTTTTCAGCAGGATTTGTACATTGTTTTGAGCTGATTACCTGTAATAGCTCCTACCTACAAAAATATACACAGATATCATATGTTTATCTGACAAGTGTCTCAAACCAATTTTTTCTTACATTGATTTGTATTGCATGGGAAGGCCTCTACCAAGATCCCTTCTCTTCGTGGGAGGCGGGTATGATAAAGTTGGCATCTGTCTGCCAGGACTGTTCTGTAGGCAAATCCAACAGCTCTAACAGAATTTAGCAGCAACAGCTGTAAAACCTGGGACATACCAATTAGATCCTACCAAATAGATCCTTGCAGTCTTGGGGGCATATGTGAGGTCACACACCATCAATGCAAGTGCCATCAAGAGTAAATTGGGTGTTACCGGTTTACCTTCCTTTATCCTTCCACATTCTGTTAGAATCTGGTTTTCCAGCCTTTTGCTCCCAGTTGGACACTTCCTGTGGAGAACAATCTTTTTCATCGCATAATCATTAATTGATCTTAATCAGATAATTCAGTTGAAAAAACCCATTAACAAATAACATCTTTACATTAAACGTTCACATTGAGCAGTACCCCTCAAGGCATTTATTGAGGGGTGCAGTGAGCATTTCACCCCACAGGCCTTTTCCATAAATGAATGCGCTGCGGATGTTGCAAATTAAAAATGTATATTTTTCCCTAGATATGCCATTTCAGTGGCAAATATGTCATGCCCAGCTTATGCCACTGGAGACACACACCCCAAAAATTGTTAAAAGGGTTCTCCCGGGTATGACGATGCCATATATGTGGAAGGAAACTGCTGTTTGGACACCCTGTAGGGTTCAGAGTGGAGGGAGCGCCATTTGGCTTTTGGAGAGCGGATTTTGCTTGGTAGTAGTTTTGTTTGAGTATTGCTGGTGTTTCCGTTTATAATGTGGGGGTACATGTAAGCTGGGCAGAGTACATCAGGGGCATAGTCAGGTGGTATAATAATGGGGTAAAAAAACAATAAAATGATCCATAGATGTGTGTTACGATGTGAAGCACTGATATATGGCTTTCTTTCTTATGCCCCTTTTGGTCCACACTCCGCACCTTTGCAGTTTGGGGAATTTTGTTGGGAAAGTGTTGTCCTGGTATAATACGGGCATCGGCGCTTCCAGGGAACATGTTTGGGCCCTCCCTTTCCTGGTTCCCTAATTTTTGGTCCTTGATAAATCGCCTCTTCAAACAACTGCATATTTTTTATTTCCTGACTTATTGGAGCCATAACTAATTTTATTTTTTCATAGACGTAGTTGTATGAGGGCTTTTTTTTGCAGGACGAGCTGTAGTTATTATTGGTACCATTTTGGGGTACATCCGACTTTTTGATCACCTTTTACATTATTTTTTGGGAGCATAGGTAAACAAAAAAAACGCAATTCTGGCATAGTTTTATTTAGTTTTTTTTATACAGCATTCACCAAGCGTTATAAATTACATGTTAACTTTATTCTGCGGGTCAGTACGATTCCGGCGATACCTATTTTATAGGACTTTTTTATGTTTTGCAACTTTTTGCACACTAAAACTACTTTTGTAAAAATAATGTATTTTGTCTGTCGCCAAGTTGTGAGAAGCATAACTTTTTAATTTTTTTGTCGACGCAGCTGTATGAGGGCTTGTTTTTTGCGAGACGAGCTATAGTTTTCATAGGTACCATTTTTTTAATATGTGCGACTTTTTGATCATTTTTTATTCCAATATTTATAGGTCACAGTGACCAAAAAACAGAAACTCTGATATAGTTTTTTACGGTTTTTTTAATGCGGTTCACCGCGTGCAATAAATAATATAATATTTTGATACCTCAGGTCGTTACGGTCGTGGCGATACCAAATACGTATGGTTTATTTATTTTTTTCAATAATAAAAGGACTTGATAAAACTTAATCCCCCTTTTACTCTTATTTTATTACTTGCAACTTTTATTGTTTTCAAACGTTTATTTTTTTCATTTTTTTTTTCACACTTTTTTTACACTTTTTCTCAAGTCCCACTAGGGGACTTGTAGGTACAGCTGTCAGATTTATTTTTTTCTAATACATTGCGTAATGCAATGTATTAGATCTGTCAGTTATTCACTGACAGCAAGCCGATTAGGCTTCGCCTCCCGGTGGGGCCTAATCGGCTTCCGTAATGGCAGAGCAGGAGACCATTGTGTCTCCTGTTGCCATAGCAGCAGTCGCCAGTCCCGATTGCCTGTTTGGGCTGGCGATCTGCTAGTAACCGCTAAGATGCAGCAATCGCTTTCGATTGCTGCATCGAAGGGGTTATTGGCAGGGATCGGAGCTAGCTCCGGTTCCTGCCGTTACAGGTGGATGTCAGCTGTAACATACAGCTGACTTCCACCGTTGATGACGCCGGATCAGCTCCTGACCCGGCGCCATTTTGCCGGCGGCTAAGGAAGCCGATCAGGCTCCGCCACCGGGCGGATCTTGACCAGCTTCCATGCTAGGCTGACCGGGAGGCCAGTATTAGGCCTCCGGTTACCATTGCAGCCACCGGAACCCCGGAAATTTCATTGCTGGGGTTCCGATGAGCTGCAAAAACCTTAAGTGCAGCGATCGCGTTTGAGCGCTGCACTTAAGGGGTTAATGGTGGGGATCAAAGCTAATTTTGGTCCCCGCCATTACAGTCGGATGTCAGCTGTAAGATACAGCTGAGATCCGACGATGATGGCACCGACTCAGCTTCTGAGCCGGTGCCAAACATTTGGCGTATGGGTACGGCAAAATGCGGGAAGTCAATGCTTTCCATGGCATACCCATACGGAAAATGTCGGGAAGGGGTTAAATAACTTACAACCATTTACTTTTAATACATCTGACCCACATTAATTACTGCAATGTACCTGGCTGCTACGTTTTCTTCACTCTTCCTATCTAAATTTACACCTGTATACAAATTGTTCTTTCTCACATCAACTTACTTGTAACCACCTGCAATCCCTTACTTTGTCATTTTAACTGATGCCTAGTTAACAGAGCTTAACTCCTGGCCATCCAGCATCCCTTATTCAGCTTTTCCACAAACCATTCTATTTATCAGATGCAAACAACCATCTTACGACTGCCAGCCTCTTCAACAATTTTTTTACAGTGTGTTATTTTGTCTTCACATTCTTCCAGCATCACAAGATCCATCTCCCATCACTCTTTAACATCCTTTACAATTACAGCCCCAGTTCCTTTTGCTCATTCAACTATATTGATGGCCAGGAACCATGCCCCAAGGCTGTCCCGCATTTTTGTCTCACTTTCTCCTGACCCCATGGTTGGAGAGCAGTAGGGTGATCTCCAGTAAATCCCCCACCCCCAGGCAAACTGGCCACGTCTGCCGACAGATATCTCATACCAGTCTATCTCCTAGACTGTCTTACCAATACGATATCAAAAGTCGTTCCGCCAGACATTCTAGCAGTAGGATATCCTTTCCTCTGATCCCTCACTGTTTTGAACACCAAGAACAGACGAAATTCTGCCAATCAACAATTGCAAGAGCAAATTCTTCAACACAATCGACATTCGTGAACCTCCATTGAATCAAGCAGGAGTTGGTAAATATTCATTTCAAACATCTACAAGCCCCTCACTGCCAGGGTATAGCTTTTGGTTCATACAGCCTGTGATGCATTTTGGTGATAATATCTTTATGGGCCCTGGGTGTGAGCCAATACTAATGTATTTCACTATAATTTGTGTAGGTAGTTATATTACTATGACACAGATGGAAATTGGTGTAAGTGTCAGGGTCATTCATTGAATACAGGATGTTATTTTACAATGGTATTCAAGCCGGTGGTTTGATGTTATATTACTACAGACTGACTGACTTTGGATGTTATACTACATCAAATGTCCATGCCGGATTATAAAATGTGTGCTAGAAATCAGTCTGTACTGATTCCCACCTTATGCCAGTCCGACAATGCATGGTAGTTGTTAAGGACCCTTACACATAATATTACAAGCTGGCAGTGTGTGCTAAAAGTGTATAAATGATTATTCAAAACAACATTCAAAGTTTTCCCTATTGCACTGGATTCTCCATTATCAGGACTTAACCATTGAAGCCCTTGTGGTACTACAGGATATTACTCACAAATATCCAAATTTTCTGACACCTACAGACAGTCAGTACCTCCCAGCTATTATGTCAGAGCAAATGGGTAACAGGATAACTATTAACCCCTTAAGGACGCAGCCTAGTTTGGGCCTTAAAGGAACAGTGTCATCACAAATATTTTATTAATATGTTAAAGATGTTAGTGCCTTAATATAAACGTTTATTTTCATTTGTGTGTTTGTGTTTTACTGTTTCTTTTTTTCACACTTTTTTTTCCCTATGGGGGCTGCCATTTTTTGTTCCATTTCTGTGTGTGTCGATTAACGACACACACAGACATGGAATACGGCAGCCACAGTCCCATAGGGACTGCGAACGGCTCCCGTCCCATTGACTGCCGTGTACGGCGTCTGTGTGGGAACTGCGCATGCGCCGCTCCCACACAGTCCTATTCGAAATTGGCGCCGTCCGGCGCCATTTTCCTGTGGACCGGAAGTCGCGGCCGGACAGTAATATTACTACTTCCGGTCGCGGCTTCCGGACAAGTGCACATGGAACAGCGGCAGCAAAGGGAGCGGACGGGCCGCGGCGGCAGGAGCAGGTAAGCGATTTCAATGTATGTTAGTGTTTGTGTGTGTTTACTACTGCATGTAAACCTACTACACTGTGGGTTACCTCAAAAAATGGCGACGCACAGTGTAGCAGGTTAAACCTTTCAAACCCCTCGTTTATCCCGGCACTAGCCAGGATAAAGGAGGGGGGGATGCTGAGCGCTCACTAGAGCGATAGCTTTTAACCCAATGTTGCAATGCTGCAATTTTGGGAACTAGCTCCAAACAGCTCCATCTAGTGACCAAAAATGGGTAGTATTATAAATTTGAAAAAATTTATAATATTTCCTGACTCGCGAAAAAAATAAAAAAAATTTGAACAATGTTTTATCACCCACACACTAAATGTTTAAATTTTAAAAAAAAAACATGTTTTTGGGGCGACACCATGCCTTTAAGGCTCAGAGCCCATTTTTCAAATCTGACATATTTCACTTTATGTGGTAATAACGTCGGAATGCTTAAACCTATCCAAGCGATTCTGAGATTGTTTTCTCGTGACACTTTGGGCTTCATGTTCGTGGTAAAATTTGGTCGATATATTCAGTTTTTATTTGTGAAAAATTGCAAAATGTAGAGAAAATTTACAAAAAATAGCATTTTTCAGAATTTAAATGCATCTGCTTGAAAAACAGACAGTTATACCACCCAAAATAGTTACTAGTTCACATCCCCCACATGTCTACTTTAGATTGGCATCGTTTTTTGAACATTCTTTTATTTTTCTTGGACGTTACAAGGCTTAGAACATAAAAAGCAATTTCTCATATTCTTAAGAAAATTTCAAAAGCCTTTTTTTGAAGGTGCCAGTTCAGTTCTGAAGTGGATTTGAGGGGCCTATGTATTAGAAACCCCCATAAAACACCCCATTTTAAAAACTAGACCCCTCAAAGTATTCAAAACAGCATATAGAAAGTTTTTTAACCCTTCAGGCATTTCACAGGAATTAAAGCAAAGTGGAAATGAAATTTGCAAATTTCATTTTTTCTGATGAATTTCAATTTATTCAATTTTTTTTTAGTAACAGAGAAGGTTTTACCAGAGAAATACTACTAAATATGCATTGTCCAGATTCTGCAGTTTTTAGAAATGTCCCACATGTGCCTCTAGTGTGCTCGTGGACTAAAACACAAGCCCCAGAAGCAAAGAAGCACCTAGTACATTTTGAGGCCTCTTTTTTATTAGAATATATTTTAGGCAGCATGCCAGGTTTAAAGAGGTGTTGAGGTATCAAAACAATGGAAACCCACCAGAAGTGACCCCATTTTGGAAATTACACCCCTCAAGGAATTCATTTATGGTTTTTGTTATCATTTTGACCGCACAGTTTTTTCACAGCACCTATTTGAATTGGGCTGTGAAATGAAAAGAATGATATTTTTTCCAATAAGATGTCATTTTTGATCAAAATTTCTTATTTTCACAGGGAGCAACATACCCCATTTTGTTGCCCAATTTGTCCTTAGTGCGGCAATACCCCATTTGTGGTGATAAACTGCCGTTTGGGCCCATGGGAGGGCTCAGAAGGAAAGGAGCGCTATGTGTTTGTTGGAGTCCAAATTTTGCTGGTTTGGTTTTCGGGTGCATGTCGCATTTGCAGAGCCCCAGAGGTATCAAAGCAATGGAAACCCACCAGAAGTGGCCCCATTTTGGAAACTACACCCCTCAAGGACTTCATTTATGGTTTTTGTTATCATTTTGACCGCACAGTTTTTTCACCGCACCTATTTTAATTGGGCTGTGAAATCAAAAAAATGATATTTTTTCCAATAAGATGTCATTTTTGATCAAAATTTCTTATTTTCACAGGGAACAACATACCCCATTTTGTTGCCCAATTTGTCCTTAGTGCGGCAATACCCCATTTGTGGTGATAAACTGCCGTTTGGGCCCATGGGAGGGCTCAGAAGAAAAGGACCACCATTTGGCCTACTGGAGCTTTTCTGGTGCTAAGTCATGTATGCAGAAGCCCCTGAGGTACCAGTAGAGTTGAAACCCCCGAGAAGTGACCCCATTTTAAAAACTACACCCCTTAAGACATTCATCTAGAGGTGTAGTAAGCATTTTGACCCCACACGTACTGTGTAAAAGATAATGCGCAGCAGATGGTGCAGTGTGAGATTTGCAATTTTATATATATATATGGCATGTCCGTGCCCGATATAGTGTGCCCAGCATGCGCCACCGGAGATATACACCCCTTAAATTGTAATGTGGGTTCTCCTGGGTACGGCAATACCCTACATGTGGCTGTTATCAGCTGCCTGGGCATACGGCAGGGCTCAGAAGGGAAAGATGAGGGGGGTAAGCTGTGCGGAGTGCATCAGGGTAAATTAAAAATCAAGGGCTGTATGATACATTTTAAAACAATCTTTTATACAGAGCCCTGGTTTTTCGGGACACGTGTCACATTGGTATATTGTGTTCTACCTTATCCCCCTCTTATAGCAGACTCTGCACCTCTTTTGACTCTTTCCCTTTCCACCGGTTTGGGGAACTTCTCCTGGAAAGTGTTGCCCTGGTACGATGCGTGTGGCCCCGCTTCCAGAAGTACTGGGTGCCCCCCCTTCCTGGTCCCTAAAGATTAGATCTTGAAATTCCAGGAAAGTTCCCCTCTGGCCTGCACATCGACGTAGCACGTACGCATTGTACAAAGCCATCTGTATGATGTGCCCGGCCAGCTTCTTATACCACACCGCATGGCGCTGTAGGGCTTCAGGACTTGATTTGACAAGTCCATCCCTCCCATGTACCTATTGTAGTCCAGGATGCAGTCTGGTTTGGGGGTGGCCTTTCCTTCATATATCCTAAACCTGTAGGTATACCCTGATGCACTCTCGCACAGCTTATACATCTTCACGCCATACCTTGCCCTCTTACCCGGCAGGTACTCGCGGAATTGAACCCTCCCTTTAAAATGTACCAGGGACTCCTCAATAGAAAAACACTTCTCGGGGGTGTATGCTTGGGAAAACCGGGCACTGAAACGGTCTAATAGGGGTCTCCGTTTATACAAACGGTCAAAACTGGGGTAATCTCGGGGTGGGCACGGCTCATTATCAGTATAATGTAAGAAGCGAAGTATTGCCTCATTTATTTATTTTTTTAGGTTCCAGTTCAGTTCTGAAGTTGCTTTGAGGGGCCCATATATTAGAAACCCCTATCAAACACCCCATTTTAGAAACTAGACCCATCAAAGTATTCACAACAGCATTTAGAAGTTTATGAACCCTTTAGGTGTTTCACAGAAATTTAGAGCAAAGTAGAGGTGAAATTTACTCTTTTTATACCATTTTTTTTATAACACAAAAGGATTTATCCGAGAAACGCAACTTAATACGTATTGCCCAGATTCTGCAGTTTTGAGAAATATCCCACATGTGGCCCTCGGGCGGTAATGGACTGAAGCACCGGCCTCCGAAGCAAAGGAGCACCTAGTGGATTTTGAGCCCTCTTTTTTATTAGGCACCATGTCCGGTTTGAAGAGGTTTTGTGGTGCCAAAACATTGGAAACCCCCCAAAAGTGACCCCAATTTGGAAACTAGACCCCTTGAGGAATTCATTGCAGTTTTCTTGGGGTGCATGCGGCTTTTTGATCAGTTTTTATTCCATTTTTAGGTGGCGTGGTGACTAATAAACAGCAATTCTACTATTGTTTTTGTATACTTTTTTTTTTACTGCTTGCACCGTGCGCTATAAATGACATATTCACTTTATTCTGCGGGGCGATACGATTACGGCGATACCAGATGTTTTTAGTTTTTTTTTATGTCTTATGGTGTTTGCACAATAAAATACGTTTTGTAAACAATCATTCACTTTTTGTGTTACCATATTCTAAGCGCCAGAACGTTTTTATTTTTCAATCAATAAAGCCGTGCGAGGACTTATTTTTTGCGTAACGAAATGTAGTTTCAATCAGTACCATTTTTCGGTACATGCGACTTTTTGATCTCTTTTTATTCCATTTTTTGGGAGGTGAAGTGACCAAACAATTGTGATTGTGGTACGGTTTATTATTATTTTTTTTTTACGCCGTTCACCGTGCGGGATAAATAACAAAATAATTTTGTAGTTCAGGCCGTTACGGACACGGCGATACCAATTATGTATAGTTTATTTGTTTGTTTATATATTTTTATTAATAATAAATGACTGATAAGGGAAAAAGTGGGACTTTTACTTTTATTACTTTTAAAACTTTTATTTTCTTATTTTTACACAACTTTTTTGAACTTTTTTTTTACTGTATTACTTTGTCCCACTAGGGGACTTGAGGGCAGGAGGCCCTGATCGCTATTCTAATACACTGCACTACATGCGTAGTGCAGTGTATTAGAGCTGTCAGCTACTCACTGACAGCAAGCATAGTGGGTCCTGACGTCGTCAGGACCCACTAGGCTTCCGTCTATGGCATAGCCGGACGCCATTGTTTGGTGTCCGGTTGCCATAGTCACCATCGCCGGCCGCTATCGTGTAGCAGGCCCGCGATGGCGGATTAACCCCTAAGAAGCCGCGATCGCTATTGAACGCGGCTTCAGAGGGGTTAATCGGCGGGGGAGCTCCGCGATCGGTCCCGGCACATTGAGCAGTGATAGTCTGCTGTCGGAAACAGCAGCTATCACAGCTCATGAACGCGCCCCGCGCGAACGGCGCCGTGTTTACTCCATGACCTACTATTAAGTCACTGAGCGCGAACGCTACAGTTAGCATGACCTAATAGTAGGTCATGGAGCGTTAAGGGTCCTTAATGATTTTACACAACTAAATAACAAATAACACACTACAACAGAGCAGCACAAGTTTTTCTTTCTCACTGTCCAAATGACAATCCTTTCATTTCAAAAACTTCACATGTGAGTTACAACTTCTCTCAACCATGTGCTACGTCACCGTATTCCCAAGGGGGAGGTCATCACTTCTCACAACTTTTTCTGTTTAATAATGTAATTGCCGGCAAAAATTCTCTCATGTCTTTCATATCAACAGTTGAAGATTATGTACGCACCTGCAATCTTTCATCACACAAAAAGTTTCAACATACTTTTTTGGATCCATCCTTTCATACCATTACTGTATAAAGTGCCCAGTCCAGAAGATGTGACGTCATGACAGCTAAATTCTGTGGCTTACACAATACATGTGTGAATGGTGTAAGAATAAGCTCCTTACCTACCGCAGTTTTTTGTAATTCACAGATGTAAAGCCAGACCTTTCCAGCGACAGCTATCAGATGAGCAATCACACGGGATGTTTCGGCACCATTACTGTTGTGGAAGTCAATGGCTCAAAATATATTAGACTGAAATTTAGACGAGTGTTCCAACAGACACTCACGCCAGGAACTTTATCTATCATCCTAATCAGGAGATTTCATACCGATATATATGGAGAGAGGAGAAATAACACACAGACGCTACTGGTATGCTCAAAATACTCCTCTGGGAGTTTATTGCCAAACTCAATTACAATAATATCATTCAAAAGGGGTGTAGGCTTGAGGTTAACCAATCAGAGGCAATGTGACTATAATTCTTATTCAGCCATTAGCAGACCATAAGAATATTTCAAATACATACACTACCGTTCAAAAGTTTAGGGTCACTTAGAAATTTCCTTATTTTTGCAAGAAAAGCACAGTTTTTTTCAATGAAGATAACATTAAATTAATCAGAAATACACTCTATACATTGTTAATGTGCTAAATGACTATTCTAGCTGCAAACGTCTGGTTTTTAATGCAATATCTACATAGGTTATAGAGGCCCATTTCCAGCAACCATCACTCCAGTGTTCTAATGGTACATTGTGTTTGCTAACTGTGTTAGAAGGCTAATGGATGATTAGAACACTTGAAAGCCCTTGTGCAATTATGTTAGCACCGCTGTAAACAGTTTTGCTGTTTAGAGGAGCTATAAAACTGACCTTCCTTTGAGCTAGTTGAGAATCTGGAGCATTACATTTGTGGGTTCGATTAAACTCTCAAAATGGCTAGAAAAAGAGAGCTTTCATGTGAAACTCGACAGTCTATTCTTTTTCTTAGAAATGAAGGCTATTCCATGTGAGAAATTGCCAAGAAACTGAAGATTTCCTACAACGGTGTGTACTACTCCCTTCAGAGGACAGCACACACAGGCTCTAACCAGAGTAGAAAGAGAAGTGGGAGGCCCTGCTGCACAACTGAGCAACAAGACAAATACATTAGAGTCTCTAGTTTGAGAAATAGACGCCTCACAGGTCCTCAACTGGTAGCTTCATTAAATAGTACCCGCAAAACGCCAGTGTCAACGTCTACAGTGAAGAGGCGACTCCGGGATGCTGGCCTTCAGGGCAGAGCGGCAAAAAAAAAAAACATATCTGAGACTGGCTAATAAAAGGAAAAGATTAATATGGGCAAAAGCACACAGACATTGGACAGAGGAAGATTGGAAAAAAGTGTTATGGACAGACGAATCTAAGTTTGAGGTGTTTGGATCACATAGAAGAACATTTGTGAGACGCAGAACAACTGAAAAGATGCTGGAAGAGTGCCTGACGCCATCTGTCAAGCATGGTGGAGGTAATGTGATGGTCTGGGTTGCTTTGGTGCTGGTAAAGTGGGAGATTTGTACAAGGTAAAATGGATTTTGAATAAGGAAGGCTATTACTCCATTTTGCAACGCCATGCCATACCCTGTGGACAGCGCTTGATTGGAGCCAATTTCATCCTACAACAGGACAATGACCCAAAGCACACCTCCAAATTATGCAAGAACTATTTAGGGAAGAAGCAGGCAGCTGGTATTCTATCTGTAATGGAGTGGCCAGCGCAGTCACCAGATCTCAACCCCATAGAGCTGTTGTGGGAGCAGCTTGACCGTATGGTACGCAAGAAGTGCCCATCAAGCCAATCCAACTTGTGGGAGGGGCTTCTGGAAGCATGGGGTGAAATTTCTCCCGATTACCTCAGCAAATTAACAGCTAGAATGCCAAAGGTCTGCAATGCTGTAATTGCTGCAAATGGAGCATTCTTTGACGAAAACAAAGTTTGAAGGAGAAAATTATTATTTCAAATAAAAATCATTATTTCTAACCTTGTCAATGTCTTGACTATATTTTCTAGCCATTTTGCAACTCATTTGATAAATATAAGTGTGAGTTTTCATGGAAAACACAAAATTGTCTGGGTGACCCCAAACTTTTGAACGGTAGTGTAATTATAATTCTTCATTAAAATGCTGACATCAGGTAACACCTGGAGACAAGCATACAATGGGGTGGTGTTAACTGTTCTTTCCTATGAGGGATTTTGTTGCATTAACGACAAATAGCTGCATTTTATGTCTGGCCGTTCAGCCAACCCGCTAGCCATCGATGTATGAAGACCACACGATAAACGCATAAAGATAACACATTTCTTTGAGATTCGAGCGGAAGTATGTAGAGCAAAGGTCATTAAAATAATGGAGAATACATATCTTTGTAATTCGGCATCCTGCTTGATAATTAATAATGTAATTTAATACAGAGAATATAAGCAAATAAATCATCCTTCACAAAACCCATATATACCCGC
Organism: Rhinoderma darwinii; assembly: GCF_050947455.1. Taxonomy (NCBI): domain Eukaryota; kingdom Metazoa; phylum Chordata; class Amphibia; order Anura; family Rhinodermatidae; genus Rhinoderma; species Rhinoderma darwinii. Next base: position 613,032,911 of record NC_134687.1, read on the forward strand.
ACAGGCACATATATACACAGTACAGATAGTGCTGCAGATGTTAACTGCAGTTCTATGTAACACCACAGAAAACACAGAGATAGCGCTCTGAGTACAGATAATGTAGTAGTGTCACCTGCAGCCTTATGTAGCACCGCAGAAAACACACAGTGGCATCTGTAATACTGTTGGAATGCACATCAACCATACATACACTAATAGTGTTAAGAGGTTAAAGGGGTTGTCCGGGTTTCAACTTTTTATATGGCAGCAGGAGAGTAGGGCTTCAAATAAAAAAGCAGCCCATACTTACCTCTCACCTCCTAGACGTTCCTGCGCTGGTGGCTTCTGTCATCTCTGTTTTCTGCTGCTTTCTATCATTGACACATAGCAGCTGTGTATTGCGACTTGAATCTGTCAGGTCAGCAGGACTGAGGGGTTCAGTGTCAGAGGTTCCTGCGCGTCTCTGACAGTTCATAACTTAGATGTGATCGATTTCAGGTGGATCCTGCATGAGACATGCAGGTCCGGCTGACACTGAACCGGTCAGTGCCGCTGACCTGACGGATACAGGATTCAGCGCTAGATACAGCTGCTCTGTATACAGGATACAAAGCAGCTGTATCTCAAAAAGTAAAAATTATGTTGAATAAAAAGTTGCACGAATCACACTGATTTTTACTATAAAAAACAAAAAACAAAAAACCAACAACATTTCAAAGGTGGCCTTTAACGTAAAGTGAAGAGGGTTTAAAAAGGCAACAAATGGTAAATGTGCAAGGGAGCACTGAACAGAAGGACACTGAAGGGGTAATAAATGGCAAATTGGCACCAAGGTGGCACTGCATCCTCTGCTCATTTGCCATTATTGCCCTTTTTAGACCCCCATCAGTGCCCCCATTCAACCAAAGCCCACACCCAGTGACCGACCTGTTGGGCTTCTCACAAACACCGCCCACTGGGGCTGCTGGAGCCGTCCTGGAGAAAAACATTTCCTTTGTGTTCCCACCAGCCCAGGAAACGCATAGAAAGATGCGCGGTACTCCTCCCTGTCTTGCATCCTGAATGATGTCATCATGCTTGTCTCGTGATTCAGGACGCAGGACAGGAAAAGTGAGCAGAAGAGCAGTGGCCAGGACGTTGGGCAGCCAGTATTGAGGCCGGTGCTGTTAGTGAGTGGCACCTGAGCCGCTGGCGCCCCAAGTAGTGGCCACGGCGCGGGGCACGCACACCTGCTGGCACCCTTCTTAAAAGTAAAAATAATTTTTCATAAACAGTATTTAGAAAGTTGCACAAAACACACAGGCTGACATATATATATATATATATATATATATATATATATATATATACATACAAGATTTGTAAACATGTACGTAGCCTTAAAAGGGGTTGTCCAGGAAAAAAAAAAAAACAGCTGGAGAAGTTAAAATAAGAAAAATAACTTATACTTATCTTTCACCTTCCAGACGTTCCTGCGCAGTGCACTTCCTTCACCTCTTTGTGTACACAGAGCGGCTTCAGTCTCGGCGGTGTTCAGGCTGCAGCGGTGATGTACTGTCGACTTGATGTCACCACTACAGCCACTCTGTGTACACAGAAAACAGAGGTGACGGAAGCCCCCAGTGCCGGAACGTCTGGGAGGAGAGAGGTAAGTATAGGCTGCTTTTTTATTTGAAGCCCTCCTCTCCTGCTGCAACATAAAAAGTTTAAACCCGGACAACCCCTTTAACCTCTAAATGCCATCCGTGTATGTATGGATGTGCATTCAAACAAAATGGCGCATGCCCTGTGGTGTTACATAGGACTACACATAAGACTACTACATTATCTGTACTCAGAGAGTTAAACTGTGTGTTGTCTGTCGCGTTACATAGGACTGTAGGTAACACTACTATATGATATGTACTCAGAGAGTTATCACTGTGTTATCTGTGGTGTTACATGGGACTGCAGGTAACATTTACTACATTATCTGTACTGTGTATATACAGTTAGGTCCAGAATTATTTGGACAGTGACACAAGTTTTGGCATTTTAGCTGTTTACCAAGACATATTGAATATACAGTTATATAATCATTATGGGCTTAAAGTGCAGACTCTCAGCTTTAATTTGAGGGTATTCACACCCTAATTTGAGGAAGGGTTTAGGAATTACATCTCTTTAATATGTAGCTGCCTCTTTTTTAAGAGACCAAAGGTAATTGGACAATTATCTCAAAAGCTATTTAATGGTCTGCATGGACTGTTCCCTCGTTAATCCATCATCAATTCAGCAGGTAAAAGGTCTGGAGTTTATTCCAGGTGTGGCATTTGCATTTGGAAGCTGTTGCTATGAACCCACAACATGAGGTCAAAGGAGTTCTCAATGCAAGGGAAACAGACCATCGTTAGGCTGAAAAAAATTGAGAAATCCATCAGAGAGAGAGAGAGAGAGAGAGAGAGAGAGAGCACAAATGATAGGAGTGGCCAAGTCAACAGTTTTCACTGTGTGTTATCTGCGGTGTTAAATAGAACTGCAGATGACACTAATACATTATCTGTAATCAGAGAGTTATCACTGTGTTATCTCTGGTGTTACATAGGACTGCAGGTAGCATCTACTACCTTATTTGTACTCAGAGAGTTATCACTGTGTGTTATCTGCGGTGTTACATAGGACTGCAGGTAACACTAATGGTATGTGCACACAAAATCAAAAACGTCTGAAAACACAGAGCTGTTTTCAAGGGAAAACAGCTCCTGATTTTCAGACGTTTTTTATTCAAAGTCGCGTTTTTCGCTGCGTTTTTAACGACCGTTTTTGGAGCTGTTTTTCTATAGAGTCTATGAAAAACTGCTCCAAAAACGTCTCAAGAAGTGACAGGCAGTTCTTTTTCGCTGCCATTTTTTTACGCAGCCGTTTTTTTCAAAACGGCCAGGTAAAAAAACGGCCCGTTGGAACAGAACAACGTTTTTCCCATTGAAATTAATGGGTAAATGTTTGGAGGTATTTTGCTTCCGATTTTACGGGCGTTTTTCAGGTGTTTACGGCCCGAAAAATGGCCGAAAATAAGCAGTGTGAACATACCCAAATGCATTATCTGTAATCAGAGAGCTATCACTGTGTTATCTGTGGTGTTACATAGGACTGCAGGTAATATCTACTACATTATCTGTACTCAGAGAGCTATCTCTGTGTTATCTGTGGTGTTACATAGGACTGCAGGTAACATCTGCTGCACTATCTGTACTGTGTATATATGTGCCTGTGTGGGTATATATGGGTCTGTATGTCTATATATTTACCTATATGTATTTATATGACCCATTATGTGTGTGTACAAGCCTTGTGTGTGTGTGTGTGTGTGTGTGTGTGTGTGTGTGTGTGTGTGTGTTTGTGTGTGTGTTGGTATATATGTCGGTATATTTGCCTGTATGTCTGAATATGTGCCTCTATGTATGTACAGTATATATGTTCCAATATGTGCGTGTCTATATATGTGGTTAATTTTTGGTTAGTGGAGAGCAGCAATAGAGAATCCCGCACAGGGCACCATCCAACCTAAGGCCGGCCCTGGGTGTAACCATAGAGACACATAGGTATTAATAGAAGCTGTAGACACAAAACGGTAAAACGGTTTTTACACTTTTAGAATTTTGTCATGATTTAGGTGTGCATTAAATGTCAAAATCCTGTCAGAATCCATTCACATCCTGCTGGCAACACTTTATTCACATGCTCAAGAAAATATCTGTGCAGAATAATGAATGTACTGCGGAACACATTGTGATATCACTATACCAGTGGCGGATTAAGGGTACCATGGGCCCTGGGCACTTTTTCAAGTCTGCCCCCCCCCCCCCCAAACTCTGAAGACAGAACTCTGATGACACTGTACTGTATATATTTGTAGATTTCTGTTTAGGCGGCCACAGATCTGGCACGATTTCCAATTTGCTGTAAAAGCAAAATGAGCCACACAGAAGAGAAAAAGCAGAATACTTGAGACGCTAAAGAGGTCAGACGCTCAAAATTGTTTGTGGTTTCCAGAAAAAAAAATCTGCTGTGTGTGAATATAACCTTAAAGAACCAGTCTCTGTTGTTTAACCCCTTGAAGTTCAAGCCATTTTCCATTTTTCATTCGCCGCCTTCCTAGAGTTAGAACTTTTTTTATTATTACGTCAATGGAGTGGTGTGTGAAAAATTATATTTTGCGGGAGGAGTTGTAGTTTTTATTGGCACCATGTAAAGTACTATATAATGGTTGAATTGGAAAAAACTGAGATTCCTCCAGGTTTTTTGGGCTTAGTTTTTACTGTATATATATTTACCTTCTCTTAACGTAAAAGTAGATTTACCATCAACTTTTACCTTAAGATAAAGTAAATATATACAGCCCCAGAACCAAGCTCAGTACATAAATACAATACCATAACCAAGCTCAGTATATAAATACAACACCAGAACAAAGCTAAGCACATATATACAGCACCAGAACCAAGCTCACTACATATATATACAGCACCAGAACAAAGCTCACTACATATATATATATACAGTACTAGAACCAAGCTCAATACATATATACAGCACCAGAACAAAGCTCAGTGTATATATACAGCCCCAGAACAAAGCTCAGCATATAAATACAGTACCAGAATCAAGCTCAGTACATACATACAGCACCAAAACAAAGCTCAATATATATATATATATACAGCACCAGAACAAAGCTCAGTACGTGTATACAACACCAGAACTAAGCTCAGTACATATATACAGCACCAGCACAAATACAGCTCTGTACAGAGATCATTTGCAAATTTAGTTCAACCCCTGCCCTATAAGTTTGTACGACATAAAATGGCAGCTCCCGGTATAGCCAGAACAATGGTTAGGATATGCTGGGAGTTATTTCACACAAAAAACCTGATACACCCATCATGTCGCTGCAGATCATACAGTGACTACAGTACTGATCAGTCCCAGGGAAAAGAAACATTTACATTGAGTGACTCACAGGTGACACCTCAGATTATTTTTCATTCTTTTTCTCTTTTCTTCTCCATCCGGTCCAGACCTCTATGATGACTTCTCCCTGCCACAGCCCATTTCTGCAGAGATTGCTGCTCAGATGTCTTCGGCTCCTCACTTTTCCAACATTTCCGCACCTATAAACGAAGATAAAATTCTCATGGTGCGACACTCTATGCCGCTGAATATAATAGTATCATACACTGTGCCCCTGAATATATATATATTTACGTTATCTTAACGTAAAAGTAGATTTACCATCTACTTTTAAATTAAAATAAAGTAAATATATACAGCCCGAGAACCAAACTCAGTACATAAGTACAATACCAGAACTGAGCTCAGTATATAAATACAACACCAGAACCAAGCTCAGTTCATATTGTGCCCCTGAATATAATAGTACCATACACTGTGCCCCTGAATGCTATACACTGTCCCCCTGAATATTATAGTACTATACACTGTGCTCCTGAATATAATAGTATCACACACTGTGCCTGAATATAATAGTATCAACACTGCGCCCCTGAATACAATAATACTATACACGTGCCCCTGAATATAATAGCACCTCACTCTGTCCCCATGAATTAAATTGTGTCAAATACTGTAAAGCAAAACACCACACACAGTCACAATGATCTCTGTAGATAGCACCAGTCGCAATGCCCCCTGTAGATAGTGCCAATCATAATGCCCACTGTAGATAGTGCCAGTCATAATGCCCTCTGTAGATAATGCCAGTCACAATGCCCTCTGTAGATGGTGGCAGTCACAATGCCCTCTGTAGTTAGCGGCAGTCACAATGCCCCCTGTAGATAGCACCAGTTACAATGCCCCCTGTAGATAGTGCCAATCATAATGCCCTCTGTAGATAGCGCCAGTCATAATGCCCTTTGTAGATAATGCCAGTCACAATGCCCTCTGTAGATGGTGCCAGTCACTATGCCCCCTGTAGATAATGCAAATCACAATGCCCACTGTAGATATTGCCCAGTGTAGATAGCGCCGCCAACACTGCCCACAGAAAAATTTTAAAAACATACCCAATCTCACCTGTCCCCGTTCCCGCTCCGTCCTCCAGTGACATAGCACTGGTCAGTCACCAGGCAGCATCATCTGGGGGTAGCGGCGTAGTCGGTGTGATGACATAAGTCATTGTTAAAGCGCCAAATGGCGAGGTTCGAACTGATAGTTCTTGTCTCGCCAGCGCAATAGTAATCAATTGTATCTGTGTCCCAAGGACCCGGATACAATTGGGTGAGATGTCCCGCATCACCCCTGTTCTCTGGACCGGTTTTAATTTTAACAACTGGTTCAGGAGAACCGGGGCGAACTGGGCCCCCTTTCAGCCTCAGGCCCTGGCCACGTGCGAAGATTGCCCTCATTATAATCCTTCCCTGCACTATACAATATGTCAAACTCAGCCCTTTTCTTCTCTCCTGCATTTGAAAAAATCTGACAAATGCTGCTAAATTGGAATAAAAAGTAAAATTTTTAAGGATAACTTTATATTGGCCATATATGCTGCCATAATTACTACTACACCTTGAGTCCACATGTTACAGATTACTCAGGATTATACAGCAAAACCCATTGAAAAGTCATTGGAAAAAAAAGATTCTTACCACTGTGTATTTAATACATTTAAGAGTCAAGATAAAGATGGCAACATCTGTAAATCACATACATATATGATATAACGCACACAGAAGAGGACAATGCATCTTAGAATTGGACATTTTTCTCAGGCCTGACTGCAGATTACTCCAGATTGGAGTCAGAATGCTGTAGTCCTGATGAACCATGGCAAATGACACGTATATTACATGAGACATTTTCTGGTTGGAAATGTCCATAATAGTTCATGTCAAGTCTATGAATGGCCCGTGTTGCCTTTTTTTGTGGTAAAATGTAATTCTGTTTTAGATTTTATATAATCAGCAAGTGAAATTATTAGCTGCATGACTACAAGGAAACAGGGGAATCCTAATGTGATTTGTTGGTTTAGATAAAAAAAATATAGGAATTTTTTATACTCCTCACACTTGACAATTTTTTTAATGAATTTTTAACATTATCCCTACCTAGACGGGTTGTAATAGCTTAGACATATGCATTTCTTATTAATAAGGCGGGGCTACACAGTGGGTGGATGGGGTGTTCTAGGTGCATGGTCCAATCTCCCATCCCACTTAAATACATGTTTCCCTTGCATCTTACCTGTAATTACGATGTCTGGGCTGTTGTGACAGATATAAATATTCAAGGCCCTGTGTGTTCCGCTGTTGTCACTAAGTCGCTTCCAGGCTGTTTCCTGTAGATGATGAGAGACTACTATCAACCAGTTATTCCTGCCCAACTATTCCGTGGGCTAGAGTATAAACACTGCCTGTGGCATGCTGAATGCTGCTTCTTTGGCACAGTCTGTAGCCTCTCCTGTGCATTTTCCCCTGGCAATAACAGCTGATTGTGGAAAGTCCGAGCAGCAGAATCTGCCTCATGGGAAAGGGTTGTTCTCTCTACTCTAACCTCACATGCACCTGGTACTCCCAAGTGAACCCATGATTCCAAAATCTCGTACTGATGATAATTTACAAACTTGAAACTGTTGCGTACAAATTGGATTAAGTGTCTCTGAATCAGTTATATACAAATGGTCTTGGAGCCAATGATGACCACTAGGGCACAAAGGATAAATATTCATATTCATGTTCCTACCCACCATCCTAAAATGATGATTAAAAAGGTTTAATGACATTGAGCAGTAAGACCCCACTGTTTAGACATTAAAATCATACACTCCCCCCTTTAATTTCCTTGTTTATTGGATATGTGATTAAAAAAATATTCTGTATTAAGATATATATATATATAAATGAATTTCTGTTGTCTGATGTCTGCTCTTATGCACAGCCAACACCACACCAAGGACCTTCCTCCATATTACGTGACCCGTATTAGCCAATAGAAGTTTGCACGTCCTTTATTCTTAGCCTAACATACACACAGTTTTAGACCGTGTTTCCATAACAACCAATACATTTTTCTTTTTTTTTTTTTTTTATTCTTTATTTTGTTGACCCAAGAGGTCCATTTTGTAACATAAAGGGTACATAAAACAAGGCAACGTACATTTAGAATACATAATCCAACAGCAAATGTACAAAAAGAATAAATACATTGTTATACATCAGTGTACTGATTGAAAAATTGAGGATAATGATAGGGGATCACGAATCTCCAAAGTGAGGCTGGAGCTGAGTTCCCAATCTAGGGAATGAAGAAAGAAGGTGAAAGCGGAAAGGAGAAGGGGGGGGGGACCCTCCACAGCATCCCATAGGCAAAGGTGCTATTCCGGCTGACTAAAGAAATGCGGCTCTCAAATGATGTCTTTATAGGAGTCCGAATCCTGAAAAACTATCCATTGGGTCCAAGTTTGGCAAAACCTGGAGCTTGAGTCGTGAATAACGGATGTCAAGTCCTCCATATGCATGATGTCGTTAACCTGTGAAACCCAGAGGGATAGTGTGGGGGAGATGGATCCTTCCACCGTAGCAGGATGCAATGACGTGCTGCCATCACTAGAAAGTGAAGTAGAGAACGCTTATACTTGTTCGCTGGAATGTCGCAGTGATGAAGAAGGAAGAAGGCCGCATCCATAGTTACACTTGTATCTGTGACTTCAATTATCACCCGTTTTATGCCTTCCCAAAATGGGGTAAGGAGGGGACATGACCAGAAGGTATGAAGGAGGGTACCAATGTCTTGCCCACATCTCCAACACATAGGGGACGCTGTGGGGAAGATGTTATGTAGGTGGGCTGGGGTCCTATACCAGCGCAAGAGTAGTTTGAAGCTTGCCTCTTGGTATGTTGAACAGATGGAAGTTTTTTGAGCCATAAGGAGTATACACTGCCCTTGTGCGGGAGAGAAGGATATCTCCAGATCCTCTTCCCATTTTGAAATGTATGTAGAGGTGGGCATATCTGGGGAGTCCATGAGAATTTTGTAAATTGCGGACAATGTATGTCTAACCAAGTCAGAGCCTGTACAGAGGGTCTCTAGTGGAGTCTTTACCACTTGGTAGGACATAGGAGCTGAGATAGAGGTTAAATAGTGTCGTAGTTGCAGAGAACGCCAATGTCCCAACGGAGGAAGATCAGGAATCTGGGCCAGGTCTGCAACAGAAAGCCATTCACCGTCTGTCAAGAACCGATCTGCACGATACCATCCCGAGGATTGCCGTATATGGAAAATTGGGTCCGTCAAGCTAATGGGAAAGGATGGATTGCCCAGTATCGGAAACATAGAGGAAGGGAGTGGCAAGCAAGATGTCCTTACCGAGGGGAGAGAGCAGCACACTAGTGTTGGGCCTATAGTAGGGTGATGGTGGAGATGTCTGAGTTGGCTACAGTGTAGCCACGGAAGAGCCGATAATGGAATAGAGTAGAAACTCTGTTCCAGAGACACCCAAGACTTAAAGGTCGCATGTCTGCACCAATCAACTACCCGAGCGAGATGAGATGCAATGTAGTAGGTGCGGACGTCAGGTAGTGCTAGCCCTCCCGATACCCTAGATCGACACAATAGCGTGCGGGAGAGACGCGGAGTCTTACCATTCCAAACAAACGTAATCTGAAGAGAATTGACCGTTTTAAAGAACTGTGTTGGGATGGCTATGGGAAGGGTTTGAAATAAATATAGTAGCCTAGGAAGTGCATTCATTTTGAAGATGGTACAGCGGAACCATCCATGTAAAGGTGCCTTTGGACCATCTGGCGCAATCTGCCTTAAGTTCAGCAAGGAGTGGGGGAAAATTTAATTAAAAGAGATCTCTCAGGTCTGCTGATAAGCGAACCCCGAGATATTTCAGAGCTGTCGGAGTCCATTTAAAATTGAAAGATTGTTTCAGGGCCGCAGAAAGATCGGGTGAGAGAGAAATGTTCAGGGCTTCGGACTTAGAGAAATTAATTTTAAAATTGGATAAACTTGAAAAGCGTTGGAATTCCCGCATGAGATTAGGAAGGGAGACAGTTGGATTGGTCAGAAAAAAAAGCATATCGTCTGCGTAAGCAACCACCTTGTTAGCTGAGGTATTCGTTTCTAGTCCCTTCACATCCGGGTTCGCACGTATATGGCGTAAATAGGGCTCTAGTGTCAGTACAAAGATCAAGGTTGAGAGGGGGCAGCCCTGCCTGGTGCCGTTGTGTATAGCAAATTCCTCTGAGGGAAGTCCATTTACTCGAACTCGAGCAGATGGGCATAAGTATAGTGGCATTATCCAGCCCATCATATGGGATCCAAGGCCCAGACGTGAGGGGGTTTCTTCCATGAAGGTCCAGTTTACTCTATCAAACGCTTTTTCCGCGTCCGTAGATAAAAGCATAAGGGGTATATTGGAGATTTTGGCCTTGTGGATAAGATTGATGGCTCTAGTTGTGTTGTCACGTGCCTCTCTACCTGCCATGAACCCTGCCTGGTCTGTATGCACAACTCCTCCAATCAATGGTGCAAGACGATCCGCCAGAATCTTGGCAAATAATTTGATATCCGTATTGAGGAGGGATATAGGTCTGTAGCTGGCACATTGTGTAGGGTCTTTCCCAGGCTTGGGGATCACCGCGATATGAGCCCTAAGGGCATCGGGAGGGATGGGGGAGGAGGCCGAGTAGGAATTAAAGGAGGCTAGGAAATGTGGTCCTAGGGCCGTCAGAAACTTTTTATAATATTGGATTGTGAATCCATCTGGGCCAGGTGCCTTGCCTGTTCTGGAGTGTTTTAAAGCGTATGAGAGTTCTTGTGTAGTAAGAGGTTCTTCCAGGCTAGTAATGTTGTCTTCCGATAAGCCGGGTAGACCAGAATCTGCGATATATTTAGAGATGTTAGACCTGAATTCACGGGATGCCACAGACGGATTAGTAGAGTCCGTATTATACAGGGCAGCGTAGAAATCCCGGAATGCGGAGGCTATGTCCAACGGCAATCAAAGCCGTGTTTGTAAGGGGGATACTATAGAGGGTATATAATTCTGGGTTTGTTGAGTCCGCAAGGCTCTAGCCAGAGACCTACTACTTTTGTTGCCATATTCGTAGTAGTGACGTTTACATTTAGAAAGCGTAGCCTTGGCTCGGGCCATCAATAAGGTACGCACTTCCTCTCTTTTGCGGAGGAGGGCGATCCTACATTCCGGGTCATGGGAATGTTTGTGTGAGATCTCAAGGATCTCAATTTCGGACAGCAAACGGACTGTGGCCACCACCCGTTCTCTCTTCAAGCGGACTCCATGTTTGATAAATATACCCCTGATCACGCATTTATGAGCCTCCCAGATAATGCGAGGATTGATGGTCTCAGTGGCATTAGTAGCGAAGTAGTCAGCTATATTGCGTTGAATATCTGCAGTAACAACTGAATCCGAAAGAAGCGTTGGGTTCAGTTTCCACTGACATTGGCGGTATAGAGGGGAATGTAGAGAGAGGGTCAAGGTGACTAAAGCATGGTCTAAAAAGGAAATCGAGTCAATATCGGCAGAGCGTATAGAGTGTAGCGAGTGATGTTTGACGAAAAAAAGATCAATTCTGGAGTATTTGTCGTGTACTGCGGAGTAAAAGGAAAAGTCCCTATCTGCTGGGTGTAGGAGACGCCACGTGTCCACTAATTGGTGTTCGTGAAATGATTTCATAATGCGGAGCAGATGTGCCCTCGAGAATGATGAAGAACCTACGGAAGTGTCTAGTGTGGGATCTAGCGCTACGTTGAAGTCCCCTCCCAGAACAATGGTACTCTCCCCAAACTCCTCCAGAGCATTCAGAAAGCCAACAAGGGCTGTGCTTTGACCGGAGTTGGGTAGATAAAATGAGGCAAAGGTGTATACTTGAGAGTCAATAACACCTTTGATCAAGAGCATCCGTCCCAATTCATCACCGCGAGACCCCTTGAATTCCCAAGGGAGAGATCTGGAGATCAAAATGCTTGTCCCCCTGGATTTCGTGTCAGGAGAAAAACTATGATATGCATTGGGGAACCCTGCGTTAGAGAGTTTGAAAGGTTTTTGATGGCATAGGTGCGTCTCTTGGAGGAACGCAACCTGTATATGTTTGCCTTTCAGCAAATTGAAAAGTATGGATCGTTTTCCAGGGCTGTGTAACCACTTGACATTCAATGAGCCTATTATCAGGTCCGTTTGTGTGTGTTGCATCATATCTGCCCTAGGATGCGATGGAGGGGGAGGGGAAGGGGGAGGCGAAGGAAAGGACAAAAAGAGGACAGGTAAGGATAAGAAAGAAAGAGAATGAGACGATACACAAGAAAGAGGCCTGAAGGCCGACTCCTAGAAGGTACAAAAACCTGTAATGGAAGGTTGTTAAATTTGTGGGGACCTGGAAAACCACGGGGGGGGGGGGGGGCAGCCCCGGACCGCAAACATAATCATCAAACAGTAAACCATTTCTTCCATCGCCTACCTATGGGGAGGCGACGGAAGCACAAACAATGATAGAACCGACGTGCATCTCTCAGCTTCTAATAGCCCGAGGTAGGTTAACCCAAAACCTGTGCTAATAGCCATGACCTCTTATGAACAACCTATAGAGTTGCAGCACCCTTCTGGATAAGTATTAAAGGCTGCTATAACCGTATATCAGACATAAATCCGTCCTCGTAGCTGTTAAGAGGATTTGAAAAATTGACATGCAACTGATGTATACCTGGCAGACATCGCATTTTAAAATTACCGGAGATACAGGCTAGAAGAATCATATGAAACTCCCCCCCACCCCACATCGCAATCAGTTGTCTAATATAGTGAACCAGCAAGAGGGAGGGAATGAGGGAGGTAACAGTAGGCTACAAAATAGAAAGGGTTGGGCCCTTGGTAGTTGGCAGGTCTGATATACAAAATTGAAAACAAATGCCAAAGGCAGAGAGAACCCTATTTCCCAACTACCAAACAGTAGGCTAAGTGCCTCATGCGCTGCAGGTGATAACACGCCCTCTAAACATCTTCGGACACTAACCCATTTTATGTCGGTCTATAATTGACACTTAAACTAATACGGTATAATCAGCACGCATTTCCTGAGGGCTAAGTAGAGACCTATAGCAGCCCCTATATCTATACAAGAAACCTGAGTATCTTATGAAAAAGCTGGGCAAAACATTTGGTTGCAAGAGAACCTTGTTAGGTACCTAGCAAAGCATTATATGGACAAAATAACATTTGGCGACATTGAGTCCCTTGAACAACAATGCTGCAGGCGGCCCAGCAAAACAGTGACAAGTAAAAGGATATTAGCGTGAATGTCCTCTTTAGGCCTCAGGCGGGACCCGGTGGGAGAGGTCGATTAACGGAAGATGTGGTGCTCCCGGGATGGATCTGCTTCGGATGGGCTGGCTAGGTCTGTTGAGGCAACGACGTTGAGGTTGTTCAATTCTGTCCAGGGCTAGCCAGTCCGGAACTGGGAACGGCTCGATCTGAAGAAAACGAAATAGGCCCTCAAGATCCGAGGAGTGGCGCAGGAGGTAGAAGCCAGAGTTGTTCTTCACGACAACATGGAACGGGTGTCCCCATCTATAAGTGGCACCTGCGGACTTGATCTTTTCAAGCAGAGGATGTAGGAGCCGTCTCATATAAAGTGTCCGTGGGGAGACATCAGGGTATATAGTAACCGTACTTCCTTCAACTGAGACCATGCCCCCCGAATAATGTGACCATGCCCCCCGAATAATTGCATCTTTGTCGGTATAATAGTGAAGGCGACATAGTACGTCGCGAGGAGAAGACAGATCGAGCGGGCCTGGGTGCGAAACTCTGTGAATTCGATCTAGGAGAAAAGTCGCTTCTGGCGGTCGATTAGTGAGCTTGTTGAATATAATAGAAACTCTGGTCGCCAGCTCATCTCGTGGGCCAAGGTCTGGAAGGCCCTTCAGACGTACATTGTTTCTGCATCCTCTGTTCTCCTGATCATCCAACTGAAGCGCCAAGGATTGTAAATGTGATCTAGTGTCCGTGGCAGCTCTTTCCAAAGCAGTTACTCTGGAGTCAATGGCAGACACAGTATTTTCAGATGTAAGAGCCCTAGAGTCTATTCTGATCACATCCTGACGCAGGTCAGCTATATCTTGCTGATGTGCCTGCTCAACCCTGGACACCAGAGAGTCAAGATCCTGCCAGGTGGGGAGGGCTTGTATCATCTCCCTCAGTAGTTGTAGGTCAGCGTGTAAGCAAGATGGCCCAGCCTGAACTTCAGGGGCATATGTGTGTGGTATAATGGCGGGCAAATCTCCCACTGAGAACATGTTTAGGGGAGAGACAGAGCTTACCGCATCCTGGGTGCTGCAGCAGGGAGGAATCGTGTCGGCAGTCATGACCGCATATGCTGACTGTAACAGGGGTGCAGGAGGAGAGGGAGCCAAAGTGTCTGTCGCCGGATGTGGCGGCAATGCGTCCGCCATTGCTGCTCGCGGGTCCGCGGCTGTTTGCAAGGAGGAGAGGAAGCGCTCCATGCTTTTACAGCGGCCAGAGGAGCGAGGTAAGGACCGGGAAGTTCCAGGGCAGGTTCCCCTACGTTTTCCTGGCATCGCCTGCCGGGTTTACCCGGGATAGATGGCTGGTATTCAGCTGCTGGTGCGGAGCTCCCCCAGAACGCGTGCTCACGGCTCCATAGCTAAGCCACGCCCCCACAATACATTTTTCTTTACTCGACGTGTTACTCGCAGTAAACGAACTGTACCTATAATTGATTTGAGCGTTGTCAGAAATTGAAACCCTTTCATACCAGTAATGCCTCCAAAAAGGAACCCTGCTCTTAGACGAAAGACTCTTGTGGCAAAGAGCATGGCTGCTGCCCGAGCTGCTGAAATCTCTCCACAGAACCAGGTACGTGGATTTCAGATTCTCATAAATTTAACCCCTTTCAGACCAGTCATGCCTCCAAAAAGGAACCTGCACTTGGACTTTATTGGATATGTTGGTTTCATATCAGTAGGAAATGAACTTTTTAACAACACACACAAACCACAAACAAATGGACCAGTGTGAAGCCAGGGAACTCTGCTATTTTATATTATGAAAGTCAATGTCTGCTTGTCTGCGCTCTATAGGCATCCAAACGCCTGAACCATTTGACCCCAAAATTGCCACACAGGTACATCGGGTGCAGGGCCGGGGTCAGCACCCGGCAAACCCGGGCAAGTGCCAGGGCCCACTGCACTTGGGGGGCCCACTTGGCCGCCGGGTGCAGACACTGCCGTCATCACGGCATCACTGTCCATATATATCCCAGGCAGAGCGCTAGCATCTCTTCTCCAGGACTCCGTCTCGGGGGAAGCCCATGACATCACTGACCATATATGGACAGTGATGTCAGGAGGAGAGAAGGAGTCCAAAGCAGAGGGCATTATACTGTATGGGGCAGCTATGGGGGGCATTATACTGTATGGGGGCATTATACTGTATGGGGGATTATACTGTATGGATCAGCTATGGCGGGCATTATAATGTATGGCGGCATTATACTGTATGGGGAAGCTATGGGGTATTATACTGTATGGGGCTGTAATGACAGGGATAGGGAAGCAGACAAGTGAGCCCTAATCTACCCGCCACTCTGTCCTTGCCTACTTGCAACGACCCGCCCTAGGCGATGGGGTACAACTGGGCGACGGTCCATACACTCAGTAAGTGCACGACAGACAACCAGACAAGGAAACACAGAACAAAGGGAAACGGGGCAGTTGCCCACGGCAACACCGTGAGCAACAAGAGTAGTAAACGAGCCGAGTCAAACCAGGAGAGTACGAGGTGCCAAACGCAGAGCAGGAGAGTAGTGAACAAGCCGAGTCAAACCAGGAGTGTACGAGGTACCAAACGCAGAGCAGAAGAGTAGTCAGTAAGCCAGGGTCAATACGAAGCAGGGACAAGTAGTTCAAGAAGCTGCAGCAGGGCCAGGAAACCAACAGAGAAGAATCACAAGCAAGGAGGAACAGGAAAGGCAGGTATAAATAGACAGAGGGCGGGAGCTAGCTCCGTCTGGCCAGGCTGTGATAGGCTCTCCCACTCCTAAGCCTGCCATCCTGAGTGGTGGAAGATGGAGTCAGTCTCACAGACATAGAAGCAGGTGCAGACTGATTACCTATGGGCGTGGATACAGAAGCTGTGCCTGGCAGATCCTTAACAGTACCCCCCTTTTATGAGGGTCCACCTGACCCTTTCTAGATGGACCTGGTTTATTGGGGAAACAAAGGTGGAACCTCCTGACCAATACCCCAGCGTGAACATCCCGGGCGGGTACCCAAGTCCTCTCCTCAGGCCCGTATCCTCTCCAATGGACCAAGTGCTGGAGGGAGCCTTGGACCATCTTGCTGTCCACAATCTTGGCCACCTCGAATTCTACCCCCTCAGGGGTGAGAACGGGGACAGGAGGTTTCCTCGAGGGAGCCAAGGACGGGGAGCAGCGTTTAAGGAGGGAGGCATGAAACACGTCGTGTACTCGAAAAGATGGGGGCAACTCCAGTCGGAAGGAGACAGGATTGAGGACTTCAATGACCTTGTATGGCCCTATAAACCGGGGAGCAAACTTCTTGGACGGGACTTTAAGGCGCAAGTTCTTTGACGATAGCCACACCAGATCCCCGACCATAAACAAGGGGTTAGCAAAACGTCTTCTATCTGCCTGAGTTTTTTCTATGCTCTGGGACGCCTCTAGGTTCTTCTGAATCTGGGCTCAGACTGTGCACAGTTCCCGATGAACGACCTCTACCTCGGGATTGTTGTAACTACCAGGTGAAACGGAGAACCGTGGATTAAACCCAAAATTACAGAAAAAGGGGGAGACCCCTGACGAGTTACTGACCCGGTTATTAAGAGAAAATTCGGCGAGGGGAATGAATGAGACCCAATCATATTGACAGTCAGAGATAAAACACCTTAAATATTGTTCTAGAGACTGATTAGTCCTCTCGGTTTGGCCATTAGTTTCAGGATGGAAGGCAGAGGAGAAGGACAGATCAATCTCCAACTTTTTACAGAAGGCTCTCCAAAACAAAGAAACAAATTGTACCCCTCTGTCAGAAACAATATTGACAGGGACCCCATGGAGACGCAGGATGTTTTTGACAAACAAGGTAGCTAACATCTTAGCATTGGGTAGTTTTTTGAGGGGCACAAAGTGGCACATCTTACTGAAGCGGTCTACTACAACCCACACCACCGACTTGCGTTGAGATGGAGGCAAATCGGTGATAAAATCCATGGAGATATGGGTCCAAGGTCTCTGGGGAATGGGCAAAGAACGTAGTAAGCCCGCTGGTCGGGACCTGGGAGTCTTGGACCTAGCACAAACCTCACAAGCGGCGACGTAGGCCTTAACGTCTTTAGGCAACCCAGGCCACCAATAGTTTCTGGCAATGAGGTGCTTGGTACCCAGGATGCCTGGATGACCAAATAGTGCGGAGTCATGATTTTCCCTAAGTACCCTTAGCCGGAATTGCAGGGGAACAAACAGCTTGTTCTCAGGAAGGTTCCCGGGAGCTGAACCTTATTCAGCAGCAATTTCAGAGACTAAATCAGAATCAATAGAGGAAATGAATATACCTGGAGGCAAAATACAAGCAGAATCTTCCTCTGAAGGAGGGCTGGCCATGAAGCTACGCGACAGTGCATCAGCCTTAATATTTTTAGACCCAGCCCTATAGGTAACCAAAAAATGGAATCTGGTCTCAAATAACGCCCATCGAGCTTGTCTCGGGTTTATCCTGGGGGCCGATTATAGGAAAACCAGATTCTTGTGGTCGGTAAGGACCGTTACCTGGTGCCTAGCCCCCTCCAGGAAGTGGCGCCACTCTTCAAATGCCCATTTAATGGCTAAGAGTTCGCGGTTGCCAATATCATAGTTACTCTCAGTGGGCGAAAACTTCCTGGAGAAGTAGGCACAGGGACGGAGATGTGTGAGGGACCTGGTACCCTGGGACAAGACAGCCCCCACTCCCACCTCGGACGCGTCAACCTCCACGATAAATGACTCCATTTGGTTGGGCTGAACCAACACCGGGGCCGAGATAAAGCCCTTTTTAAGGGCCTCAAAAGCCTGGACAGCCTCAGGAGGCCAGTGGAGGAGATCAGCACCCTTGCTAGTGAGGTCCGTAAGAGGCTTAGCGATGACCGAGAAGTTAGCAATAAATCTCCTGTAATAATTAGCGAACCCCAAGAAGCACTGTAACGCCTTCACGGAGGCAGGTTGGACCCATTCCGCCACAGCCTGGACCTTGGCGGGGTCCATGCGGAATTCATGAGGAGTGAGGATTTGATCCAAAAATGGTATCTCCTGCACCCCAAACACACATTTTTCAGTCTTCGCAAACAGTTTGTTTTCCCGAAGGACCTGGAGCACCTTCCTGACATGCTCAATGTGGGAGGACCAGTCCTTGGAAAACACAAGTATGTCATCAAGGTACACTACAAGAAATACCCCCAGGTAATCTCTTAAAATGTCATTTATGAAATTCTGGAAGACCGCGGGAGCATTACACAACCCAAAGGGCATGACGTGGTATTCGAAATGACCTTCGGGCGTGTTAAACGCAGTCTTCCACTCATCCCCCTCTTTGATGCGGATAAGGTTATACGCCCCCCGTAGATCAAACTTAGAGAACCATTGGGCCCCCTGAACCTGATTAAAGAGATCAGGAATCAAAGGAAGGGGATACTGGTTCCTTACAGTGACCTTATTCAAGTTACGGTAGTCAATGCATGGCCTAAGACCACCATCCTTCTTCCCTACGAAGAAGAAGCCAGCACCTACCGGAGAAGTAGAGGGGCGAATGTAACCCTTGGCCAGGCATTCCTGGATATACTCTCTCATGGCTTCACGTTCGGGACAAGAGAGATTAAATATCCTACCCTTAGGGAGCTTAGCTCCTGGTACCAAATCGATAGCGCAATCGTATTCTCTATGAGGAGGTAATACTTCGGAGGCCTCCTTAGAGAAAACATCAGCGAAGTCCTTAACAAACTCAGGTAGCGTGTTCACCTCCTCAGGGGGAGAAATAGAATTAACTGAAAAACATGACGTCAAGCATTCATTACCCCATTTTGTAAGATCCCCAGTATTCCAGTCAAACGTGGGATTATGCAACTGCAACCAGGGAAGGCCTAAAACCAAATCGGACGATAATCCCTGCATCAACAGTACAGAGCACTGCTCCAAATGCATGGAGCCAACAAGGAGTTCAAAAACAGGGGTATGCTGTGTAAAATAACCATTAGCAAGAGGAGTGGAGTCGATACCCACTACCGGGACAGGTTTAGGCAAATCAATCAAAGGCATAGCTAGAGACATAGCAAATTCCACAGACATGATATTAGCAGACGACCCTGAATCCACGAAGGCACTACCACCAAAAGAGACCTGAAAGGGAAGCAAGATTTTATTACGTTTCATATTTACGGGAAATACCTGTGCGCTCAAGTGACCTCCCCGATGATCACTTAGGCGCGGAAGTTTTCCGGCTGCTTATTCTTACGCCTAGGACAGTTGTTCACTTGATGCTTGTCATCCCCACAATAGAAGCAGAGACCATTCTTCCTGCGGAACTTTCTACGTTGTTGGGGGGACACGGAGGCCCCGAGTTGCATAGGTACCTCCGAGTCTTCCGTGGAAGAACGAAGCAACGGAACCTCGGGAGGCATCATGGGGGAGTCAGAGGAGAAAACACATAAACGTTCACGTTGTCGTTCCCTGAGACGTCGGTCAAGTCGTACCGCTAAAGCCATAACCTGGTCTAGGGAGTCTGAAGAGGGATAGCTAACTAGCAGGTCTTTCAGGGCGTTAGACAGACCCAACCTAAACTGGCACCTTAAGGCAGGGTCATTCCACCGAGAAGCTACACACCACTTCCTAAAGTGAGAGCAATACTCCTCAACAGGTCTCTTACCCTGACGTAAGGTCACCAGCTGACTCTCGGCAAAGGCAGTCCTGTCAGTCTCGTCATAAATGAGTCCGAGAGCAGAAAAGAAAAGATCAACGGAGGAATGTTCAGGTGCATCAGGAGCCTAGGAGAAGGCCCATTCTTGGGGCCCTTCCTGGAGCCGGGACATAATTATACACACCCGCTGGCTCTCAGAACCTGAGGAGTGGGGCTTTAAACGAAAATAGAGCCTACAACTCTCCCGAAAGGAGAGAAAAGTCTTCCGGTCCCCTGAGAACCGGTCAGGCAACTTGAGGTGGGGTTCAAGAGGTGAGGTGAGGGACACTACCATGGTAGCATCAGGCTGGTTAACCCTCTGAGCCAGGGCCTGGACCTGTAGGGAGAGACCCTGCATTTGCTGAACCAGGGTCTCAAGGGGGTCCATAGTGGTGTGAGGGACCAGGGTAGAGTAGGTATATGGGCTTGTGATTATGTAATGACAGGGATAGGGAAACAGACAAGTGAGCCCTAATCTACCCACCACTCAGTCCCTGCCTACTTGCAACGACCCGCCCTAGGCGACGGGGTACAACTGGGCGACGGTCCCTACACTCAGTAAGTGCACGACAGACAACCAGACAAGGAAACACAGAACAAAGTGAAACGGGGCAGTTGCCCACGGCAACACCGTGAGCAACAAGAGTAGTAAACGAGCCGAGTCAAACCAGGAGAGCACGAGGTGCCAAACGCAGAGCAGGAGAGTAGTGAACAAGCCGAGTCAAACCAGGAGTGTACGAGGTACCAAACGCAGAGCAGAAGAGTAGTCAGTAAGCCAGGGTCAATACGAAGCAGGGACAAGTAGTTCAAGAAGCTGCAGCAGGGCCAGGAAACCAACAGAGAAGAATCACAAGCAAGGAGGAACAGGAAAGGCAGGTATAAATAGACAGAGGGCGGGAGCTAGCTCCGTCTGGCCAGGCTGTGATAGGCTCTCCCACTTCTAAGCCTGCCATCCTGAGTGGTGGAAGATGGAGTCAGTCTCACAGACATAGAAGCAGGTGCAGACTGATTACCTATGGGCGTGGATACAGAAGCTGTGCCTGGCAGATCCTTAACAGGGGCATTATAGTGTATGGGGCAGCTATGGGGGGCATTATACTGTACGTGGGCATTATACAGTATACGGCATCTATGGGTGGCAATATACTGTGGGGGCAGCTATAGGGGCATTATACTGGTGGTGTTGGGGGAGGTGTAGGGGGGACCAAGCTGAATTCTTGCACCAGGGCCCATGAGCCTTTAGCTACGCCCCTGGTCCCAGGCAGAGTGCTAGTAGTGCTCTGCCCGGGATTATGGCTCTGGGGTTGCCTGTGACAACACTGTCAATATATGGACAGTGACGTCAGGGGCATCTGAAGCGGAATCCAAAATTGCCCCAACCTTGCTGTTGTTCTCTGTTATCAGCCATTATCACATGATCACGATCCAATACTATAAAAGTGAATACAGACATTCGCTCTTATAGTAAAGATGTTTTTATCTGGCAGTAGCAGGCAGTGCACTTTGCAAGATAATCCTTCCATCACCATTTTCACGGCCGTTTCTCATGGATCCGTGTGTCCATCATGGTATCTGTCTGGTTTCCGTGTATACTCTGTGTCCGTTCCGTGTTTCCGTTTCAAACAGACGTTGTGCTTCCGTTTGGCTTCCATGTTTCCGTTTATAAAAACGAAAGGTATTGAACTTCATTTGGACTTGTCACATGTCCCAGTCTGTGAACTTTGGCACGCCCTGCCATTACTAGGGCAACGGATGCATAAAAAACGGACGGCACACGGAAGCCTTCCGTGTGCCGTCTCTTTTTTTTCACGGACCCATTGACTTCTATGGGCCCCACGGTCACAGAATCACTTACAAAAGCAGGACATGCTCTATGTTTGACGGAAGGGAACAACGGATCCGTGAAAATAACGGAATTGTGCATGGGCACATTGAAATGAATGGGTCAGGGTGCTATCAGTGAAAAAAACGGATAGCACCCTGAAGGAAAAAAAATGACATGGGCATAAGGCCTAAATGGGAAGGTACAGGGGAGTGGTTACCCATAGCAACCAATCCGATTACTGATGGCCAGTAGGAAAGCTGCATTACTAGCTGCAAAGACTCCTCTTGCCCAACTGCAAGCTGATCAATTGCGTCATACTGCTGCTCGAGCTGCTGAAACTCCTCAGCAAACTCGGGCTTTCTCCGCAACATCAGACAGGTAGCTCTCAGAAGCGCAGAGACTCCTGCCTGAACCCAAGCCAGTCAGAAAGCTGATAGAGCACATCATGTTCAGCATGCTAATGAGTGGGCTTTTATGCACGATGCTGTTTTCAATTGTGATCCAACTATAGCCTATGGCCAACTGGTAATAAAACTCTCAATATTGTTAATCAACAGGCTCTGTCTTATGACTCCATTTCCTACCAGTTTAGCTGTTAGGTATTTAGGAAGTTAAAATTGAAATAAACAGTGTGTAACTGCTGTGGTATATAGGGATACTAACGATTTCCCCAGAAACCAAGAAAATATGAGGGCATGAATTAGACTCCTGGGCACCCTTGGAACAAATCCAATGAACACACAAACAGACAGACCGACACATTATACCCGGGCAGCACTGGGTACTTTTTCTAGTGTATAATACATAATATGGAAAAACATGAGAATAATATCTGTAAAAGTAGCACAGGTACATGGATAGTAGTATATTCTGGACTCTTGTGTAACTTTAGTTATGTTCCTCTGTGCAACAAATACTGATTTACACTTTACACTAAAAAGACAACAAACTTTTGATAAAACATTTCAAAAACATGTTGTCTTGAGAATATCACCCGTGTTTTAAAAAACAAAATTGTTGCATGTATTTTTCATGTGCCCAGAGGATGTACAGCAAGTACTGTATTTTTACTAAACCACCTGGGGCTGAGCTATTCAATTTTGAGCTATGTAGCCAGACTCAAATTTGTTTTGCTGCTTATTTCGCTATGAAATATTAATATGTATGCAAAAGAAGAATGGGAAGAACACATCAAAATCGATACAAAAATACCGAAACTTAAAAATCATATAAACCTTAATTTTTCTGGACATGGATCTTAAAGAGGCTCTGTCACCAGTTTCATACTTCCCTATCTCCTACCTAATCTAATAGGCGCTGTGTTGTAGATAACTACTGTGGGTTTTATTTTGTGGTTTTTTTTAAAAAAAATCATTTATTAGTGACAAAGTTATGAGCATTTTAACATTTATGCTAATTTTTTGTAAAAGCCCAACTGGGCGTTTTTTGTTACTTTAACCAAGTTGCCGTTGTAAAGAAAAGTGTATGACGATGACTAATCAGCGTCATAAACTTTTCTTCATTCATGTCCAGCTTTATCACGAGATCACGCTGTGCCGTCATTTACTACCGCAGTTCCTGTACCGGAGCTGGTCATTCCCCCGATGCTCCGGTGATGGAACTGCGGGAGTAAGGGACGGCACAGCGTGATCTCGCGAGATCATGCTATGCTGTGACTAAAGCTGGAAAACCTTAGAACAAATTATTGGAACACAGCTGGAGCATTACACAGTCCAAAGGGCATTACTACATACTCATAGTGACTGTCTCGGGTGTTAAATGCGGTTTTCCATTCGTCACCCTTGCAGATTCGTATCAGGTCATAGGCCCCGTGTAAATCCAACTTAGTGAATACCTTGGCTCCACGAATCCTGCCAAAAGAGCTCAGAGATAAGCGGAGAGATAAGAGATACTTGTTTTTTATCGTGATTTGGATTAACCCACGATGGTCAATTCATGGTCGAAGTGATCCATCCTTCTTCTCCACTAAGAAGAATCCAGCTCTGACTGGTGAAGTAGACTTCCTAATGAACCCCCTCTCTAGGTTCTCCTTGACATACTCCGACATGGCCTGGGTTTCTGGCAAGGACAGAGGATAAACCCATCCGTGAAGGGGAGAGGCTTCAGGAAGCAGCTCGATAGGACAGTCATAGAGACAGTCATAGAGATGAGGAGGATGGCTCATTGCCTCCTTTTTGCTAAAAATATCTGCATAACCAGAATATTGTGGAGGTAGTCCAGATAGAGATTGAGGTAGAGGAAAAATGACAGGTTGAACCTGAGGCAGACCGCGGTGAAGACATCAGGGTTCCCACTGGAGGACCTCTCCGGAAATTCCAATCGAGGACTGGCGAGTGCTGGCGAAGCCATGGCAATCCCAGCAGGAGGCGGTTAATAGATTTGGTTAGGACATAGAAAGTTATTGACTCAGAATGGAGGACTACTATCTGTAGTTTTAGAGGCTTGGTGATAGACAGGATAGGATCCGACAACCGTTGTCCATCAACAGAAGCGACTGCCAGAGGTTTTTCTAGGGAAACAGTAGGCAAGTGGAGACGGTCTACTAAGTCCTGCTGGAAGAAGTTTGCAGCTGCTCCAGAATCCAAGTAAGCAGGAACAGAGTCCGATCCTTCAACGGTGACGAAGTCTGGGAGAGAATTTAGTAGTCGCGGGAGATTCACCTAGGATTGCAACACAAATCAAGCCTAGGTGCTGGACTTTTCCGGGTTTTGGGGGCATTGACGCACTAAATGTCCCTTGTGGCCGCCATACAGACATAACTTAGTCGAACGTCTGCGTTGCCGTTCCTGGTCGGACAGACGTAATCTATCTAACTGCATAGGCTCCTCCGGAGGTGCAGCAGGACCAGGTAGTAGAGGCCTTTGAAATTTGGGTGCCAGTCGACAAGACCTCAAAAAAACACAAAAAAAAGGCCATACTTACTAAATGGGTTGGTAGACACCAGTTCCCAACAGGGTGCAAACAAGTAAAAAATGCTAGAGGGAGAAGGTTCAGGTGCATTAAACAGTAATATCCACTCCCACTAGTCCTGAGGGGAGTGGCTGTTCAGTGTTATCACTGCACACAACCAAAGCTTCAAATAATGTGCCAGTTGCAAGGCGCAGCGTATCTTGGCGGATTACAGCCTATTAGTCTCGCCCATATTATTAGATCAGGCGGGCTGCCCTGCACGCCACACCAGACAATGGCACACTAAACTCTCCCAAAATTATAAGACAAGACCTCTTCTCCCAACAAACTTCCAAAGTGCGCTCTTGGATGCTAATATCAATCCGGGTTGGCAGAAGTATTAGGGCATCCAAGGTAGCAGGAAGCTCTCGAGCTGACAGTTCATCCTTTATATGAGAGGCCAGGCTCTGCCAGAAAGTTGCCACTAAGGCCTCATTATTCCAAGCCAGCTCCGCTGCCAATTTACAGAAGGAGATGGCGTACTCCCCTTACAGTTGATTCCTCTTGTTTGCGGGTCAGCAGTAAGGCAGCGGCAGAAGATGTTCGACCCGATTCCTTGAATACTGTACGGAAAGTCTCAAGAAACAGTGGCAGATCAGAGAATTCCGAGCCCTATTGTTCCAAGATGGAGTTCATCCATGCCAGAGCTTTGCCAGAGAGGAGAGAAATAATAAAAGCAATCTTGGCCTCATCTGAAGGGAAGAGATGAGCACGCAACCTGAAGTGGATCGTACACTGATTGATGAAACCTCTACTGGTCTTAGGATCCCCATCATAGTGAGGAGGTAGGGGCAACAAAATTACAGACCCAAGGCAGACAGGAGGGATAGCAAGTGTTGGAGCAGCGGGAGCAGCCAGAGGAGGTACAGGAGGAAGATCCAAAAGAGTAATTATGGAGTTTACCGCCTGTAGTAGTTGATCCTGGCGTGCCTGGATTCCACGCATGTCTGCTTGCATCATTTGGACTGCTGTTTTGGGTTGACCAGCGGGATCCATGGCCTGAGCGTACTGTCATGGCTATGGGATATGTGGACCCACTATGTCGCTCCACCATAGCGGAGTAGCAGCTGGCCAAACAACAGTCAATAATAGTCCTTAAAACAAGAGTACCTGGATAGAAGATTAGGCAGACACTTGGCGTAGCAAACACGTGGCGTAGCAGACATGTGGCCTAGCAGACACGTGGCATAGTAGACACATGGCACAGATGACACTTGGCACAGATAACAGTCTCGACTCTGACACAAATACAATTACTGGATATGGGACACGGGATACAGGAACACTGCATACAGGATACAACTAAGGGACCATTTGCAGTGACAAATATGGGCAGGCTTAACAACACTCAGGCAAGGAGTAAGAGGGCAGAGTCCTTTTTATAGTTCCTGGTATGCTGGGATAGGATGGGGGGTTTCTGGTGTGCCCACAGGCCCTTTAAGGCCGGTAGCGAGCACGCAGGTGCACCCTATGCACAGCAACAGCAGAGGGTAGTATTGTGTGCCGGCATCCCAGAGGAGAGAGACACCGGCAAGAGCTCACAGGCCTGCGGTCGCAGCCGTTGGTGGGTAAGTAGTGCCAGCGATCTGCGACCGTGGCCATTACACCTCCTCTCGAGGTTCTCTTTGACATATGCCGACATGGCCTGGGTTTAGGCCAGGAAAGAGGATAAATCCATGCACGAGGAGGTGAAGCTTCAGGGAGCAATTCTATAGGACAATCGTAGGGACGATGCGGAGGAAGGACCTCTGCCTTCTTGCTGAAGACATCCACGAAATAGGCATACTGTGGAGGCAATCCAGAGAGTGACTGAGGCAGTGGGGACAGGACAGGATGAATCTGAGTCAGGCAGCGGTGAAGAAATCGGGATCCCCATTGGAGGACCTCTTTGGAATTCCAGTCAAGGACAGGAGCGTGTTGGTGAAGTAATGGCATTCCCAGCAGGATGGGGTTAACAGCTTTTGGCAGGACATAAAAAGCTATTTATTCTTGAAAACTAAGAGGTTTAGTGATGGAAAGAATTGGGTCTGGCAGAGGTGGACCAGGGACAGAAGCGACCACCAGAGGTTTTTACAGAGAAACTGTGGCCAAGTGGAGACGGTCTACTAATGCCTGTTGGATGAAATTCGCAGCCGCTCCAGAATCCAGATAAGCAGGAATAGAGTGCAACTCTTCACCAGAGAAGATTGTCACGGGAATAGATAGTTTGGGAGAGAATTTTGCAGTTGGCGTCGATCCACCTAGGGTAGTCTCTCCTATCAACCCTAGCTACTGGAGTGTCACGATACTGGTGTATTAAGCTGGGTCCTTTTAGCTGAAGAGCACACGTACAGATAGAGCAGGACGCACATATGAAGCCGGGTCGGTAGACAAGCAGGTAGTCAGATGAAGCCGGGTCGGTACACAAGCAGGTAGTCAGATGAAGCCGGGTCGGTACACAAGCAGGTAGTCAGATGAAGCCGGGTCGGTACACAAGCAGGTAGTCAGATGAAGCCGGGTCGGTACACTAGCAGGTAGTCAGATGAAGCCGGGTCGGTACACTAGCAGGTAGTCAGATGAAGCCGGGTCGGTACACTAGTAGGTAAATATTCCAACAGGAGCAAGTGCAAGGCAGCAGGAGCAGAGCAAACAGATACTCAAGCAAAGGCTATATTCAGGAAGTACCTATTTATAGGCCCAAACAGGAAACAGGAACCAAGATGGATTCTTCCGAGGTAAAACTGTCCATCTTGGAAAAGGGCAAGTTCAATGGGTTATAGTGGCCTCTAGTGGTGGTAATGGCTGATGATATTCCTAACATGGAGTTTCCCGCTTTTTAGGGACATTAATGCACAAAATGGCCCCTGTGGCCACAGTACAGACATAAAAACAGCTGAACGTCTGTGCTGCTGCGTCTGGTCTGACAGTCTGAGTCTGTCCACCTGCAAGACTCTTTAGGGGTAACAACCGGAGAGGGCAGTAGGGGTCTCTGGAATTTGGGTGCCAGTCTATATGACCTTTTTTCTCAACAGATTTCCAGGGTGCATTCTTAGAACCTCATGTCGATTTGTGCAGACAGAAGAATTAGGGCATCCAAGGTGGACGGAAGATCACGAGCCACCAGCTCATACTTTACTTGAGGAGGCTAATCCTTGCCAAAAGGTTGCCACCAAGGCCTTATTATTCTAGGGGAGCTCTGCTTCCAAAGTACGGAACTTTATGGCGCACTCCCCTTCCAATAAATCCCCTTGATGGAGAAACAGAAGTGAGGCAGCTGCAGAAGATGTTCGGCCCGGTTTTTTTAAAAAACAGTACCAAAAGTCTCTAGAAATACTTGCAGGTTATAAGATTCCGGAACCTCATGTTCCCAGAAAGGGTTTGACCATGCCAGGGCTTTGCCAGAGTGGAGGGACACAATGAAAGCAACATTGGTCACATCAGTGGGGAAAAGATGAGCGTGTAATAAAGTGGATCTTGCACTGGTGGATGAGGCCTCTACAGGTTTTTGCATCTCCGTCGTAATGAGGTGGAAGTGGCAACGAAATTCCGGACCAAGAACTGACAGGAGGGATAGCAGGTGGTGGAGCAGAGGGAGCAGCAGCAAAAGGAAGACCAAAACGCATAACAATGAAGGAAACAGCTTGTAGGAGCTGATCTTGTCGTGCCCAGAGGTCATGCATGTCCGCTTGCATTAATTGGATTGGCGTCTTGGGTTGACCAGCGGGATCCATGGCCTGAGCAAACTATAACAACTGGCAGGTATGTGGACCCACAGGGCCACTCTGCCATAACTGAGCAGCTGCTCATCAACAGAGTCTATGGGAGTTAATGAGGATAAAGTACCTGGAAAGTCAGAGGTGGGTATATGCCAGAAAACTAGGGGAAGCAGGCCTGTGCAGGACATTGGAACTTGGCAGACAGGAGTATTGCAGTTGTCTTGGACACTGGACTTGGCTAGCACATCGGGCAGCAGTAGTGCAGATGTCTCGTACACTTGACTTGACTCGGGTACCGGCCACAGATGGTGAAGTCATCTCGCACACTCGATTAGACACTAGAACCGGACACAGATACTGGATACGGATTCAGGATACGGGATACAGGATACAGCTAAGGAACCACTTGCAAGACAAACATAGGGAAGACACAACATTGCTCAGGGAATGAAGGAGCAGGGCCACACACGTGCACGCATTCTTCGGGCATCAGCCAAAGAGGAGAGCAGTGCACTCTGGCATCTCTGAGGGAGAAGACGCCGGCAAGTCTTCAGAGGTCTGCGGTCGCGGCTGCCGGTAAGTGGAAGATACCGGCAGTCAGCGACCGAGGTCATTAGAATAGAGAGATTGATAGATAGATAGATAGATAGATACATACAGCACACAGGAAAATGGCAACAACACACTGTGAACATCAATGTCACCTAAACCACTAAATATAAATAAATATACATTGCTGTGAATCTACGTACAATAGTGAGGTTCTTAGTGCACATTTTGATCAAATTGTGTGAGCCTACCTGCCACGACAAGGCGTCCTCTATAAGGTGGGTCCTGGGGATTGCAGGGACCAGCATTAAACAAATTAAAATCACCCAGGGCAAAATGGAGGCAAGATCAAAAAATAGAGGCAGTCACTAACCCCGCATATATGCAATACATAAGAAACACATAAGTTTGAACAGCACATTCCAGCAAAATGAAACAAAATGTGTATACAGGTGCAAGAACGCCTGTGACTGCAAATTTATACAGCACACAAGAAAATGGTGACAGCACACTGCAAACACCAATGCTACCTAAACCACTAAATATAAATACTGTAAATATGCATTACTGCTGAATCTACTTACAATAGAGAGGGCGCTTTGTCGTGACAGGTGGACTCACAATTTGAACAAAATGTGCGCTAAGGACCTCCCTATTGTAAGTAGATTTAGCGGCAATGCATATTTATTTATATTTAGAGGTT
This sequence comes from Rhinoderma darwinii, assembly GCF_050947455.1. Lineage (NCBI taxonomy): Eukaryota > Metazoa > Chordata > Amphibia > Anura > Rhinodermatidae > Rhinoderma > Rhinoderma darwinii. Next base: position 613,062,618 of record NC_134687.1, read on the forward strand.
TAGGTGGCATTGGTTTTCACAGTGTGCTGTCGCCATTTTCTTGTGTGCTGTATAAATTTGCAGTCACAGGCGTTCTTGCACTTGTATACACATTTTGTTTGATTTTGCTGGAATGTGCTGTTCAAACTTTTGTGTTTCTTATATGATAGATAGATAGACGCAGTGGTGTAACTACCGCGGTAACAGCCATAGCAGCTGCTACGGGGCCCATGGCTTGAGTGGGCCGTGCCGCTAGCCAACACCCCCATATGTCCGGTGGCGCCACTAGTAGTCGTTATGGCTGCTACAGCTGTAGCAACGCTACTACGAGTCCCGCGCCGCCGAGCCTATAACATTTATGGGCCAGGCGACACGGGCCCTCTCAGGCCCTGGGGTGTCGCTAGCACCGGAGGGGGCCCCGCTGCTAGTAACAGCCACCCTCTCTTAGCACGCAGGTACAAATACATGCATAAGCGCTGAATGGCCGGGCACGTTCTGTGCCCGACCATTCAGCGCCTTACGATGATGCTAATTGGCGGGGCAAAATGACTTGTCCCGCCAATCAGCGAATTTTCAACTACGCTAGCTTCCGTGCTTGAAAGGCGCTGGTTGATCGGGCAAATCATTCTGCCCTGCCAATCAGTGCCTTTGAACGACGTGTCATTCAGCTCCAGCAGACCTGCTCAGATGAGCGCAGGTCTACATTGCCACCAGACAGCGCGAAAACGGGTTCATGTAAGTATGTAAAGTTTTTAGTTTTTTTCGAATAAAACTGTGAGTGGCATTATCTACAGGGGGTCCTATATGTGGGGATGTTTGCTACTGTATACAGAGTGGGTCTATATGTGGGGCACTATCTACAGGGGGGTCTATGTGTGGGGATGTGGGCAACTGTATACAGGGGGCGATCTATATGTGGGGATGTGGGCCACTGTATACAGGGGGGTCTATATGTGGGGCACTATCTACAGGGGGGTCTATATGTGTGGATGTGGGCCACTACATACAGGGGGGTCAATATGTGGGGCACTATCTACGGAGGTGGGCTATATGTGGAGGACCATCTATAGGGAAAGCTATATGTAGGGTGACTCAGTGGTCAGCACTATTGCCTTGTATCTCTGGAGTCCATATGAGGGATGAATGTGTGGCACTATCTACAGGGGCTTCTATGTAGGGCACTATCTACAGAGGCTCTATGGGAGTCACTATCTATAGGGGACTATGGGGGCACTATCTATAGGGGGCATGGTGTGTGTGTGTGTGTGTGTGTGTGTGTGTGTGTGTGTGTGTGTGTGTGTGTGTGTGTGTGTGGGACACAGTGTATTGTACTATTATAATCAGGGACACAGTGTATGGTGCTATTATAATTAGAGGTGCAGTGTATGGCGCTTTATTATATTTAGAGGTGTTGAGAATTTTGACTTCGCTTATAGGTGTAGAAATGTTTTAAAAGTGAAAAGCGAAGACATCTGAGTGGCAAACTGCAGAAATGGGTCGTGGCTGGAAGAAATCCATCATAGAGGTCTGGACCGGAGGGAGAAGACAAGAACTAGAATCTGAGACGTCACCGGGGAGTCACTTAATGTAAGTGTTTATTCTGCCTCTAATCAGCACTCAGGGGCGTAACTAAGAAAGACTGGACCCCATAGCAAACACTCGACTGTGCCCCCGTAGGTGCCACAAGCAGCCCCCCTTATAGATAGTGCCCCCTGTAGAATGTGCCATACAGCCCCCCTGTAGATAGTGTTATACAGCCCCGCCTATACACAGAGTCACACCCCACTTGTAGATAGCGCCCCCCACCTCCCCCTTATAGATAGTGCTATTCAGCCCCCTGTAGATATCGCCATAAATCCCCCCATGTATATAGCGCTATACAGCTCCCACTGTATATAGTGCAACACAGCCCCCCTTAGTAGATCGTGCCACACAGCCCCCCCCCCTTAGTAGATACTGCCACACATGGACCCCTGTAGATTGTGCCGCAGACAGACCCCTCTAGATAGAGCCACAGCCCTCCCCCTTGTAAATAGTGCCGCACAGTCCCCTAGTAGATAGTGCCATACACCCTCCCTTAGTAGTGCCACACAGGCCCTTGTATATAGTGCCACACAGCTCCCCATTGTGTATAGTGCCACACAGCTCCCCCTTGTGTATAGTGCCACACAGCTCCCCCTTGTGTAAAGTGTCACACAGCTCCCCCTTGTGTACAGTGCCAGACAGCTCCCCCTTGTGTATAGTGCCACACAACCCCCCTTGAGTACAGTGCCACACAGCCCCCCCTTGTGTATAGTGCCGCAAGGCAATGGCACATCCGAGAAAGTTGTATCAGCCAGGGGGATGTCAATAAAACATGGAAAGGTGGGTTTGGAGGCAGAACTATGTGACTCTTAAGGATAGCGGCACCACCCCATGACCCTTTAATGAGTAATTAGCACATAGTGTGCGCCGTTTTAAAAGTGGATTTGAAAGATTTTGCTGCATCTGAAAAAAACATATGTTTGGAAATATTGTCAGGTCATGTATTACCGAATGGTGGCAGTTCAAGGGGTTAAAACTACCAGACACACGTTCCCATGAAATATACAATGAATTGAGAACAATTCCATCTGCCCTGCAATTTTGTTGTTATACGTAAATATATTCTATATAATTACAGCTCCAGAACCAAGCTCATACATATATACAATATCAGAACCAAGCTCATACATATATACAGTACCACAACCAAGCTCATACATATATACAGTACCACAACCAAGCTTAGTACATATATACAGCACTAGAACCAAGCTCTGACATATATACGGCACGAGAGCCAAGCTCAGTAAATAAATAAATCACCAGACCCAAGCTCCATACATATATACATACCCAGAACCGAGCTCAGTACATATACACAGCACCAGAACAAAGCTAAGTACATAAATGCAACACTAGAACCAAGCTCTGACATATACTGTATACATCCCCAGAACCAAGCTCAGTATATATATATATATACACAATACAAGAAGAAAGATCAGTACATAAATACAGCCCCAGAACCAAGCTCAGTACATAAATACAGCACCAGAACCAAGCTCAATACATATATACAGAGCCGGAACAAAGCTCAGTACATATATACATCCCCAGGACCAAGATCAGTGCATATATACAGAGAAGAACAAAGCTCAGTACTTAAATACAGCATCAGAACAAAGCGCAGTACAAAATATACAACACCAGAACAAATTCAGCTCAATTTAGTGCAACCCCTGCCGTATAGGTTTGTACGGCGTAAAACTACAGCTCCCAGCATGGCCCGAACAATAGTAAGGATATGCTGGGAGATGCTGTTTCACCCAAAATAAATCATACCACCCATCATCTCGCTGCAGATCATAGAGTGACGACAATACTGATTAGAATAAAGAATAAACATTTACATTAAGTGACTCTATGATGGATTTCTTCCGGCCACGGCCCATTTCTGCAGTTTTCCGCTCAGATGTCTCAGCTTCTCACTTTTAAAACATTTCTTGACCTATAAACAAAGTTAAAATTCTCAACACCGCTAAATATAATAAAGCGCCATACACTGCACCACTAACCATAATAGCGCCATACACTGTGTCCCTGATTATAACAGTACCATACACGGTGTCCCTGATTATAATAGTACCATACACTGTGTCACACACACACACACACACACACACACACACCGTGCCCCTGTAGATAGTGCCCCTATAGCCCCCTGTAGATAGTGATTCCCATAGAGCCTCTGTAGATAGTGCCCTACATAGAAGCCCCTGCAGATAGTGCCCCACATACAGCCCTCTGTAGATAGTGCCCACATATGGACTCCAGAGCTTCAAGGCAATAGTGATAACCACTAAGCCACCGTGCTTCCCTACATATAGCTTCACCTATAGAGAGTGCCCTACATATAGCCCCCCTGTAGATAGTGCCCCACAGGTAACCCACCCCTGTATATAGTGTCCCACAAATATCCCACACCTGTAGATACAAATAGCTCCCCTATAGATAGTGCTCCACATATAGCCCACCTCTGTAGATAGTACCTTATATATAGCTCCCCCTGTATATAGTGTCCCACATGCAGCCCACCCCTGTAGACAGTGCCCTCCAATAGCCCCCTGTAGCTAGTGCTCATATAGCTCCACCTGTATATAGTGCCCCACATCCCCACATATAAACCCCCCTGTAGATAGTGCCCCACATATAGACCCCCCTGTATATTGTGGCCCACATGCCCACATATAGACCCCCATAGATAGTGCCTCACATCCCTACATATAGACCCCCCTGTATATAGTGGCCTACATACCCACATATAGACCCCCCTGTATATAGACCCCCCCTGTATACAGTGGCCCACATCCGCACATTTAGACCCCCCCTGTAGTTAATGCCACTCACAGTTTTATTAGAAAAAAACAAAAAAATCTTTACATACTCACATGATCCCGTTCCCGCGCCACTGATGGCAATGCAGATCTGCTCTATTCTGAGCAGGTCTTCTTGAGCTGAACGACGCGTCATTCAAAGGCACTGATTGGCAGGGCAGAATGGCTTGCCCCGTCAATCAGCGCTTTTCAAGCACGGAAGCGGCGCGATGACGTCATCGCGCTGCTAGCATCATTGAAAGGCGCTGATTGGCGGGGCAAGTCATTTTGCCCCACCAATCAGCATCATTGTAAGGCGCTGAATGGTCGGGCACGGAACATGCCCGGCCATTCAGCGCTAATGTATGTATTTGTACCTTCCTGCTATAGATGCAGGTACAATTACTGCAAGAGGGGGTGGCTGTCGCTAGCACCGGAGCCCTCTCCGGTGCTAGCGATGCCCCGGGCATGAGGGGGCCCGTGTCGCCCGACCCATAAATGTTAGAGGCTCGGCGGCACGAGTACCGTAGTAGCGCCGTTACAGCTGTAGCAGCCATAACGGCTGCTAGCAGTGCCACCGGACAGATGGGGGGTGTGTCGGCTAGCGGCATGGGCCCCCTCAAGCCGCGGGCCCTATAGCAGCCGCTAAGGCTGCTACTGCAGTAGTTACGCCGCTGTCAACACTGTAGTCGCTGTATGATCTGCAGCGAGATGATGGGTGGTATGATTTTTTTGTGTGAAACAGCATCTCCCAGCATATCCTTACTATTGTTCGGGCCATGCTGGGAGCTGTAGTTTTACACCGTACAAACCTATACAGCAGGGGTTGCACTAAATTGAGCTGTGTTTGTTCTGGTGTTGTATATATGTACTGAGCTTGGTTCTGGGGCTGTATACATAGGCTGAGCTTGGTTCTGATGCTGTATTTAAGTACTGAGCTTTGTTCTGGTTCTGTATATATGTATGAGCTTTGTTCTGGTGCTGTATATATGTACTGACCTTGGTTTTGGGGATGTATATATGTACTGAGCTTTGTTCTGGCTCTGTATATATGTACAGAGCTTGGTTCTGGGGATGTATATATGTATTGAGCTTGGTTCTGGTGCTGTATTTATGTACTGAGCTTGGTTCTGGGGTTGTATTTATGTACTGATCTTTCTTCTGGTATTGTATATATGTACTGAGCTTGGTTCTAGTGCTGTATTTATGTACTGAGCTTGGTTCTGGGGATGTATATATGGGCTGAGCTTGGTTCTGATGCTGTATTTAAGTACTGAGCTTTGTTCTGGTTCTGTATATATGTATGAGCTTTGTTCTGGTGCTGTATATATGTACTGACCTTGGTTTTGGGGATGTATATATGTACTGAGCTTTGTTCTGGCTCTGTATATATGTACAGAGCTTGGTTCTGGGGCTGTATTTATGTACTGAGCTTGGTTCTGGGGTTGTATTTATGTACTGATCTTTCTTCTGGTATTGTATATATGTACTGAGCTTGGTTCTAGTGCTGTATTTATGTACTGAGCTTGGTTCTGGGGATGTATTTATGTACTGAGCTTGGTTCCAGGGCTGTATTTATGTACTGAGCTTGGCTCTAGTGCTGTGCTTATGTACTGAGGTTGGTTCTGGGGATGTATTTATGTACCTAGCTTGGTTCTAGTGCTGTGTTTATGTACTGAGCTTGGTTCTGGGGATGTATATATGTACTGAGCTTGGTTCTAGTGCTGTGTTTATGTACTGAGCGTGGCTCTAGTTCTGTGTTTATGTACTGAGGTTGGTTCTAGTATTGTATAAATGTACAGAAATTGGTTCTGGGGATGTATATATGTATGAATTTGGTTTTAGTGCTGTATTTATGTATTGAGCTTTGTTGTGGTACTGTATATATGTACTGAGCTCGGTTCTGGTGCTGTATTATTGTACTGAGCCCGGTTCTGGTGCTTTATATATGTACTGAGCTCGGTTCTGGGGATGTATACACTACCGTTCAAAAGTTTGGGGTCACCCAGACAATTTTGTGTTTTCCATGAAAACTCAAACTTATATTAATCAAATGAGTTGCAAAATGACTAGAAAATATAGTCAAGACATTGACAAGGTTAGAAATAATGATTTTTATTTGAAATAATAATTTCGCCTTCAAATTTTGCTTTCGTCAAAGAATGCTCCATTTGCAGCAATTACAGCATTGCAGACCTTTGACATTCTAGCTGTTAATTTGCTGAGGTAATCGGGAGAAATTTCACCCCATGCTTCCAGAAGCCCCTCCCACAAGTTGGATTGGCTTGATGGGCACTTCTTGCGTACCATACGGTCAAGCTGCTCCCACAACACCCCTATGGGGTTGAGATCTGGTGACTGCGCTGGCCACTCCATTACAGATAGAATACCAGCTGCCTGCTTCTTCCCTAAATAGTTCTTGCATCATTTGGAGGTGTGCTTTGGGTCATTGTCCTGTTGCAGGGTGAAATTGGCTCCAATCAAGCGCTGTCCACAGGGTATGACATGGCGTTGCAAAATGGAGTGATAGCCTTCCTTATTCAAAATCCATTTTACCTTGTACAAATCTCCCACTTTACTAGCACCAAAGCAACCCCAGACCATCACATTACCTCCACCATGCTTGACAGATGGCGTCAGGCACTCTTCCAGCATCTTTTCAGTTGTTCTGCGTCTCACAAATGTTCTTCTGTATGATCCAAACACCTCAAACTTCGATTCGTCTGTCCATAACACTTTTTTTCCAATCTTCCTCTGTCCAATGTCTGTGTGCTTTTGCCCATATTAATCTTTTCCTTTTATTAGCCAGTCTCAGATATGGCTTTTTCTTTGCCACTCTGCCCTGAAGGCCAGAATCTTCACTGTAGACGTTGACACTGGCGTTTTGCGGGTACTATTTAATGAAGCTGCCAGTTGAGGACCTGTGAGGCGTCTATTTCTCAAACTATAGACTCTAATGTACTTGTCTTGTTGCTCAGTTGTGCAGCGGGGCCTCCCACTTCTCTTTCTACTCTGGTTAGAGCCTGTTTGTGCTGTCCTCTGAAGGGAGTAGTACACACCGTTGTAGGAAATCTTCAGTTTCTTGGCAATTTCTCGCATGGAATAGCCTTCATTTCTAAGAACAAGAATAGACTGTCGAGTTTCACATGAAAGCTCTCTTTTTCTAGCCATTTTGAGAGTTTAATCGAAACCACAAATGTAATGCTCCAGATTCTCAAGTAGCTCAAAGGAAGATCAGTTTTATAGCTCCTCTAAACAGCAAAACTGTTTACAGCGGTGCTAACATAATTGCACAAAGGTTTTCAAGTGTTTTCTAATCATCCATTAGCCTTCTAACACAGTTAGCAAACACAATATACCATTAGAAGACTGGAGTGATGGTTGCTGGAAATGGGCCTCTATACACCTATGTAGATATTGCATTAAAAACCAGATGTTTGCAGCTAGAATAGTCATTTAGCACATGAACAATGTATAGAGTGTATTTCTGATTAATTTAATGTTATCTTCATTGAAAAAAAACTGTGCTTTTCTTGCAAAAATAAGGAAATTTCTAAGTGACCCTAAACTTTTGAACGGTAGTGTATATGTATTGAGCTTGATTCTGGAGCCGTATATGTCAGAGCTTGGTTCTGGAGATGTAATTATATAGAATATATTTATAATAACAAAATTGCAGGGCAGATGGAATTGTTCTCAATTCATTGTATATTTTATGGGAACCTGTCTGGTTGTTTTAACCCCTTGAACCGCCACCATGCAATAATACATGACCTGACAATATTTCCAAATGTGTGTTTTTTTTCAGATGCAGCAAAATGTTTAAAATCCACTTTTAAAACAGTGCACACTATATGCTAATTACTCATTAAAGGGTCATGGGGCGGTGCCGCTATCCTGAAGAGTCACATAGTTCTGCCTCCAAACCCAACTTTCCATGTTTGATTGACATTCCCCTGGCTGATACAAGTTTCTCGGATGTGCCACTGCATTGTGGCACTATACACAAGGGGGCGCTGTGTGACACTCTACACAAGGGGGAGCTGTGTGGCACTATACACAAGGGGGAGCTGTGCGGCACTATACACAAGGGGGAGCTGTGCGGCACTATACACAAGGGGGAGCTGTGCGGCACTATACACAAGGGGGAGCTGTGTGGCACTATGCACAAGGGGGGGCTGTGTGGCACTATACACATGAGCTGTGTGGCACTATATACAAGGGGCTGTGTGGCACTACTAAGGGGGGGCTGTTGGGCACTATCTACTAGGGGGGGCTGTATGGCACTATTTACAAGGGGAGTGTTGTGGCACAATCTACAGTGGTCTGTGTGTGTGTGGCCCAATCTACATTGATTCTGTGTGTGGCACTATCAAGAGTTTGCTATGGAGCAGAGTCTTTCCTAATTATGCCGATAGATAGATAGATAGATAGATAGATAGATAGATAGATAGATAGATAGATAGATAGATAGATAGATAGATAGATAGATAGATGATAGATAGATATTACATTGATTAATAGATAAATAGATAATAAAGTGGGAATAAAGTGGAAATAAAACAACAGCACAGCAAAGAAAAAAAAAAAAAAACTGTGGATTCGGTGCACACATCTAGACCCGGGTAAAGTGGCTAGAAAAATCAATAAGAAAGGAAAAAGCAGCACTCTAGATTTTTATGAGATAAAGTGGATCCTTTATTCACCCATAATGTGCGACATTTCAGCTCACTGAATGGAGCCTTTCTCAAGCAGTGAATAGATGTACAGACTGGTATATTAACTCTCAACAATTCATTAACAATTACTAGCAATCAGTGAAAAGATCATAAATACATAATGCAGTATATATATTAGTATTGGTATAGTATTATATAATAAAGTAAAAACATAAATATTGCACAAACATCATTAATTTACATTGTACAAATACAAGCATAAAGTACATAGTGCTATAATTATCCTATAATAGTGTCTCAGATGTAGCATAATAATTACTGACTCACCAAAATGAATACCTGTATAGCAACATGGTTGCATTAGTAACAGTGTAATGCAGTACTGTCTGTGTATGTCAGGAAGTATAATGCCGATATTTAATAAATGAAAAACGATAACGTCCACATTACTGGGAACAGAGAGGAACCAGCGCATGCCCACTTAGATGTGATAGTTTACAGGTGGATTCTGCGTTTCAGAGACACACAGGACTCGCTGTCACTGAACCCGTCAGGTCCACGAGACTGACGGATTCAGTGAATAGCGAACAATACAGCTGCTCTATATAGAGAATACAGAGCAGCTGTATCATATAAAAAGTACAAATAATTTTTAATAAAATGTATTTACAAAGTTTATTAACACAAACTAAAACACATTTATATATATATTTTCTTTTTAAGTGCTTTGGTCCTATCCCCCCCACGTCTGAGTGGTGGTACCCGGTTAATAGTACGTATATGTAATTGTTGTTCACTGTATTTAGACTCCGTGAGATGTTTTGACCCAATGAGGTCCAAACCTTTTTGCCTGATACTATATCAAAGTTGGTTAATCCTAGTTTTTAGGTCTAATTTAATCTCATCTACATACAGCATCTTGTCTCAGGCGGTGGCCTGCTGCCTCTCAGAGGGGGGCGGCTGCGTGACTGAAACCAGCTGTCACCACCTCCTCCTGCACTATAATTGTACCTGCGTCTATAGGACGCAGATACAATTATATGCATAAACGCAGAATGGCGGGGCACGGAACGTGCCCAGCTATTCAGCGCCTTTCAATGACATAAGTGGCGCAGCCTGCCAATTAGCCCCTTTCAACGGCGCTTCATTAAATGGCACTGATTGACTGGGCAGAATGACTTGCCCTGCCACTAAACGCTTTTTAACGATGCAAGCGGTGCGATTACGTCATTGGGCCGTTTGCTTCGCTGAATGACAAGGCAAGGCAGCCTGCAAATCAGCGCCTTTCAACGATGCAACGCGCCACTTGTGTTATTCAGCCCAACCAGACCTGCTCAGATGAGAGCAGGTCTGCATTGCAAGAGGAAGGAATGGGAACGGGTTTACGTGAGTATGTAAAGTTGTTTTTTTTCTTTTAAAAGTGTGAGAGGCTATATGTGGAGCGCTACCTATGGGAGGGAGGCTGTTTGTGGGGGCTATATGTGGAGCACTATCTACAAGGGGTGTGGACTGTATGTGAAGCACTACCTACAGGGAGGATATATGTAGGGGCTATATGTGGAGCACTATCTACAGGGGGTGGGGGCTATATGAAGAGCACTATCTACAGAGGGGGCTGTATGTGGGGGCTATATGTGGAGCACCAACTACAGGGGGGCTGTATGTGGGGGCTATATGTGGAGCATTATCTACAGGGGGTGGAGGCTAAATGTGGTGCACTATCTACAGGGTGGAGCTGTATGTGGGGGCTATATATGGAACACTATCTACAGTGGGTGGGGTTATATGTGGAGCATTATCTACAGGGGAGCTATATGTGGAGCACTGTCTACAGGGGGCACTATGTACAAGGGGCTCTATGGGGGCAATGTCTACGGGGGGCACTGTGTGTGTGTGTGTGTGTGTGTGTGTGTGTGCGTGCGTGTGTGTGTTTGTGGTATACAGTGTATGGGCGTTGTGTGTGGCACCATGAGAATTTTATCTTTGTTTATATGTGCAGAAATGTTTGAAAAGTAAGAAGCGAAAGACATCTGAGCTGCAAACTGCAGAAATGGGCCATGGCCATAAGAAGTCATCAAAGAAATGTCTGGACTGGATGGAGATGTCACCTGTGAGTCACTTAATGTAAATGTTTATTCTGCCTCTAATCAGTACTGTAGTCACTCTATGATCTGCAGCGAGATAATGGGTGGTATAATTGGTTTTCTTTTTGTGAGGCTGCTAGTAATGTAGAACAGCCAGGAGGATGTCAATCAAAATCTGGGGGGCGCCATTTAAATTTTCGCCTGAGGCAGCAGAAAAGCAAAAGTAAATAACAACATCAAAAATGCACTTCAAACAATGTCTAATCTGAAAAACTTCTTGTGTAGAAGGTTGTACAAAGCTACCACCCTTTGAAAATAAAGTACAATTGATGCAGCTCAAGCATGTAAACATTTCCTTTTAGAGCCTAAAAAGAAAGTCGGAACCTTCAATCCCATAAACCCCACATTCGATTTTACTATCTTGTCATTCAGGTTTTTGGATCTTCTTTAGGAGAGCAGTGGAGGATTATTGAATTTTAGAACCTGTTGCATACAATTGCCCACAATGGGCCAATATTTAGGAATGGAGAAAGGCAAATTGATTGTACATGAATCAAATTTGCTATAATGCCTTGCAGGTTGCCCTCTCTCTAGCACAGCCAATCATGAGGGGTATAGGTGTGAGTCACTTATGACTCAGTGGATGACAGTCATATGAGTTATATTCAATATAAACAGTCCAACCAGAAAATGCTGATGCTTTATCGGGATACCATCAATAGAGATAAGAAGTCAGACAGAGAGTGTGAGATAGTAAAACACAGAATACATATAGTGGATTAGTGTCAGTGAGTGTGTTTCATAGTGAGGAGAAGAGAATAGTTAGATTTACAATAATTTAGTAGAGAGATAGATTTTAGAGAGAGAAAGAAGTCAGTCAGTGTCAATGTTTTAGACAGGACAGGTAGCCATTGCTGTGAGTGAGTGCTGCTGCAGCTATACAGTTCTTATACTAATTTGTAAATCACCGATCTTCATCACATCATTCACAAATCTTCAATAATATTAATCCTGGTGCTGATGACATGCCGCTGCCTTCTGATTCAGACGTCATGGAAGTGACGTCACTCATTGGCTTGTATATATCTAATAGTGCCACCAAAAATTGGCATATTGTTCTGCATCAAGCATTTATACAGTGCCATTATACTTAATTCTGTGTCCAAGTGACATTTTTTTTTTTAAATAAATATTTTTAAATTTAAATCCTGGTGCTGATAGTGTGCTGCTGTCTTTTGATACAGATGTCATGGACGTGACATCACTCAATGTTTTGCATATATCTGATTGCTATTAATAGTGCCACCAAAAATTGTTGTATTATACTGTTTCTAGCAGTGACACATGACCATGAACATCAGACTATGTCAATTTTTCAAATAAAAGTGTAATTTCTCAAATAAATAAGAGTAAAAAGCTACTGCTTCTTCCTTCCTTCCTTCCTTCTTGCTTCTTCTGGCTGCCTGATTCTTGGAATATACATTTTGGGTGACTTTGGTCATGTCCCTGGCGGGCTTGCACCCTCATCTTTATGAACTTACTGTGCGGTTAAAATTTTTTTTGTTTCTCTCTCTCTCTCTCTCTCTCTCTCTCTCTCTCTATATATATATATATATATATATATATATATATATATATATATATATATATACATACACTTGGGAGTTTCTTTCAGTCTTATTCCCACAGGTGTATAAAATCCAGCACTCGCCATGCAGTCGTCTACATAAATATGTGATAGAATGGGTTGTTGTAAAGACATCACTGAAGTCCAGCATGGTTCTGTAATAGGACACCACCGTTGTAACAGGTCAGTTCATGACATTTCTTCACTCCTAGATATTCCACCATCAACTGTGAGTGGTATTATTGTAAAGTGGAAGGAACCACTGCAACTCAGACACGAAGTGGAGACCACGTAAAGTTACAGAGTTGGGTCCCCGAGGGCTGAGGCGCATAGTACATTAAATTCACCAATGCTCTGCTGACTCAATAATTGCAGATTCCAAACCTCCTCTGGTATTAACAGCTGCACAAAACTGTGCCTGGGAGTTTTATGGCATGGGGTCGAGCAGCTGCATACAAGCCTTACATCACCAAGCATAATGCCAAGGATCGGATGGAGTGGTGTAAAGCCGCCGCCACTGGACTCTGGAGCCGTGGGAAGGTGTTGTGTATAGTGATGAATCACCTTTTTTTTATCTGGCTGTCTGATGGGTTTGGTGAATGTCAGGATAATTTTACCTGCCTGACTGCATTGTACCAGCTGTAAAATTTGGTGGTGGAGGGATAATTACATAGTTAGAACAGTTGAAAAAAGACACATGTCCATCAAGTTCAACCAAGGGATGGGAAAAAGGGAAGGGATAAAACAAAAGTTTTGCACATTGACAAAGTAGCTGATATTTTTTCGTACTAGGAAATTATTTACGTCTTTTTTAAAGCCATCTACTGTTCCTGCTGTGACCAACTCCTGTGGTAGACTTATTCCACAGATTCACGGTTCTCACAGTAAAGAAAGCTTTTCGCCTCTGGAGAATGAATCTTTTTTCTCCAGACGGAGGGAGTGCCCCCTTGCCTTTTGACGTGGTTTTACATGGAACAGGTTTTAACTATATTTCTTGTATGGGCCATTCATATATTTGTATAAGTCAATCATGTCCCTCCTTAGTCGTCTCTAATCTTTCCTCATAATGTAAACTGGCAATATTACATCCCTGTCCCGCGAGTCCATGCCTCTTTTAATACACAACAATATCTTACTGGCCTTAGAAGCAGTTTATTGACATTGCATGCTGTTATTTAGTCTATGATCTACAAAATACACCCAGATCCTTCTCAACAAGTGACTCCCCCAGTGTAGCTCCCCCTAGGACATATGATGCATGCAGATTGTTGGTACCCAGATGCATAACTTTACATTTATCTACATTAAACCTCATTTGCCAAGTGGATGCCCAAACACTTAGTTTGTTCAAATCGGCTTGTAATTTATGAACATCTTCCATACACTGAACAATACTACATAACTGGGTGTTATCTGCAAAAATAGAAATAGTGCTATTAATCCTCTATATCATTGATAAATAAGCTGAATAATAGTGGTCCCAGCATGGTACACCACTTATACCCGGGGACCATTCAGAGTAGGAATCATTGACCACAACACTCTGGATATGGTCCTTGAGCCAATTTCCAATTTAATTACAAACTATACTTTCTAAATCTATAGTCCTTAAGTAACCCATTAGGCATCTATGTGGGACAGTGTCAAATGCCTTTTCAAAGTCCAAAAACACTACATCCACAGTGTCCCCTCTGTCTAGGCTCCCGCTCGCCTCTTCATAAAAATAAATCAGGTTGGTTTGGCAACTTCTGTTCTTAGCAAAACTGTGCTGGCTGTCACTTATAATAAAAAAAATTGTCACATATTCCTGTATATAGTCCATCAAAAGTCCCTCAAACATTTTTCCAATAATTGATGTTAAAGGAACAGTGTCATCACAATTTTTTTTTTAATATGTTAAAGATGTTAGTGCTTTATTAAAAACGTTTATATTTATTTGTGTGTTTGTGTTTTACTTTTTCTTATTTTTACACTTTTTTTTCCCTATGGGGGCTGCCGTTTTTTTTTCCATTTCTGTATGTGTCGATTAACGACACATACAGACATGGAATACGGCAGCCACAGTCCCATAGGGACTGCGAACGGGTCCCATCCCATCCACTTCTGTGTACGCCGTCTGTGTGGGAACTGCGCATGCGCCGCTCCCACACAGTCCAATTTGAAATGCGCGCCATCCGGCGCCATTTTCCTGTGGACCGGAAGTCGCGGCCGGACAGTAAGATTACTACTTCCGGTCGCGGCAGGAGCAGGTAAGAGATTTCTATGTATGTTCGTGTTTGTGTGTGTTTACTACTGTATGTAAACCTACTACACTGTGTGTTAGCTCAAAAAATGGCGACACACAGTGTAGGAGGTTAAACCGTTCAAACCCCTCGTTTATCCCGGCACTAGCCAGGATAAAGGAGGGGGGGATTCTCAGAGCTCACTAGAGCGAGTGCTTTTTTCCCAATTTTGCAATGCTGCAATTTTGGGAATAGCTCCATCTAGTGACCAGCGATGGGAAATATTATAAATTAGAATCTAATTTATAATATTTCCTGACTCGTGAAAAAAAAAAAAAAATGTGAACAATGTTTAATCACCTACACACTAAATGTTTAATTAAAAAAAAACAAAACATGTTTTGCTGGCAACACATTCCCTTTAAGCTTACTGGTCTTTACCTGGGGAAGACCTAGAGCCCTTTTTTTTTTTTTTTGCAAAATCTCTTTTTATTAAACTGGTACACAAAACATACAAGGGAAGACAACATACGATACAATACAAGTCAGGTATCAGGATTTGCAAAATGAAAACAAAGCAAGAATACAGGTCTTGGGTATCATTACAACTCTCTGAAAATGACGTCAGATAGACATCGCAAAGGAAACAACATCCTCACAATACAAGCTAACCCACAAGAGACCCTGAACTGACATGCATCTCAGTAAGAGTACAAAATAGCTAAGACATAATACAGGAAAATAAGAACATGGTAGTAGCATCCTCCGGTGTCACGCCTTTATGTCACATTGCCACATTACAATGGTTGAAAGTATGCAAATAGGACTCAACTTGACTTGAATTTAAATTTAAAAGGTCTCTTAATTCATACCATGACGTGAATAACAGAATTGTGCTGAGTTGTGGAGACAGTGTTTATGGATATCTTATGACCCCCCCACCTCCCGGACCAGCCATGGTTTCCATATTTTCAGATATCTCTCCCTTGAATGGTCTATCCAGGCAGCCATTTCCTCCAATCTACATATCTGCTGCATTTTATCTAACCATATCTCCACCGTCGGTGGGTTAGACTGTCTCCAAAAGGTAGGCACTAGCAATTTAGCAGCAGAGATCATGTGGGTCGGAAGACTGTGTACAGATGGCGTAAAATCAGGTATTGGCAACCAGAGTAGTATCAGTGCTGATGTTAGTGTAATATTTGTGGAACAGACAGAATTTATTATTTTTTCAACCCCCCTCCAATAGCTTAATATCTTGGGGCACGACCACCAGATGTGAAGGAAGGTGCCCGGACCCTCTCGGCACCTCCAACATAAATTATCAGAGACTAAACCTATAGAAAATAGGAAGTCCGGAGTTCGGTACCAACGTGTTACCAGCTTGTAGGAATTTTCTTGTATACGTACACACTTAGAAAACCCCTGAGCGGCTTTCAATATAAACCCTACTTCCTCTTTGGAGAGAGACAAGCCCAAATCCCTTTCCCATTGTCTCACAAAATGAGGTTTTTGCGAAGATGTCTCCAATAGAATGCCTTTATACAATTTAGACAGAACTTTAGACGGGGTGGCCGGTAATAATATGTAATTTTCTAGCCAGGTCGGGTCTACTTTTAATGGAGGTGATTGAGCTTTGAACATACCAATGGTAGTTGTATAATCTGCCATTTGTAGTGCGTTTGGTTGCTTCAGATCCCGTCCCTTAAAAACCGATTGCAAGTCGGGCGGCCCATCTAGTTCCCACAATTCAGATACTTGTACCTTATTTAAGCACCTCCAAAAATCCGCTGTTCTATCGGACGGTCTACCCAAATATGAGGGCAAGACACTCAAAGGAGCAAGAGGCGAGAGGAGCTGTTTTGACATATTCAAGGCTTTTGCCGTGTGGCACACCGCCATCGTTCCCTTAGTGATTGGGCTCAAGTATCCCTTTGAGGAGTACGAGGCAGATCGAACCCATAGCAATCCCAACATCTCTGGTCCCATGAGGGATCTTTCCATAACCACAGACAGAGAGGTATTACCCCCGTCTGCCAGTTGCGTCCAGCGGGCTAAATGGTTCGCTATAAAATAAGTTTCCAGATCCGGTAAGGAGATGCCCCCTTGCTCCTTCTTTTGTATCAGGAAGGAGTATGCTAGTCTGGATCTCTTAGAGCCCCATAAAAAGGAAATGAATAGGGATTTGAAATTCCTGAAGTAGCTCTTCGGAACCTCTATAGGTAAAGCACACACCAGGTACGTAATCTGCGGAAGTATATAAGTGGCGAGTAAGTTCTTCCTACCAAACCACGACATAAACGGGATTCTCATGGATAACAATTGCTTACGGATCTTAGCAAAAAGGGCTTTATAATTGAGACTAAAGAGCTCCCTCAGGTCAGCAGGAATCATAACCCCCAGAAATTTTATAGCCCCGGATGGCCACCTGAAGGGGGTGCAATTTTGCAGTTTAAGAATGATCCGGGAGGAGACATTGATATTTAACGCTTCCGACTTGCTAAGATTTATTTTGAAGTTGGAAACGAAACCAAACTTATCGAACAGCGTCAGTAGGTGCGGCAGAGCCGACAGTGGGTTGGTGATAAATAAAAGGAGATCATCAGCGAATGCTGCAATTTTATGCTCTACCGCCCCTACCTTCAATCCTCTAACCTCTTCATGCTGTCTAATATATAATAACAGTGGCTCTAGGGCCAAAATAAAAAGAGCCGGGGAGAGAGGACAGCCCTGTCTGGTGCCATTTTTTATGAAGAAAGGGGCTGACAATATTCCATTTACTCTAATTTTGGCTGAAGGCTTTGAGTATAGGGAGAATATGGCACTTATAAAGGGCTGGGGAAACTTAAATTTTTCTAAGGCACTTTGGATAAACCTCCAGTCGACCCTATCGAAGGCCTTTTCAGCGTCAGTTCCTAAAAGGACAAGAGGAACCCTCTTCCTTCGCGCGAGGTATATCGCATTAATAACTCTAGTGATGTTATTCTTCCCTTCCCGCCGCGGAACAAAACCCACCTGCTCTTCTGCTATCAATTTCGGTAAAAATTTAGCTATTCTGCTAGCCAGTAGTTTGGCCCACCACTTCACATCTGTGTTTAACAGTGAAATCGGCCTATAGCTTGCACAGTCATCAGGACTCTTTCCTTCTTTTGGAATGAGAGTAATGAAGGCTTCCAGAGCCTGCGGCGGGAGGGAAGAACCACTCAGGAGAGAATTACATACCTCCAGAAAGTGTGGGAGAAGTATGCTACTAAATTTTTTGTAATACGTGATGGGTAGTCCATCTGGCCCTGGACATTTCCCCGAGGGTATGCTCGTTAAACTGGTCTGCAACTCTTCTATCGTGAAGGGGGCCAATAGGGATGTATTTTCACTATCTGATAATTGGGGAAAAGTCAGTTTGCTGAGGAAAGACCGAACCGCCACTTCTCTGTCTTCGTGTGCTGAGGCTAATGAACTCGCTGGACCTTGAGCGTCTAGATTGTATAAGTTAGCGTAGAACTGTCTGAAGGCTTCGGCCACTTGAGGAGTGGTAGAAACCCGCTGACCCGAGGCAGTCTTAACAGAGGAAACAAAGGATTTCTCCGTTTGAGTCTTGAGCATTTTGGACATCAATTTTGAGCCCCTGTCCCCATGTAAATATATACGACATTTGAGTCTCTGAAAGGCCTTTGCTGTCTGTATATTTAGCATATCTTTAAGATTATGACGGAGGGAGTCCAATTCCTTGCGTAATGGAGCTGTCAGAGTTTGCTGGTGTAGTCGTTCAAGAGCCGAGATCTGCGCCAGCAAAGACTGCATTTTCTTATTCCTATCCTTCTTCAAACGAGAGCATAATGCAATGAATTCACCTCGGATAAATGCTTTATGGGCTTCCCATATTACTGGCACTGTTACATCAGGTGTACTATTTAGACAAAAATATTCCTCCAATTTCGCACCCAAGACCCCCGTGTGCACCTCATCTGAGAGTATCGTGTCATTAAGCCGCCAAGACCAAGATCTGACCGGCAGATCTCGAACATGTATTGTAGCCAGCACCGGGGCATGATCTGAAACTGTAATATGCCCTATGGAAGTTGACTGCAAATTCGAAAGGCACGGCGTAGACATAAAGATGTAGTCTAGTCTGCGATATACTTTATGTCGATGTGAATAAAATGTATAGTCTCTTTCCTGTGGATGGGAGAGACGCCATACATCCGTTAGCTGGCAGTTATATAACATCAATTTAAGTTTGTGCATAGCTCGATGAGTGAACACACGGGCGGTCGAAGTAGAGTCGAGATCAGGTTCCAGCGCCACATTTAGATCCCCTCCCACAACTGACATCCCCTCCCCAAAACTCTTAAGTATACGTAATGTCTTAAGCAACCACGGAATCTGTTTATCATTGGGGGCATACAAACATGCTATAGTCATCCTGGTGTTGCAGAGAGAACCCTTAAGAAAAATATATCGGCCTGCCGGGTCAGCCTTTGAAACTTCTACTTTAAATGGAAAATCTTTATGAATACCTACAGTCACACCTCTAGAGGCCGATGTATGGGTACTATGGAACCACTGGCTGTACGAGGACAACGGCAAGCGGGGTAACCTCTCATGGCGGAAATGAGTCTCCTGCAACATCAAGACGTCCGGCTTATCCTGTTTAAACATTTTGAACACCTGAGACCTCTTTTGCGGTGTCCCAAACCCATTTACATTCAGTGTCAAGAAAGTAATCGGGGCCATGACCCATTCAGAAAACAATTAGCTTCATAATACAATGTAGGCGTGAACACCGGAGGGATGCAAAACACACATATAACTATATACAAAAGAAAAAATAGAAAAAGATGTAGTGAGGCAACGACATTCCATAGGCAAAAAGGTATTAAGGGGGAACCTCCTATCCCACAGAGGATGTCCCTTGTCTTAAGATGTCGTGGCCCGACTACAGAGTTGCAAGGGGGGTGAAACGAGGAAACCAACCTCATTCAATGTTAAGAGAGAACACAGACTTCCATATAATCTACAAATCTTGTGCCATAAAAGGAGGGTGTACGTGCTGATGAACATCATAACAACACAATGACAGGGCATAAATCTTATAACAACTTAGCCAAAAAGTAAAGGATATAAAGTGGTCAAATCCCCTCTAGCGGGGGCCCCGAACGGGCTCATGGGGCTTCCAGTTGCTGTCCAAACCCTCTCCTTGTGTTGCTACGTGGGGCCTTAAACTTCCGGGGTTTCTGCCAAGTGTGCGGATCAGGGACCTCGCATGTCGGGACATCTCGCTGTATCGGCATCCAGTCCGGTATGTCGATTTTCTCCATGCCTATTTTCGGCCAGGCTTTAGCGAGGTCTTCTGGCGTCCTGATAGTGATCTGTCGACCCTCCCTCAGGATCGCCAGGCCGAACGGGAACAGCCATCGCATGGGTATCTTCCTTAGCCTCAAAGCTTCGGTCAAGGGCTTCAGCAGCCGTCTTTTGGCCAGGGTGCTGGCAGCTAGATCCTGGAAGACCAGTATCTTGCTATCCTCAAATGCCAAGTCGGGAATCACTCGTGCAGCCGAGAGAATGGCAGACGTGTCCAAAAAATTGAGCAGACCGCAGATAACATCTCTGGGAGGTTCGTCTCGAGATGGCTTAGGTCGTAATGCCCGATGGGCTCTCTCAATAATGACCTGCGCCGCTTTTTCCTGTCCCAGAATGGTCGAGAAAATGATCCTCACTGTTGGCAAGATCTCCTCTGTGGATACCGTCTCTGGGATGCCTCTCAACCTGACATTTTTCCGCCTGCTGCGGTTCTCCTGATCCTCCAACTGTAGGTAAGTATGATTTAGATGGGAGACATGTGAAGCTACTGCACCTTGCACGGCCTCCACTTGTTGCATAATGGCGGATTGAGTGTCCTCCAGTACTGCCACTCTTTGCCCCACATGCTGTATGTCCGCTTTAATGGAAGACAGTTCCTTTAATACTGGGGACATCGCGCTAGCCAATGCTTTTTTCAAGAAAGCTCTAGTGATAGGTAATGGATCTGACCCACCTCCAGCATCAGAGTGCGTACAGGAGCTCTCTTCATCAGAATCATCGTCGCGGCTTATTTCCGGCGGGAGTGATTTCTCCGGCGCCATCTTGCTTTTCCCGGCCGGGGAGAGATGCTTTTTATGGAGGAATTTCTCCATCTCCGACTGCGTTTTACCGGTTTTCGGGGTCCCCCGGGAGTCACACGATTTGTCCCGACTTGTACGGACCATTATCGTGTAATTAAAAGCCCTCCAGCCGTGGAAGTCTGCGTCTCAGTGAGGAGCGCCGGGATCAAGCGACCATCTCACAGTGCGGTTAGCTCCGCCCCCCACCTAGAGCCCTTTTTGAAAATAGGCATCACATTTGCCCTGCACCAGTCCCTTGGCAATATACCAGTCACTAGAGAATCTCTGAATATTATGAAGAGGTGGACAGAAATAAGTTTTTTAAGAACTCTTGGGTGTAACCCATCTTGTCCCGGGGCCGAGTGCAAATTTATTTTATTTCATTTAGCTTGGACTATATCTGCATTCAGCCAATTAACTATATTAATCTATGTATTTGTAACGTCCGTGGTCGCCGACCACGAACTCCTTCCATCCAGTCGACGCCCTTCTCTCCAGAGATGTCTGCACATACGGCTGTCCTGTTCCACAGTGACAACCAGGGTGCGCTCGCGAGCTCAGTCCAAACTTAAGAAGCCAGAGCGCATGCATGTGTGAGATTGAGCTGATTGCTCGCAGAGCACCCTGGGCTATAAGAAGGTCCATCCTCCCATGCCTGTTGTCGTATCCTAAGTTTGTCTTGCAAATGGTCCCCTAGTGTTTCCTGCTCCCAGTGTTCCCTGTTCCTGTATCCTGTAACCTGTATCCTGATCTAGTGCCGTGCTGAGCTGTAGCCGTGATGTGCTGTATACCACGCCTGTCCTGCTACTCCACGCCTGACGTCTACCTGCTGCCTAGTCCCAGCCACGCCTGCCTTGCTACTGTCCGAGCTGCCACAGGTACCCTATATGAACTATAGAATCTGACCTGTGCCCTGTTGGCCAGCTGCCATACCGCCAAGGCGGTATGGACCAGTGGGTCCACGAACCCTACGTGACAGTATTAACAGCACTGGCACCGGCTACATCAGCTGCTCTTTCTTCTGTAGTATATACAGAGCTAAAGAACCTGTGAACTCTGCCTTCTCTTGATCCCCTGTGACCAACTCCCGATTACCACTATGGGGTTGTAGGTCAGGGGTTGGCCTAGGCTCCTTAGTTTGAATGAAGGGAAATATTACGTTTTCATCATACCAAGACATTTTGGACAATTGTAGCTTCCAACTTTGTAGGAACAATTTGGGGTTTGGCTCTTTTTTGTTCCAGCATGACTGTGCCCCAGAGTACAAGGTCCATAAAAGCAAGATCGTGGGAGTTTGGAAGATTTTGACTGGCCGCACAAAGTACTGACTTTAACCACATCCAACACCTTTGGGATTACCCAGAACAGGGATTTTGAGCCAGGCCCCCAACCTCAACATCAGTGTCTGACTTCACAAATGCTCTTCTGAATAAATGGGCAAAAATTCCTACAGACGACCTAAATCATGTAGAAAGCCTTCCCATACGAGTGGAAGCTGTTTTACTGCAAAGGGGGGACCAACTCCATATTAATGCCTATGGATTTAGAATGGAATGTCATAAAAGCTGCTGTAGATGTAATGTGTAGGTGTCCCAACACTTTGGTCCACATAGTGTGCATGTATGTGTGTGTATATATATATATATATATATATATATTTAGATTTATATATTCTTAAAAAGAAAACATCAAACTTGTTGCTACTTTCCAAAAATAAATAATTTTTTGACCCCCTTCTTAAAAAGTAAGAACTTCTTCTGATACCACAGTGTGTGTATAAAAAAAGGATAATTTTTGGACCATCTTTTGACCCCTTCGGGACGAAGCCATTATTTGATTTTTCATTTTTGTTTTTCCCCGCATCCCAAGAGCCATAACTTTTTTATATTTTTCCGTCAATAGAGCAGTGTGCTTATTTTTTGCGAGAGGAGTTGTAGTTTCTTTTGGTATCATTTATTGCTCCATATAATGTACTGGGAAACTGAAAATAAATTATTTGCGGGCTGAAGTTTTGAAAAAAATGTGATTCCTCAATTGTTTTTTTGGGTTTTGTTTTTACGGCTTTCACCGTGCGGTAAAAACAACAACAACTTATCTTTATTTTGTGGCTCAATATGATTACGGTGATAACAAATTTATATACGTTTTTCGTTTTTTTTATATTCTACTACTTTTATTGATAATAAACTCTGTGTTAAAAAAAAAAATGTTTTTTGTCGCCACTAGAGATGAGCGAACTTATGAAAAGTTCGGTTCGGCTGGTTCGCCGAATTTCATGAAAAAGTTCTATTCGGACCGAACTAGTTCTGATCGAACCTGAAATTCAAGAAAGCCCCTAAAAACCGTGTATAACACTGTTTAAAAGCCCTAGAAGCCCTGTATAACACTCTTAGGTCACCCATGAGTGTATCCAAGTACTTTTGAGCTGTCTTTAAGGCAAAGTTAGTGTCAAAGTTACGCCAACATGTATGGCTATAGGAAAACGGATGGGATACGGTGATAACTAACAGAAACCACTGCACTTGTGCATGTTGTATGCTTAATGCATTGTTAAAAAAGGTACAAAAATTAACCATTTTTGGCGACAGATGCCTGCCAGGGTTCATACATATAAGGTGGTAAAAGAAGAAGCAATGGCTTTTGACAAGCCCTCAAAAAATGTACCCTTTATGGTGGCAGATGCCTGCCGGGGTTCATCCATACATGGATGTAAAAGCAACAAGCAATGGCTTTTCACAAGCCCTCGAAAAATGTACTCTTTTTATTGGCAGATGCCTGCCGGGGTTCATCCATACATGGATGTAAAAGCAACAAGCAATGGCTTTTGACAAGCCCTCCAAAAATTTACCCTTTTTATTGGCAGATGCCTGCCGGGGTTCATCCATACATGGATGTAAAAGCAACAAGCAATGGCTTTTGACAAGCCCTCCAAAAATTTACTCTTTTTATTGCCAGATGCCTGCCGGGGTTCATCCATACATGGATGTAAAAGCAACAAGCAATGGCTTTTCACAAGCCCTCCAAAAATTTACTCTTTTTATTGCCAGATGCCTGCCGGGGTTCATCCATACATGGCTGTAAAAGCAACAAGCAATGGCTTTTCACAAGCCCTCCAGGCCTGCTTGAAGCAGACAGCAGTGGAGGTGTATTGGTGGTAGTAAAGGTAGCCAACGGACAGCACGGGTGGTGGTAGTAGTAGTAGTAGCAGCACATTAAAAGAGACTGGACAGTCACAGGACAAAGCCATGTGGTGGGGCTGGCCTCAGGCCTGCTTGTAGCAGACGGGCGACGACAGTGGAGGTGTATTGGTGGTAGTAGAGGTAGCCAACGGACAGCAAGGGTGGTGGTGGTAGTAGTAGTAGTAGCAGCACATTAAAACAGACTGGACAGTCACAGGACAAAGCCCTGTGGTGGGGCTGGCCTCAGGCCTGCTTGTAGCAGACGGCAGTGGAGGTGTATTGGTGGTAGTAGAGGTAGCCAACGGACAGCAAGGGTGGTGGTAGTAGTAGTAGTAATAGCAGCACATTAAAACAAACTGGACAGTCACAGGACAAAGCCCTGTGGTTGGGCTGGCCTCAGGCCTGCTTGTAGCAGACGGCAGTGGAGGTGTATTGGTGGTAGTAGAGGTAACCAACGGACAGCAAGGGTGGTGGTAGTAGTAGTAGCAGTAGCAGCACATTAAAACAGACTGGACAGTCACAGGACAAAGCCCTGTGGTGGGGCTGGCCTCAGGCCTGCTTGTAGCAGACGGCAGTGGAGGTGTATTGGTGGTAGTAGAGGTAGCCAACGAACAGCAAGGGTGGTGGTAGTAGTAGTAGCAGCACATTAAAAGAGACTGGACAGTCACAGGACAAAGCCCTGAGGTGGGGCAGGCCTGCTTGTAGCAGACGGCAGTGGAGGTGTATTTGTGTTAGTAGAGGTAGCCAATGGACAGCAAGGGTGGTGGTAGTAGTAGCAGCACATTAAAAGACACTGGACAGTCACAGGACAAAGCCCTGTGGTGGGGTAGGCCTGCTTGTAGCAGACGGCACTGGGGGTGGATTGGTGGTAGAAGTAGTAGCAGCACCAACAGCGGCACATTAAAAAAAAAGTGGACAGGACAGAATCCCGTAGTAGCAGGCGGCAGTAGCAGGCGGCAGCGGCAGCAGCAGCAGCAGCAATGTCAGATCTAATCAGTGGCATCAGGCACAGGGGTTTTAAAATCCTCACCGATCCACGCTTGATTCATTTTCAGAAACGTGAGATTTTCCAAGCTGTTGGCGGACAATCTTGTTCGCTTAGGGGTGACGAAGCCCCCTGTCGCGCTTAATACCCTCTCTGACGCTACACTGGAGGGTGGACAAGACAGTACACCCATGGCAAACTGGGCCAGTTCTTGCCAATGATCCAATCTGCTGACCCAGAAGTCCATGGAGTCTGGGATCAGGATTTCTGACGGAGAAAGGGCACAGTCCAGGTACGAGTGAACCTGGTTGTTTAGGTGCTGGTGATGGTGAACATCCCTTTGGTGACTACGATGTGTGTCAGGTCGGGGTATTGGATGTAAAAATTTTGTCATCATATTTTCCAAACTGAATTGGCTGCTGCTGCCGCCTATTGCAGAGGTAGCTCTGCCAGAGGCGGTGGAACGATGAGACAGTGGGGAGCGGAGAGTGGCCCCCCGGTCAGACATGCTTGCAGCAGGTGTTTGCCGTTTGAAAGCCGTGACAAGCTGGCTGCATATCTTCTCTCGATAATAAGCCAATTTTGCCTCCCTCTAGGAAGGCAAAAAAACTCCCCCATTCTGGCTTTATACCGAGGGTCTAAAAGTGTGGCTATCCAGTACTCATCTCTTTGCTTCATGCTAACAATACGACAGTCAGCGCGCAAGTAACGAAGCATACAGCTCGCCATCCTGGCCAGTGTTTCAGATGGCCCGGTTGGTTCCATCTCCGCCCCATACTGCCATGGTTGTCCATCATCAAGGTCGTCGTCAGACTCGTCATCACCATCACTGTCATGTTGTGCGGCTGCCTCGTCCCCTATCCCTTCCTGTGATTCCATCTCCAAATCCAGCTCCTCTTCTGGTCCTGTTTCCTCATCCTCATCCTCCTCCTCCTCCTCAACATCCATAGCCAGATGTGATCCTTCCTCCATCCTTTGCTGAATCATCGCTGTGAGCGTTTGCTCCATAATGAATATCAGCGGCATAACATCGTTCATTCCGCTAGCGTCGCGGCTCACAAATCGTGTGGCCTCTTCAAAGGCCTCAAAACGCGACATGCGTCTCTAACCAGCTGCCAATGCCTGAGCTCGAAATTACACTGGCTCCAAACGCTGCCCGTCTGCTGAATCAGGAAATCATTCACGGTTTTCCGCTGTTCGTACAGACGGTCCAACATGTGCAGGGTGGAATTCCAGCGTGTTGGAACGTCGCAAATCAGGCTGTGTTCTGGGAGATTGTTTTGACGCTGCAAGTCCAGGAGGGCGTGCTTAAATGCATACGAACGTCTAAAGCGAACGCAAACCCTCCTGGACATGGCCAGCACACCCTTCAAACCAACATATGACTTTAAGAAGCGTGTTATGACCAGATTGATCACAGCCACAACGTTCTTCCCGTTATCAGAGACAGCATTGCCCAGTGTGAGTTTCAGAGGAGACAGCCAGCGTGCGATTTCCTCCTTGATGCACAGCAGCAGCTCCTGCCCTGTGTGGCTTTTCTCGCCCAGGTTCAGCAGGTGTAAGACAGCGTTGTGGCGCTTCACCTTGCACCTATGAAAAGAGGAGGGAGGAGGAGTGGAAGATACGCTGTGTCCTGTCGGGGACGGGAAGACCTCCATTGAGGAGGGCAAGGAGGAGGAGGAGGAGTAGGAGGAGGAGAATGGTAGGCGCCTGGTGTCCGGAGTTGAACCAGAAAGATACAAGCGTGGAGGTGGTAATGCCTGGCATTGCTGCGGTGGTGCATCGGACTGCAAAATATTGACCCAGTGGGCCGTGAAAGACATGTACTGTCCCTGCCCATAGTTGCTGCTCCACGTGTCGACGGTGGCATGTACCCTGCTGCACACAGATAATTGCAAGGACTGGCCCACCTTTTCCTCCACGTGCTTGTGCAAGGCAGGGACAGCTGTTTTGGAGAAGTAATGGCGGCTAGGTATTCGCCACCTAGGCTGAGCGCACGCCATCAATTGCTTGAAGCCGGCGCAGTCGACCAGGTGGTACGGCAGCGACTGCACCACCAAAAACTTAGCCAGGTGTGAATTAAGCCGCACGACAAGTGGATGACTGGGTATATATTGTTGCTTATTGGACAACGATTCCGTAATGGATAACTGACGGGACATAGGAGGAGCACTAGATGACAGTGATGGTGATGATGATGACAACGACATAGTGGATAAGGCCTGGCTACTACTTAGATGACAGGGACTCTGAGCAGCAGCAGCAGCAGCGGCAGAGGGGTCTTCATTAGATGTACATGGTGGGGCATGTCGATTGTCCCACATGGCCTTGTGATGCCGCTGTAATGGCAGGAAGGAGGTGAAGGGAAAGTGAGCCCTAATCTACCCACCGCCCTGTCCCTGCCTACTTGCAACGACCCGCCCTAGGCGACGGGGTACAACTGGGCGGCGGTCCCTACGCTGTCTAAGTGCACGGGAGAACAGACAGGGAACACGCAAGGGAAGGGGCAGTAGCCACGGAACGCCGCGAGGAAACGGAGCGGTGAATGAGTAGTCAGGACCAGGATGAAGTGGAGTATACCAAAGTGAGCACGGAGAAGGAAGCAAGCCAGGGGCAAGCAAAGCAGGTTAAGCGGAACTGCAGCAAGGCAGAAGCACGGCAGAAGCAGGCTGGAGCAAGCAGCAGTGAGGCCAGGAATCCAGAAGAATTACAAGCACTGAGGAAGAGAACACGGCAGGTAATAAAGGACAGGGGGCGGAGCTAACTCCGACTGACCAGGCCGCGATAGGCTCTGCCACTCCTGAGCCTGCCACCCTGGTTGGTGGGAGATGGTGTCAGTCGAACAGGTCTGGCCTCAGGTGTGGATTGATTAATCCCATGAGTATACCTAGACGTAGTACCTGGCAGATCCCTAACAGCCGCTCCATGTGTTTACGTAGAGCGGTAGTTCCTACTTTGCTGCCCTGCCCACGCCTTACTTTCTGCTTGCAGATACGGCACTGTGCCATGTTTTCGTCCTCCGGGAAGGTACAGAAAAATTGCCACACGGCAAAGTACCGTAAAGAGGTAGCACCACGTCCACCACCACCACCCGAGCTTGCCCCTTGTCTGGCAGGCTTTTTTTGGGAGCCTACACCAGTAGCATCAGTGTCGCCGTCACCGGCTCCTGAGCTGACCCTACCACTGCAACGTTTTGCAGATTGACTTCTGCCCCTACCTCGGCTTGGCTGTTTATCACTGCCAGTGCCGCCACTACTACCCTCCTCCTCTGACGCCGTCATCACCTCGTCACCTGGTTCCCACGTCCTGTCTAAAACAACATCATCATAGCCCTCCTCATCATCCCCGCCACTTCTGTCACTGTGTTGTGAATGTGATGTGACATCATGGCTGGCTCCAGGCCCCCCCTCATTACTGCATCTGCCACCACGGCTACCACCAACACCCCCACTACCACAGCTATGCGTCTCGGACACCGCTTCCACCTCCACCACCGCCGCAACACACTCCGTTGGCTGACTCGCGGAAAACAAATCATCATCACTATGTTGTTCAATATCTTCCTTCGCACCCGAGGAGATGTCTCTTAGGACTCTCAGGAAAGATGGCTTCCCGCTCGGAAAGGGGGAGTGAAGACATAGATGATGGAATGGAAACGCTAGAAATACCCATATTACTACTGTCACTGTGCCAAGGAACTGTAGAGGATCTGGAATCCAACGAAAACTGAATTGAAGCCAGATCGTCAGAGTCTTCCTGCTGAGATGACCGCGAGCCAGCCAACCAGTCCACAATGGCCGTATTATCTAAAGTAACCCGCCCACCGGAGGAGATGGACAAGTCTGGCTTGCTGATACTGCTACTACTACCAACAGGCACATGGCTGCTGCTACTAGTAGAACTGGGCACATGTCTTGTGCCACAAATGCTGGTACTGGGTCTGGCACCAACAGATCCAACATTTGGACTGGAAGAGGACATGGCATGGGTGTTTTTTCCTCTACCCCGTCCTTTCACAACCTTTTTTTTACCAGACATTTCACTGCTGTGCTGGAGTGCAGGAAGTTTAATCAAAACCCCTTCCCCTACTAGAGGAATGAGGCCCTTATAAAATATTATTGGACTGGCTGAAAATGAGTGACTGTGAATAGGTGGCAGTCAGTGTATGCTGTGACTTGTATAATAGCACCAAAGGCACCGGCTGTACTTAATTAGCACATTGAATTAAACCCTTAGACAGAAATGAGGCCCTTTTAAATTGTTATTCGGACTGGCGGAAAATCAGTGACTCATAAGGTGCCAGTCAGTCGGGGAATGCTGGGCGTTATAGTACTACAAAGGCTGCCTGGATTGCAAGTTGGATGTTAACCCATGCAACGGGGATGAGCCCCTTCTAAAAGCTTATTCACACACTGGCTTGGCAAATGGCAATGAATGACAATTTCTATCAGCCACGGACGGTGCACTCAGGGAATGCTGGGCATTGTAGTACTACAAAGGCTACCTGTATTGCAAGTTGGATTGTTATGTTAACCCATGCAACGGGGATGAGCCCCTTCTAAAAGCTTATTCACACACTGGCTTGGCAAATGGCAATGAATGAGAATTTCTATCAGCCACGGATGGTGCACTCAGGGAATGCTGGGCGTTGTAGTACTACAAAGGCTGCCTGTATTGCAAGTTGGATTGTTATGTTAACCCATGCAACGGGAATGAGCCCCTTCTAAAAGCTTATTCACACACTGGCTTGGCAAATGGCAATGAATGAGAATTTCTATCAGCCACGGACGGTGCACTCAGTGAATGCTGGGCGTTGTAGTACTACAAAGGCTGCCTGTATTGCAAGTTGGATTGTTATGTTAACCCATGCAACGGGGATGAGCCCCTTCTAAAAGCTTATTCACACACTGGCTTGGCAAATGGCAATGAATGAGAATTTCTATCAGCCACGGACGGTGCACTCAGGGAATGCTGGGCGTTGTAGTACTACAAAGGCTACCTGTATTGCAAGTTGGCTTGTTATGTTAACCCATGCAACGGGGATGAGCCCCTTCTAAAAGCTTATTCACACACTGGCTTGGCAAATGGCAATGAATGAGAATTTCTATCAGCCACGGATGGTGCACTCAGGGAATGCTGGGCGTTGTAGTACTACAAAGGCTGCCTGTATTGCAAGTTGGATTGTTATGTTAACCCATGCAACGGGAATGAGCCCCTTCTAAAAGCTTATTCACACACTGGCTTGGCAAATGGCAATGAATGAGAATTTCTATCAGCCACGGACGGTGCACTCAGTGAATGCTGGGCGTTGTAGTACTACAAAGGCTGCCTGTATTGCAAGTTGGATTGTTATGTTAACCCATGCAACGGGGATGAGCCCCTTCTAAAAGCTTATTCACACACTGGCTTGGCAAATGGCAATGAATGAGAATTTCTATCAGCCACGGACGGTGCACTCAGGGAATGCTGGGCGTTGTAGTACTACAAAGGCTGCCTGTATTGCAAGTTGGATTGTTATGTTAACCCATGCAACGGGGATGAGCCCCTTCTAAAAGCTTATTCACACACTGGCTTGGCAAATGGCAATGAATGAGAATTTCTATCAGCCACGGACGGTGCACTCAGGGAATGCTGGGCGTTGTAGTACTACAAAGGCTGCCTGTATTGCAAGTTGGATTGTTATGTTAACCCATGCAACGGGGATGAGCCCCTTCTAAAAGCTTATTCACACACTGGCTTGGCAAATGGCAATGAATGAGAATTTCTATCAGCCACGGACGGTGCACTCAGGGAAGGCTGGGCGTTGTAGTACTACAAAGGCTGCCTGTATTGCAAGTTGGATTGTTAACCCATGCAACGGGGATGAGCCCCTTCTAAAAGCTTATTCACACACTTGCTTGGCAAATGGCAATGAATGAGAATTTCTATCAGCCACGGACGGTGCACTCAGGGAATGCTGGGCGTTGTAGTACTACAAAGGCTGCCTGTATTGCAAGTTGGATTGTTATGTTAACCCATGCAACGGGGATGAGCCCCTTCTAAAAGCTTATTCACACACTGGCTTGGCAAATGCCAATGAATGAGAATTTCCATCAGCCACTGTGCACTCAGGGAATGCTGGGCGTTGTAGTACTACAAAGGCTGCCTGTATTGCAAGTTGGATTGTTATGTTAACGGGGATGAGCCCCTTCTAAAAGCTTATTCACACACTGGCTTGTCAAATGGCAATGAATGAGAATTTCTACCAGCCACTGTGCACTCAGGTAATGCTGGGCGTTGTAGTACTACAAAGGCTGCCTGTATTGCAAGTTGGATTGTTATGTTAACCCATGCAACGGGGATGAGCCCCTTATAAAAGCTTATTCACACACTGGCTTGGCAAATGGAGAATTTGTATTGCAATTTGGATGTTGATTGTTGAGAGTAGAGTAGACTCCCGCTGTAGTGGATGAGCCCCTTCGATTGCTGGATTCCTAAAGCTTTCCCTTACTGCACAGACATGCTATCCCTACAGCTCCTGTCTCTATAATAGCAACTGAGCTCCGTGCATAGACTTTTATTGCAGGCTTGAGCCCGCCCCTATGCTGCCTCCCGATTGGCTGGGAGAGCCGTTTGCAAGGCATTATGGGGTAGCCTGATGTCAGGTGATATTTTGAAATCCTCCATTTTACATCTAACATGTGGCAGGCGCCAAAATGTAGCCGGGTTCGGTCAAAACGGGTTCGGTCGAACACGGTGAAGTTCGGATTTGCTGCAAACCGAACTTTTCACGATGTTCGGACCGAAACCGGGTTCGGTTGTCCCGGTTCGCTCATCTCTAGTCGCCACATTCTGAGAGTCATAACTACTTTATTATTTTCACCGATTGAGCGGTACAAGCAGTAGTTTTTTTTGGTACCACTTTTTGGTACGTAGACCTTTTTGATCACTCTTTATTACATTTTGTTTTAAAGTGGAGCAAAAAAACGGTGATTTTGGCTGTTTACATTTTTATTTTTTACAGCGTTCACAGTGCGCATGAAATAACGCTATATTGTAATAGTTCTGAATTTTTGGGACGCAGCGATACCAATTTTGTTTACTTTTTTTTATATTTTACATTACTTTAGGGGGGAAATGGGAAAAGGTTTTTTTTTTTGTTTTAATTTTTTTATTTTTTCGCTACTAAAAACTTTTTTTACATTTTTTACACACTTTATTAGCCCCCGTAGGGGACTTGAACCAGTGATCATTAGATCGCTAGTACAATATACTGCAATACTAACGTATTGCAGTATATCGTCATTTTTACAGGCATCCTTTAAGCTTTGTCACAGGCAGGGCTTAGCAGAGGCAGAGTGAATGCAGCCCTGGGGGGCCTCAGCATTTGAGGGGTTAAACAGCCAGGAACAGCGTGATTGCTGCTCCCGGCTGTTAGTCCCGGGTGTCCGCTGTAAAATACAGCCAACACCCGAAGCATACGTAGCGCGCTCCAAACATTAAACATCAACCCCCCGCACCCGGATGTAATGGCAGGTCAGCGTGCGCGAAGGGGTTAAACAAGCCATTTATCCATAGCCATACTGTATATGTTGCTGTCACTTTGACTTTACTAATGCTATCTTGGTGTTAAAGAGTTTGAAAGGGGTTGGATACTGTCCTAGAAGACCTCAGAGTGTCAAACACAATTTTTCAGGGCAATCGGGGCACTTAGATTCGCAACTGATTTATTCGGACCAAATCAAATCTGATTTCCGGTTCGACCGAATCGGACCCGAAAAGAATAGGTATCTAGGATAACCTCTCAGGAGAAATTTATGGCTCATGGTGTTGGTGTGTCATATATCCCCACCGCTGCTCTGCCGTGTCTATAGTGAACACCACCTTTCTGTGCGAGCATTGACAAATGGTTGTTATGATTTCCCTTGTCAAAGGGCTGTGTCCCTACATACTGACAGTCTCCAACATTCGCTGACAGTATCACACTTCCTCTTGACAATGGGAATGGTAACCCACATTTGTCTATTAGTCCTGGGTACACAGAGATATGTATAATACAAGGATTACCTGCAACAGACATGTCAGGAGAGGTGACAGATCCACTATAGATCCAGTGACTCACAAGTGACGTCTTCTCTGATGGGAGATGTTTTCTTTTCTTCTCCATCTGATGAAGACCGTTATGGCGACTTCTCCTGATGAGACATCTTTGCCCATCACTTCTGCAGCCATTTTCCGCCTCTATAGAAACACACAAATTTCGACACCAAGATCCAGGCCCATACATTAAAGGGGTTGTCCGGGCACGGACCGTTTTTTTATACTGATGACCTATCGATGTGCCCGGACAACCCCTTTGGAGCCCAGACTAGATCATAGAATAGATACAGACCCCAGACCTTCTAAACTATTGCAGTCCCCAGATCAGACCCTCCTAAACAAATACAGACCCAGAACAACCACCCTGAATAAATACAGACCTCAGACCGGACCCCTAAATTCAGACCCCAGACCTGACTCCCTTAATACAGACCCCAGACCAGACCCCCTAAACTAATACAGACCCCTAAATAAAGACCCCTAAACTAATATAGACCCCTAAATACAGACCCCATAGACTAATACAGACCCCAGACCAGACCCCTAAATACAGACCCCAGACCAGACCACCTAAATACAGACCCCAGGCCAGACCCCCTAAATACAGACACCAGACCTCAAACTAATACAGACCCCTTAAATAAAGACCCCAGACCTGACCCCTACACTAATAATGACCAAAAGACCTGACTCCCTTAAGTAATACAGACCCCAGACCAGACCCCTATTCTAATACAGACCCCAGACCAGACCCCTAAATACAGACTCTTAAACTAATACAGACCCCAGAACAGGTCCCCTAAATAGAACCTATAAACTAATACAGACCCCAGACCCAGGGGCATAGCTAGGGGGGGGCAGGCAGGGCATGTGCCCCGGGCGCAACTTAGAGGGGGGCGCCAGCACCACCTCCTCCTGCACTATAATTGTACCTCTGTCGCAAGGACACAGGTACAATTAGAAGCAATGAATGACGTGGCACGTTTCCACAAGTGAAGCGACTGGTACCTTTTGTACCAGTGAAGCTTCCGTCAATGAAAGGCGCTGATTGACAGGGAAAGTCATCCTGCCCAGCCAATCAGCACCTTTCATAGACGCTGCGTTCAACCCCCAGGAGACCTGCGCAGAAGAGAGCAGGTCTCCATGGCTGCCGGACGGCGTGGAAGCGGGATTAAGGTGAGTTTGAATCGTATTTTTTTTAAAAATTGTAATAAAAGTGTGTGGCTGTATCTACAGGGAGGACTTTATCTACGGGAGGAATTGTGTACACAGGGGGGGGGGCTTTATCTACACACGGGGGGGCTTTATCTACACACGGGGGGCTTTATCTACACACGGGGGGGGGCTTTATCTACAAGGGGGACTTTATCTACGGGGGGTGACTTTGTCTACGTGGGGGGGGACTTTATCTACAAGGGGGACTTTATCTACGGGGGGACTTTATCTACACGGGGGGGCTTTATCTACGGAGGGTGGGCTTTGTCTACACGGGGGGGGGGGGCTTTATCTATGGAGGGGGGACTTTGTCTACACGGGGTGGGCTTTATTTACGGGGTGGACTTTATCTGTGGGGGGTGTTTATCTACAGGGGGGGCTATATACTGGGATGGGCTATCTATGGAGCACCATATACAGGGGTGGACTATAGCTACAGCGGGGGCTATATCGTATATAGCCCCCCTGTAGATATAGCCCACCCCTGTATATAGCCCCCCTGTAGATATAGCCCACCCCTGTATATAGTCCCCCTGTAGATAAAGCCCACCCCTGTAGATGTAGCCCACCCCTGTAGATATAGCCCACCCCTGTAGATATAGTCCCCCTGTAGATATAGTCCCCCTGTAGATATAGCCCACCCCTGTAGATATAGTCCCCCTGTAGATATAGTCCCGCTGTAGATATAGTCCCCCTGTAGATATAGTCCCCCTGTAGATATAGCCCACCCTTGTATATAGTCCCCCTGTAGATATAGCCCACCCCTGTATATAGTCCCCCTGTAGATATAACCCACCCCTGTATATAGTATCCCACAAATAGCTCCCCCTATAGTGCTCCACAGAAAGCCCACCTCTGTATATAGCCCCCCTGTACATATAGTCCACCCCTGTATATAGTGCTCCACAGATAGCCCACCCCTATGCAGACTCCAGACTAGACCCCCTAAATACAGACCCCTTAAAGTAATACAGACACAAAACCTCCTAAATACAGTCCCCAAACCAGGCCCCCTAAATACAGACCCGACACCAGACCCCCTAAATACAGTCCCCCTAAATACAGACCCCTTAAACAAATCCATCCCCTTCTACTTACATAGCAGCTCTCGCCAGTCTTCTCTGTGGCATTTTGCTGCTGCTGCTGCTGCTCAAGGTCCTGCGGTCATGTGACCAGCAGGTCTCTAAGCAGCAGTAAGAACTTCAGAGATGAGGTCATGTGACCTTATGTCTAAAGGTCCTTTTGCAGGACATACACAATGCAGTTTAGTCACAGTTTTTGCCGCGATTCGCGTCAAAATCGTGGCAAAAACGCGACAAAACTACAATGTACTTTGGACAGCCATGGGCCCCCGGTAGCCTCGGGCTCCGGGCAGCCGACCAAAACGCCCTATAATAATCCATCAATGGGTGATGTAACAACATAATTGCGCCTGTATGCACCAAGCCACTCATAGTACAGACTGTAGTAGTAGAGGGATCTCCTCCACTCGTCGTGGGTACGGTGCTAGATAAGTATTTATTTTACTATGTTTTTTATTAGGCATTATGGAGCATTATACTGTATGGTGACACCTGCTAAGAGGGCATTACACTGTATGGTGGCAGCTAAGTGGGCATTATACTGTATGGGGGCAGCTAAGGGACATTGTACTGTATGGTGGCAGCTATGGGGCAATATACTGTATGGGGGGCAGCTATGGTGCATTATACTGTATGGAGGCAGATATGGAGGATTATACTGTATGGGTGCGTCTATGGGGGCAGTATACCTTATGGGGGCATCTGTGTGGGCATTATACTGTATGGGGGAATCTGTATTGGCTTTATACTGTATGGGTGCATCTATTGGAACACTAAACTGTATGGGGCAGCTATGGGGGGATTATACTTTATAGGGTGCAGCTATTTAGCATTATACAAAGTGGGAGACACTATGGGGTATTATATTGTGTGGTAGGCAACTACAGGGGCATTATACTGTGTGATGTTTTTTATGGGGGTATTATACTGTGGGGAGGCACTATGGGAGCATGATACTGTGCTGGCTGAACGGGGTGTTTTTGGGCAAGGATTGGACAGTGATAGAGGCGTGGCTAAAAAGGGAAACACAATTCTAAGACTGTATATGGTGGCAGTTAAGGGGGCGTTATACTGTATGGGACATTATACTGTATGGGGCAGCTATGGGGGCATTATACTGTATGGGGCAGCTATGGGGTATTATACTTTATGGTGGCATCTAAGGGGGCACTATACTGTATAGGGGCAGATATAGGGGCATTATACAGTATGGGGTAGCTGTGAGGGCATTATACTGTATTGTGGCAACTATGGAACATTATGCTGTATGGGGCTAGCTATAGTGGCATTATACTGTATGGAGAAATTTGTGTGGATATTATACTGTATAGGGGCATCTGGGGGCATTATACTGTATGGGGGCATCTTGGTGGGCATTATACTTTATGGGGCAGCTATCGGGGAATTATACTGCATGGGATCAGCTATTGGGGTATTATGCTGTATGGGGCAGCTGTGGGGCATTATACTGTATGGGGAATTTGTGTGTGCATTATACTGTATGGTGGCAGCTAAGGGGGCATTATAGTGTATGGGGGCAGTTATGGGGGCAATATACTGTATGGAGCAGCTATGGGTAATTATACTGTATGGGGCAGTTATGGGGAATTATACTGTATGGGGGCAGCTAAGGCCGGATTCACACGAGCGTTGCGTTTTTGCGCGCGCAAACAACGCAGCGTTTCGCGCGCGCAAACACTATTTGACAGCTGCGTGTGTCATCCGTGTCTGATGCGCGGCTGCGTGATTTTCGCGCAGCCGGCATCATAGAGATGAGGCTTGTCGACGCCCGTCACTGTCCAAGGTGCTGAAAGAGCTAAATCTTTCAGCACCCTCGACAGTGAATGCCGAACACAACAGCGAAAAACCTGTAAAAAAAAAAGATAAAGTTCCTACTTACCGAGAACTTCCCGGCCGTTGCCTTGGTGACGCGTCCTTGGTGACGCGTCCTTGGTGACGCGCCTCTCTTGATATCGAGCCCCACCTCCCTGGATGACGCGGCAGTCCAAGTGACCGCTGCAGCCTGTGATTGGCTGCAGCCTGTGCTTGGCCTGTGATTGGCTGGAGCTGTCACTTGAACTGAAGTGTCATCCCGGGAGGTCGGACTGCAGGAAGGAGACAGGAGTAATCGGTAAGTTAGAACTTCGTTTTTTTTTACAGGTTCATGTATTTTGGGATCGCAAGTCACTGTCCATGGTGCTGAAACAGTTTAACTCTTTCAGCACCATGCACAGTGAATGTCTCCCGACGTCGCGGACCGGAATTTTTTTTGCCGAGTTCGGCCAAAACGAGTTTGGCCGAACCCGGTGAAGTTAGCTTCGGTTGTCGGGTTTCGCTAATCGCAAAGACACTCCGTTTGGATGTTCGGAAACAGAAAAGCACGTGGTGCTTTTCTGTTTACATTCATCCTTTTGACAGCTGTTGCGCAAACACGCAGTTCGCACGGAAGTGCTTCCGTGCGACATGCGTGGTTTTCACGCACCCATTGACTTCAATGGGTGCGTGATGCGTTGAAAACGCTGAATCAACGGACATGTCGTGAGTTTTTTGCAACGGAGCAACGCTGCGCAAAAAACGCTGCCATGTCTGCACGGCCCCATTGTCTAATATAGCTACGGGCAACGCACGTGAAAATCACGCGCGTTGCACGCGCGTATTTTACGTTCGTCTGAATAAGCCCTAAGGGGAAATTATACTGTATGGTGGCAGCTATGGGCCATTATACTGTATGGGACAGCTATTTGGCATTATACAGTGTAGGTGGCACTATGGGTTATTATACTGTCTGGGAGGCAGCTGTAGTAGCATTTTACTGTGTGTGGGATTATATGGGGGAATTATACTGTGGAGAGGCACTATGGAAGCATGATACTGTGTGGGTTGAACTGGGTGTGTATGGGTGGGGATTTATACTGCATGGTGGCAGCTATGGGGCATTATACTGTATGGGAGCAGCTATGGGGGCATTATGCTGTATGGGGCAGCTATGGGGCATTATACTGTATGGGGGCATCTGTGTGGACATTATACTGTATGGGGGAATCTATGTTGGCTTTATACTGTATGGGTTCATCTATGGCTAATCAGGAAAAAACTATTCTAAGAAGACATTACACTGTATGGTGGCTGCTAAGGGGGCGTTATACTGTATAGGGCAGCTTTGGGGCATTATACTATATGGTGGCATCAAATGGGGCACTATACTGTATGGGGCATTATACTGTATGGGGCAGCTGTGAAGGCATCATACTGTATTGTGGCAACTATGGGGCAGTATGCTGTATGGGGCTAGAAATAGGGGCATTATACTGTATGGGGAAATTTATGTGGCCATTACACTGTATGGGGCATCTGGGTGGGTATTATTCTGTATGGGGCAGCTATAGCAACATTATACTGTATGGGGGCATCTTGATGGGCATTATACTGTATGGGGCAGCTATCGGGTCATTGTACTGTATGGGATCCGCTATTGGGGCATTATGTTGTATGTGGCATTATACAGTATGGGGCATTTGTGTATACATTATACTGTATGGGAACATCTCTGTGTGCATTTTACTGTAAGGGGGCAGCTATGGAGGCATTATGCTATGTTGGTGCAGCTATTTGGCATTATACTGTGTGGGAGGCACTATGGGAGCATGAAACTGTGTGGCCTGAACCGGGTGTGTATGAGCGGGTATTGGGCAGGGTAAGAGGTAAGTTGGGAGTTATGGTCCTGACGCTTCTGATGCTCCTATGGCTGGGCGACCTGACAAAGGAGAAGAATCCAATACAAATAGGAAGTAACCTGACTGAGCACAAACTTAGTCTGCAAAAAGACACGCACTATCTATGGCCTGTAAAAAAATTTGGTCAGGTGGTTTACCAGCCTGGGGGCAACCCTAACTGCAGAGCCTGTAGGTGGTGGATTACATTCTGAAACGGCCACCTTGGACACCGATTGTTTCTCTCCTGCCGTTTTCTGTCAGATTACGTATGAATAATATTGTAGCATGTTGTAACAGATGTCATATTACACGGTATTCTTCCATAGAAGCATCTCCATAATTTCGTGTTGTACAGAGGCGGAATATGACAGCAAATGGACTAGAAGTAGCAAGAAGGTATGGTCCAGCGCTTAGGTAGAAGTAAAATGGAAAAAATTTTTCCAAGTTTAATTGGATTGCATTAAAAAGTCCATTGTAGTATGGTCTCAGTGTGTAGATAGGAGGAAAGGATGATCCTGTGAGCCTACGCGTTTCGGACGAGGCAACGTCCTTAGACTTGGCTACAGCCAAGTCTAAGGACGTTGCCTCGTCCGAAACGCGTAGGCTCACAGGATCATCCTTTCCTCCTATCTACACACTGAGACCATACTACAATGGACTTTTTAATGCAATCCAATTAAACTTGGAAACATTTTTTCCATTTTACTTCTACCTAAGCGCTGGACCATACCTTCTTGCTACTTCTGTTCCTGTATCGTGTGCCGACACGAAAAAAGATCCAGGCGCTGACAGTGACACCCTACCCTCGTGTCAGGTGAGCTGGAGAATTTCTCCCCTTGCTTCCTACTACAGCAAATGGACTACCTACACCTCTCTAATATGGCGCTATAGTGTTAGGGATCTGCCAGGTACTACGTCTAGGTATACTCCTGGGATTAATCATCCACACCTGAGGCCAGACCTGTTCGACTGACACCATCTCCCACCAACCAGGGTGGCAGGCTCAGGAGTGGGAGAGCCCATCGCGGCCTGGTCAGTCGGAGTTAGCTCCGCCCCCTGTCCTTTATTACCTGCCGTGTTCTCCTCCTCAGTGCTTGTAATTCTTTTGGATTCCTGGCCCCACTGCTGCTTGCTCCAGCCTGCTCCTGCCGTGCTTCTGCCTTGCTGCTGTTCTGCTTAACCCGCTTTGCTTTACCTCCGGCTTGCTTCCTCCTCCGTGCTCACCTGGGTATACTCCACTTATCCTGATCCTGACCACTCGTTCGCCGCTCCGTTTCCTCGCGGCGTTCCGTGGGCTGCTGCCCCTTCCCTTGCGTGTTCCCTGTTTGTTCTCCCGTGCACTTAGACAGCGTAGGGACCGCCGCCCAGTTGTACCCCGTCGCCTAGGGCGGGTCGTTGCAAGTAGGCAGGGACAGGGCGGTGGGTAGATTAGGGCTCACTTTCCCTTCACCTCCTTCCTGCCATTACATAATTACAAGCCCCCGCCCCTCGACTTCTCCTGTAGGTGCTGGCTTCTTCTTCGTGGGGAAGAAGGATGGTGGTCTTAGGCCGTGCATTGATTATCGTAACCTGAATAAGGTCACCGTAAGGAACCAGTACCCACTTCCTTTGATTCCGGATCTTTTTAATCAGGTTCAGGGAGCCCAATGGTTTTCTAAGTTCGATCTACGGGGGGCATATAACCTTATCCGCATCAAGGAGGGGGATGAGTGGAAAACTGCGTTCAACACACCCGAGGGTCATTTCGAATACCTGGTCATGCCCTTTGGGTTGTGTAATGCCCCTGCTGTCTTCCAGAATTTTATTAATGAAATCCTGAGAGATTACCTGGGTAATTTTCTTGTTGTGTACCTTGATGACATACTGGTGTTTTCCAAGGACTGGTCCTCCCACGTGGAGCATGTCAGGAAGGTGCTCCAGGTCCTTCGGGAGAATAATCTGTTTGCTAAGACTGAAAAATGTGTCTTTGGGGTACAGGAGATACCATTTTTAGGGCAAATCCTCACTCCTCATGAATTCCGCATGGACCCTGCCAAGGTTCAGGCTGTGGCGGAATGGGTCCAACCTGCCTCCCTTAAGGCGTTACAGTGTTTTTTAGGGTTCACCAACTATTACAGGAGATTTATTGCCAACTTCTCGGTCGTCGCTAAGCCTCTTACGGACCTTACTCGCAAGGGTGCTGATGTCCTCCATTGGCCCCCTGAGGCCGTCCAGGCCTTTGAGACCCTCAAGAAGTGCTTTATCTCGGTCCCCGTGCTGATTCAGCCCAACCAAGAGGAGCCATTTATTGTGGAGGTTGACACATCCGAGGTGGGAGTGGGGGCCGTCTTGTCCCAGTGTACCAGCTCCCTCACCCATCTCCGCCCCTGTGCTTACTTCTCTAGGAAGTTTTCGCCCACGGAGAGTAACTATGATATTGGTAACCGCGAACTTCTAGCCATTAAATGGGCTTTTGAAGAGTGGCGGCACTTCCTGGAGGGGGCCAGACACCAGGTAACGGTCCTTACGGATCACAAGAATCTTGTTTTCCTAGAATCGGCCCGGAGGCTTAATCCTAGACAAGCTTGGTGGGCACTATTCTTTACCAGATTTAATTTCTTGGTTACCTATAGGGCTGGGTCCAAGAATATTAAGGCTGATGCCCTGTCACGTAGTTTCATGGCCAATCCTCCTTCCGAGAAGGATCCTGCTGGTATTTTACCCCCTGGTATAATCGTTTCTGCCACGGATTCTGATTTAGCTTCTGATATCGCGGCTGATCAGGGTGCAGCTCCCGGGAACGTTCCTGGGGACAAACTGTTTGTTCCCCTGCAATACCGGCTAAGGGTACTCAGGGAAAACCATGACTCCGCTCTATCTGGTCATCCTGGCATCTTGGGCACCAAACACCTCATTACCAGAAACTATTGGTGGCCTGGGTTGCCTAAAGACGTTAGGGCTTACGTCGCCGCTTGTGAGGTTTGCGCTAGGTCCAAAACCCCTAGGTCCCGACCTGCGGGCCTACTACGTTCCTTGCCCATTCCCCAGAGACCTTGGACCCATATCTCCATGGATTTTATTACCGATTTGCCTCCATCTCAGGGCAAGTCGGTGGTGTGGGTGGTAGTAGACCGCTTCAGCAAGATGTGCCACTTTGTGCCCCTTAAGAAGCTACCTAACGCCAAGACGTTAGCTTCTTTGTTTGTGAAACATCCTGCGTCTCCATGGGGCCCCAGTCAATATCGTTTCTGACAGAGGGGTACAATTTGTTTCCTTATTTTGGAGAGCCTTTTGTAAAAAGTTGCAGATTGATCTGTCCTTCTCCTCCGCCTTCCATCCCGAAACTAATGGCCAAACGGAAAGGACTAACCAATCCCTGGAACAATATTTAAGGTGTTTCATCTCTGACTGTCAATTCGATTGGGTCTCATTCCTTCCCCTTGCTGAATTTTCCCTGAATAACCGGGTCAGTAACTCGTCAGGGGTCTCCCCGTTTTTCTGTAATTTCGGGTTTAACCCTAGGTTCTCCTCCGCTTCCCCTGGTTGTTCCAATAATCCTGAGGTAGAGGATGTTCATCGGGAACTGTGCACTGTCTGGGCCCAGGTTCAGAAGAACCTAGAGGCGTCCCAGAGCGCACAAAAGATTCAGGCGGATAGTAGACGTTCTGCCAACCCCCGGTTTGTCGTCGGGGATTTGGTCTGGTTGTCGTCCAGGAACTTGCGCCTTAAGGTCCCGTCCAGGAAGTTTGCTCCCCGATTTATTGGACCTTATAAGATCATTGAAGTCCTCAACCCTGTATCCTTCCGTCTGGAGCTGCCCCCATCCTTTCGCATACATGACGTCTTCCATGCCTCCCTCCTTAAACGCTGCTCCCCGTCCTGGTCCCCCTTGAGGAAACCTCCTGTTCCCGTTCTCACCCCTGAGGGGGTGGAATTCGAGGTGGCCAAGATTATGGACAGTAGGATGGTCCAGGGCTCCCTCCAGTACCTGGTCCATTGGAGAGGATACGAGCCGGAGGAGAGGACTTGGGTACCTGCCCGTGATGTTCACGCTGGGGTATTGATCAGGAGGTTCCACCTTCTCTTCCCTACTAAACCGGGTCCTCTTAATAAGGGTCCGGTGGCCCCTCATAAAAGGGGGAGTACTGTTAGGGATCTGCCAGGTACTACGTCTAGGTATACTCCTGGGATTAAATAATCCACACCTGAGGCCAGACCTGTTCGACTGACACCATCTCCCACCAACCAGGGTGGCAGGCTCAGGAGTGGGAGAGCCTATCGCGGCCTGGTCAGTCGGAGTTAGCTCCGCCCCCTGTCCTTTATTACCTGCCGTGTTCTCCTCCTCAGTGCTTGTAATTCTTTTGGATTCCTGGCCCCACTGCTGCTTGCTCTAGCCTGCTTCTGCCGTGCTTCTGCCTTGCTGCTGTTCTGCTTAACCCGCTTTGCTTTACCTCCGGCTTGCTTCCTCCTCCGTGCTCACCTGGGTATACTCCACTTATCCTGATCCTGACCACTCGTTCGCCGCTCCGTTTCCTCGCGGCGTTCCTTGGGCTGCTGCCCCTTCCCTTGCGTGTTCCCTGTTTGTTCTCCCGTGCACTTAGACAGCGTAGGGACCGCCGCCCAGTTGTACCCCGTCGCCTAGGGCGGGTCGTTGCAAGTAGGCAGGGACAGGGCGGTGGGTAGATTAGGGCTCACTTTCCCTTCACCTCCTTCCTGCCATTACATATAGGGACTCGTGTGGCACCATGTAGGCTCTTTGGACACATCTATGCTATGTGGATAAGTCCTCAGGTTTTTTTTTCCACCATAAAGACAGTGCTACAAGTATATGGATTGGGATAATACAATTGTGTTATTATTAGATCTTCCGTTTCTGTAATACCAGACATGATAAATCTTGGCTCCTTCTTGGACGTTGTGCTCGTCATTACATTATTGTGTAC
Source organism: Rhinoderma darwinii (assembly GCF_050947455.1). Lineage (NCBI taxonomy): Eukaryota > Metazoa > Chordata > Amphibia > Anura > Rhinodermatidae > Rhinoderma > Rhinoderma darwinii. Next base: position 613,106,921 of record NC_134687.1, read on the forward strand.
TCATGTCCGTTTCATGTCATCTCTATGATCCAATCAGATCAGCTTTTAATAGGCTCATCTCTAGGTATGGCATACATTGTGCATGTGTCCTTTATCGTAAAATGACAAGATAATCAATATTCACTATTTGTAATTTATTTCATGATGACATCATCGGGACATTTTGATACAAAGACAAAATTTCTCAATTAGCTAATCCCTTTTTTTACATTTTTAATCAGAGTATTTCCTCCTAAAAAATCACTAACAATAAAAATCCCTTAGGCTCTATTCACATCTGTACCAGAGGCTCCGTTCTGAAAAATGCTGGAAGATATAGTGCAGCATGCAGCGCTATTTCTTCTTGTAAAGCGACAGACACCCTCACGGAAACCCAACTGTACCCATTAAAGTCAATTGGGCTCATCGGAGTGTCTATGATGCAATGACCACTTCTGTTTTTTTGTTGTTCTGTTCCTATGATGGAACAGAAAAACTGAAAAAACAGCGCAGATGTGAACGACGCCTAAACTCAGAGAAATAACTTGAAGCTCCTGTGACTACTGCCTCAGCACTCAATTTCATTTAAGGGACTGAGCTAATGAAACATGGATTATGAGACAGCCATGGAGGCCGGGGCATAACTAAAGGGGGTGCAGAGGTTTTGGTCACACCTAGGCCCTGGTGCCTCATCGGCTCAAATGCCCCTTTGCCTCATAAGAGGACATCGGCACTATCACTAATATGTTGGGGTGGCGACATTTCAGGTTTTACATTACGGCCCTGTAGCTTCAAGGTATACCTCTGCATGAAGGGTGCTCTTTGATAAGATTTTGGAAAACAGAGGGGCCCATATACTGTTCCTGCACAGGGGCCCTTTGCTGTTTGTGTCCACACCTGTGTAACTGTATCAGTCACCTCCACTGGCTTAAAAATATCCCTTGTCCATTTGTCCTATAAGGGACCTCCTTCTAGGGGTGAGCCACTAACAAGAAGCAGCACTTGATCTGGCAGACTCGAGACATCCATGTATAATATTTGAATGGATGCATGTAATACTACATTTCCCCTCTAGTGGCCACTGCAGGAGCATTGAGCATTAAAAGGAAATTTCCCTGGTAAAATCAGCTATTTGTCCCTGCTCTCATATTAAAAGGGTTGTCTTTGATACAATCCCTTTAAATGCATTTTTTTTAATCTACAGTATATTTTAGTTATTTGTGTTTAGCTTTGAAAACTAGGTAATAAAGAATTTACAAAATAAATATTTTTACGGAAATTCTTGTTTCAAACTCATAAAATTTTTATCAGCACAAGTAAACCAATGTAACAGAATTAGAGAACCTGTATATCTCGCGTTTGTGTCAGAAATATTAAAAAATATATATTCTAAAGATTTTATCTGCAATGAAGTGCTGATTCTGCCGCTGCTTTACTGCTAATATCAATCACTAAGGTATATGTATATATTACAGCTGGCATAAACAGGATTTGCCAGTATAACATCCCATTCAGTCAATTTGAAGGGATGAGTTCATTTTATGGAGCATGTAAAATAACATTTCACACGATCTTAAGTATAGATTACAAAGCAAAAATGTACTGTATATAGCATAAACAGCTTATAAATCTCTGATATTACATATACAATATTGTTCAATTCAGGTATTCACACTGACGCGGACCTGTTACCTCTCCTGGCATGTCCTGTCGCCTCTCCTAAAATATCTATTTTAGTAAATACTTGTATTCCCATGAAATAACAATTCTGGAACATATTTTCCTAGAACTCTGTGTTGTGCTGTTCCTCTGTTATTCCTCCTAGAAATGGATGAATAAATTGACAACTGGGTGTTACCATTCCCCTTACCAAGGGGGCGTGTCCCTACACAGTATCACTTTGTCAGCACTGATTGGACATTGCCAGTTTGTGTAGTGCCACACCCCCCAACTGGTAACACCCAGTTGTCAATTTATTTATACATTTCTAGGAGGAATAACAGGGGAACGGCACAACGCAGAGTTCTAAGAAAAGATGCTCCAGAATTGTTATTTCATGGAGAATACAATTATTTACTCAAACTGACATGTCAGGAGAGGTGGCCGGTCCTCTTTAAGTGACCTTCTAATAGATTTATTTTAACAAACCTTGTAGCATCAATTACAATTTCCATCTCCTAATGCACTTCAGGGGTCAAATCTCCAGTTCATAAGTAAGTGGGACGATTAAACTGTGTTCACACATTGAAGTAAAGAGGTGTATTTAGCAGTGGTATTTGCAAAATCATGGCTAAACCATGCAATTTTGCTGCATTGTTGAGAAAATTGCAGCAATAAAATGCACATTAATTGCAATGTGTACATAAAGCCTAGGGGCTTGTTACCTATGGGTGTTCACTTAACAGAGTTTTCTAGTGCCTAGAAATCCCCCTTAGCAGTTCACAACAAAAAATCGAGGTAAATACTGAAACTCTTTCTGTCAACTGTAGGGGGAGCTCACTGCATATTAATTTATTATTGAGGTTAATAAGAGCTGTAAATATCCTTATACAGTGAGCTCCCCCTAGTGTCAGCTGCAGATAGACTTAATTTTATTGTGTTACACTATGGATGTGTAAAGGAAACAGGGGATTAATAAAAAACAAAAACATGACCTTTATAAGAATTACGGACAAGTTTATTAAGTCAAATTAAATTAAAAATGCACTTTACTGCCTGTGACCTCAACTATACCCTGCACCACCATAAACAATATAATAATATATATATAAATACAATTACAATAAGTACTAAAGCACCATAGACCTCCAGGGATATTAGATATCAACCCATAACCACCATGTACAGATATGTCCAACCTTACTTTTGCTCGAACTTGGTTAAAGACTTTAATTTTTAAGGATACAAATTCAATACAATATCACGACATGCTAGCAAAACTCTTGACAGGCTGCGATTCACATCACAACCAGTGGGTGGCAGCACATAGCTAAGGGCCTGTTCACATCACCGTTAATTTCCGTTCCGGGGTTCCGTCGGAGGTTTCCGTCGGGTGAACCCCGCAACGGAAAGTGAAAGCACAGCTTCCGTTTCAGTCACAATTGATCTCAATGGTGATGGAAACATCGCTAATTCTTTCCGTTTGTCACCATTCCGGAAGGTTTCCGGTTTTCTGACGGAATCAATAGCGGCGTCGACTGCGCTATTGATTCCGTTGGAAAACCAGAAACCTTCCGGAATGGTGACGAACGGAAAGCATTAGCGATGTTTCCGTTACCATTGAGATCAATGGTGACTGAAACGGAAGCTGTGCTTTCACTTTCACTTTCCGTTGCGGGGTTCACCTGACGGAAACCTCCGACGGAACCCCGGAACAGAAAGCGAGCGGTGATGTGAACAGGCCCTTAGACTTCTCGTGACAGAGTATTGCAAGATCATGTTTTTTTATTAAAGTTGTTCATCTCGTGCCACACATCTCAGGATATGTTGAGAAAAGAGAAAAGGTTAGGAAGGACACATCTGTAGTATGTATATCAATGCCGCTTCTTCAGTTTAGACCACCAGAGATATTAGGTATTAACCACTTAACAACCAGGAATATGACAGGAATACATTCCCTAATACCGAACCCGCCCCATGTAAATATGAAGTCGTTTATGTAGAAATTTGGTACAGTCTGGAGGGTATTTTGCCTTCTCTGTTGTGAGCACCAAAGGTCTTGGAAAAGGGGGGAGCCTTTAAAAATTCAGCGTCTGTTCCTGACCTGTCCCACCAATAAATAACGACTGGGTTTACACGGATCAAAGGGGGCGTGGATTTGTGGGCGTGGCTTCCTACAAGGTGTAGAATTATTATTATTATAGATCCCTATGGTGATGGTTGAAGTTCAGATCGGTAGAACCGGCTGCAGTCTAGGTGCTATGTGTGTAATACGGATGCAAATATGATTCCATATTACAGTAGAGTGAAACTGGGCTAAATTTATTTGAAGAAATTGTTTAATTAACTTTAGAATTTTACTGCCTGTGATGCATGAGGTATATTTTGTATTTGTCTTTGCCAAGGTAATAAACTACTTTATAACATACTGATTGGAGAGAAGGTTTAGGCTCTGTTCACATTTAATTATAGCGGAAGCCACTACGCTGCGCTGGATCCAAACTGACAGACCCTATTGACTTATGATGGGATCCGTCAGGATTCCGTCAAGGTTTCTGTAACCGAATTCCTGGCGTTAATATCGGCTGGAATGGTGGTCTAATCTGGAAAGTGGGAACCCGGGGGGGTGTGATCGTCTGGTTGCAAATGAGTCCTCTCATAGAAACAGTTTTATGACAGTCTTTAATGGGCCTTACTTCTTAAAATCTCGGTGACCACTTTAAATGTAACGTAATGTATTCTTGGTTCCTTGACATGATGTTTCTTTATATACTCTGATGAAGCTCTGAGCTCTTGTCACGTGAAAAACGAACGTTTAATGGTTCTTCAGGCTTCAGGCATCTAAAAGGTTAGGGGAAGGTAAGAGAGAAGAGGCCTCAGGGTCTATGTCAGCAACGGGCAAACCTGGGTAAGTGCCAGGGCCACTGGCTTGAGGGACCTAGCAAGTCCTTCTGTTTCCACCAAAGTCCCGCTTAAAGGGGTTGTCTCTGGATAAGAATTCCATTCCATATTCTCAACACCTGTCATGTCAAATAACAAACTCAGCTATGCTGCATTGACAAAGTTTTCTCGGCTATTTTTGGCTACAAAGAAAGCAATTGGAGCTTTTTTTAGCTGAAAACAATTATTTTTTAAAGAGTAACTAAACTTTAAAAAAAAAATTGACATTTCATTTCACAGTGACTTTTTAAAAGTTTTGATCGGTAGGTGATCCGAGCGCTGAGACCCCCATCGAACGCTAAAACGAACGGGGCAGCAGCACTCGAGTGAGCGCTGTGCCGATAAGTTTCTGATTGACCTTCCTCAGCAAGCCAAGCGAGCGATGTACCTGCTCATAGACTTTCTATTGAGCCCGTACATTGCTCCGAAGAAAGCCAAGGAAAGCCGATCAGAAACAAAGTGGAACATTATTCAACTGAGCGCTTCTGCTGCTTCGTTTTAGCGATCTGTGGGGATCTCAGTGCTCAGACCCCGACCGAACAAAACTTCTGATATGTCACAATGACATGTCTAAGTTTTTTAAAAGTTTAGTTAAAAATATTATTTTTCCCTTTACATTCCTTTGAAACGACCGAGTTTTCTGCTCCATGGCCCCTGTCAATGATGGCTTCTCCTTAAAAAATCTCCTATGCAGGTGTATTCATGTTGAGAATGCAGAAGTGCTACATTATTCTTTATGCAGGTGCAGCCATTTCTGCATCGGATACATAGTGTGGGTGTGAACAGAAGCGGCATTACTGATGTACACCTTTACGTTTTTTTAAAGAAAAATGACTAAGCCTTTCATTTATTTTTTTCAAAATAATATATTTTGAAAGGTATGATGCTGCATGGAATACAGCTGAAAATTATGCATCTTTACTTTATTGTGTGAAGAAATGACATATGGGCTGTAAAATATTTGTATAATGGGAAAAGGCACCTTAGAAGGTGTTATACAAATATAAATAAATCATTCTGTGCAAGAAAACTGAGTAATGCAGAAAATAATGGATTATCTAGCACAACATGCGGTACCGTTGTAGATTTAGTCAAAATTAGATAGATTTGTTAGAGTCCATCATTCAATATAGGAGGCTGCACAAGATATTGTCAATTGCAGAGCCTGCCAGGAGGAGCTACGTTGGCACCAATAGTTGTCCACGCTTATGTAAGAAAGTATTACCTGCTATCATCTTCTGCAACTTCTGACAACAGTCATATCACCTAGTGAGCAAGACTGCTCAATATCTACAAACTACCTAGGAGTAATCTAAACAGGGCTAGCATTATGTTAGATGTTGCCCGTGTGCGATTTGCTGCCCTATAGGGGCTAGTTGGCGCCCCCTGGCACCCAGCACCTGGGTTCCATGCACCGCCATTCATCTAGCTATGCCCCCGTATACAGTCATACAGTTTACGAATAGCCATACAGTGCCTAACTATAAGTGGCATACACTATGGTGCCATAAGCTGGTTAAATAACACTTCCATATAGTTGACCAAATAACACTGCTATACAATGCATAGGAGCAGTGGCACACAATGCCTATGTAAGTACCACCATACAGTGCTCATATCATACCAACATACAGAGACCAGTTAAAAGCCCCAATGAATCTGATAAAAGTGATAGACAATGTCTCAAGAACAATACTAATCAATGAATATATACATTTTTGGTGGTCCTAAGCATTGGGTGTTGGCGCAGCCAGGGATGGGATTCAAATTTTTAACAACAGGTTCTCTGTTTTGCTGACAAAGACATACGCGCCGGAGGGAGGGGGTTTGCGGTGTATAGCGCTGTGGATAATGATTCTATTAATCAAATAAAACAATTACAATATTCTAAATGCACCCTATATTAAAGTAGACTCTAAGGGCCAGTTTACACAGAGTTTTTGAACACGTTTTTTTACGCGGAAACAGCGTCAGAAGATGCGTAAAAAAACAGCCGAAAAATGCCTCCCATTGATTTCAATGGGAGGCAGAGGTGATTTTTTTTCCCACGAGCGGAAAAACCGTCTCGCGGGAAAAAGAAGCGACATGCCCTATCTTCGGGAGTTTACGTCTCTGACCTCCCATTGACATCAATGAAAGGCAGAAAAAGCGTATTTCGTGTTTTGTTTTTTTTGCTCAATGGCCGCGGGTGAAAAACGCTGTGAAAAACGCAGCGAAAATCAGTGTGAAGGCAGAGCAAAATCTGACTCAAAATTCCAAACTCCGTGTGAAACCAGCCTAAATAAAGAAATTCCTTGTCCAGAATGTTTAACTGGATTGCCACACTGTGTATATAATTACATCAGCATACATGCCTACCTACCTACCCACACTTATTATATTAAACTCACCCATTACGTATAGACCTATATGCGTACATTCAATATCCTAAGCGTGATCTGCCTTTTTAGTTAGGCTGTGCACTGTGAGAAAGGTAGAGGACAGTGCGGCGTGTGCAGTAAGCCGCGACAAATCTCTTGGCTAATGCACAGATACGGTGCCAGAACCAAGCTCAGCACATATATACAGCACCAGAACAAAGCTCAGTAAATAAAAACAAAACCAGAACAATGCTCAGTACATATATACATTACCAGAACAAAGCTCAGTACATCTATACAGCATCAGAACAAATCTCAGTACATATATACAGCACCACAACAGAGCTCAGCACATATATACAGTACCAGCACAAAGCTCAGTACATAAATACAGCACCAGAACATGCTCAGTACATATATACAGCACCAGAACAGAGCTCAGTACATATATACAGTACCAGAACAGAGCTCAGTACATAAATACAACACAAAAACCAAGTTTAATACAAGCAAACAGCACCAGAACCAAGCTCAGTACAAATATACAACTCCAGAACCAAGCTCAATACATATATATAGCACCAAAGAGAAGCTCAATACATATATTCAGCACCAAAGAGAAGCTCAGTTGTATATATATATGTAATATGCAACTCCAGAACCAAGCTCAGTGTAACGTCCACGGCCACGGACCGTCATTCCTACTCACCCCTCGACGGCCGCGGTCATGGACTTGTGAGTGCTGGCCAGCATCTCCTTCCTAGAAGACACCAGGACTCACTTCCACTCTTAAAGGGCCAGCACATGCACATGTAAAATATGGTTAATTAGCCATAATCACCATGGACTATAAAAAGGGCTCTGCCTTTTCACTCCTTGCCTGAGCATTGTTGTAGTTTCCCCATGTTCGTATTGCAAATGGTCCCTTAGTGTTATCCTACTCCCAGTGTTCCCGTCCCCTTCTACCTAGATCCTGCATCACATGTTGTGTTTAGTTCCTGAGCCTTCGTGTTGTGCCGCCTGCTGTTATACACCACGTCTAGTGTTATCTGCCACTCCTGGTATCATCCGCCATATCTGGCGCAACCTGCCACTCCTGCTGGTATACACCCCATCTGGTGCCATCTGCCATCCCTGATATCCTCCACAACCTATGGTGCAACCTGTCACATCTGCTGTTATACACCACGTTTTGGTGTTATCTGCCACTCATGGTACCATCCGCCACGTCTGGCGCAACCTGCCACATCTAGCCCCATCCGTACCAGAGCCTATGCCACCATCTGGACTATCTCAGGTAGCCTTGTGCTACGAACCTCTTGTATAGACTTTGCATAGACTGTGACTTGGCCAGCTGCCTCTCGACTACGGCGGAGCGGCCTAGTGGGTCCACATACCCCCAGATCATGACATTATGCTCAGGCCATGGAACCAGCTGGCCAACCTAAGACCGTGATTCAGGTGATGCAATCAGATATGCGTGACCTGCATGCACGCCAGGATCAACTCCTCGTGGCAGTAATCTCAATCAACGCCGACTGGATCAGCCCCCTGCTCCTCTCCAGGTTGCTACTGCCGCTCCACTGCCTGTTACTCCTCCTGTCTGTTCCTGATCCACAGTTTTGCTGCCTCTTCCTCCTCGCTATGACGGTGATCCTAGAGCCTATAGAGCTTTCCTCAACCAATGTACCATTTTAGACTGCGTGCTCACCTTTTCTCCTCTGTTGAGGCCAAGGTAGCATTCATCATTTCCCTTTTCGCTGGTAAGGCCCTGGCATGGGCCAACCCCATCTTGGAACGAAAGGGCCCTGAAGTCTCGGACCTGGCGTTATTCCTAGAGACTTTTCGTACTCGAACATCCTCTGCAGCGGCCACTCTGCTAACTCTTAAGCATGGAGCATGATCTCTCTTCTACCATTGATGCTCTTATCCTGTTGGCTACCCGGGTCAACATGATGATCCAGGAACGTGCTCGGGAGGTTCGGCGGGAGAGACATTTCCACAGACTGGCACCCTTGTTCCAGAGACCACAATTGCCTCCTCCTGTTGCTCTACCTGAAGAACCCATGAAGGTCGACAGAATCAAACTGTCCGAGCAGAAGAAACAGCGCATATTACAGCCTAAAAGGCCATTTTATGCGCCAATATCCACAAAAGCCGGAAAACTCCAGCACCTAGGTTTGGTTGGAGAGACAACCCTAGGTGGGATGGTGCCGAACATCTAAGCCTCTCCCAAGTTATCTATTCCTGTGACCATCATCTCTGGAGAGACATCATACTCCGCCTCTACCTATCTGGATTCTGGATCAGCTGAAAATTTTATCCAGCAGGATTTAGTCGATCGCTTACATCTACCCACAGTTCTTCTAGAGAGACCTCTGGCTGTTGCCTCTGTAAATGAACTACCATTGCCCGGTCCTATTGTGTCTGTCACTTAAATCACTGACACTACAAATGAGAGTTTTCCACTTGGAACTTATTACCTTTCTCGTTCTACCTAATGCAATCAACCCTGTTCTGCTGTGTCTGCCTTGGCTTCGTCTACACGCTCCGGTTCTCGACTGTAGTTCTGGAGAGGTCCTTTAATGGGGACCCAGATGGTTTAGCCGTTGCCTGCCACAGGTTCGTCCTGTTTTGCCTCCACTGCGTCAGTGACTTTCCGATCTACCGTCACATTATGCTAGTTTTGCAGACGTCTTCAGTAGGAGGGAAGCAGAGACTCTTCCTCCCCATCGCATCTACGATTGCACTGTTGAATTGCTTCCTGACGCCTCGCCACCTCGAGGTCATCCTCTCTCAATGCCAGAGACCCTAGCAATATCTGCCTACGTTAAGGAGAACCTCGAGAGAGGGTACATCTGGAAGTCATCCTCTCCGGCCGGAGCCATATTCTTCTTTGTGAAGAAGAAGGACGGATCTCTTGGTCCATGTATCGACTACCGGGGTCTGAACCAAATTACGGTTAAAAAGAAATATCCCCTGCCGCTTATCTCAGAACTTTTCTATAGAATACGTGGGACCAAGGTGTTCACAAAGTTGGATCTATGTGGAGCTTATAACTTGATCCGTATCCGCAAAAGAGACTCGAGATGGCCATTATGATTACCTCGTGATGCCCTTTGGGCTATGTAACGCTCCAGCTGTGTTCCAGGAGTTTGTAAATGACATTTTCCGAGACCTGCTGTATGTCTTTGTGGTGGTCTATCTGGAGAACATCCTTATTTATTCACCTGATTTGATGACACATTGGAAGCATGTTCGCCAAGTTCTTTTCGTGGTTAAGGGGGAATCGCCTATATGCAAAATGTGAGAAATGTGTGTTCGAGGGGAACTCTCTGCCCTTCCTGGGTTACATCGTATCTGACAGTGGTCTCAAGATGAATCCAGAGAAGGTGAGATCTGTCTTAGAATGGCCACAACCACAGTGTCTTCGTTCCTTACAACGATTTCTGTGATTTGCAAACTTCTATCGGCAATTCATCCCGAACTTCTCATCTCTGACTGCTCCAATCTCGGCCCTCACCAAGGAGGGAGTGAATGCCAAGATTTGGCCTCCAGAGGCAGAATCAGCGTTTACTGATCTCAAAAGCGTTTTCACCTCAGTGTAACATCTATGGCCGCGAACCGTCATCCTGACTTAACCTCTGACGGCCGCGGCCATGGACGAGTGAGTTCCGGGCGGCATCGCCCTCCTGGGAGACGCCGGCACTCACTTCCTCGTTCGGATACTGTCGCCCGCAGGGTGCACACGCCCTTTAAGGGCCAGTACACACACATTTGCAGAATAGCTGCACTTTGCCCAGAATGCCTCCGGACTATAAAAGGGGCTCTGCCCTCTCAATCATTGTCTGAGCGTTGTTGTGTACCATAGTTTGTCCTTGCAAATGGTCTCCTAAGTGTTTTCCAGTTCCCAGTGTTTCCCGTTCCTGCCGCATGTACCATGTATCCTGTGCTACCGTGCCTCTGTGCCTTCAAGAGTTGGAGTCGTGTTGTGCCCTCCGCTGCATCTACTGTGTCGGTCCCCGCCGGGTTTCTGTCTACTGCCGGAGCCTCATCTTATCCTGAAAACACCGCTACTGTCTACATTGCCTCAGGTATCCATTCAGAACTACAGACATTGCATATATACCTGTTTGGCCAGCTGCTATCCCGCTACGCGGTACAGCCCAGTGGGTACACTCCCCGCGTCATGACAGTACGCTCAGGCCATGGACCCCGCTGGTCAATTCAAGGGCCTGTCACCTTCTCAAGCCATGCAAGCGGACCTGCAGTACCTGCAAACACGACAGGATCAACTCCTTGTGGCAGTAAACTCCATGGCACTACAGCTAGGGGCGTAAGCTGCTTCTTCCTCTGCTCCTGTTCCAGCTTCTCCGGCTGATCCTCCTGCTACACCTCCTGTCAGCACCAGTTCTGATCCTCGGTTCTCGCAGCCACTACTGCATTGTTTAACGGAGATGCAAGCGCATGCAGGGGATTTCTCAACCAGTGTCATATCCACTTCAACCTGCACGCCAGAGCATTTCCATCGGACGGCGCCAGGATCGCCTTCATTGTTTCTCTTCTTACCGGCAAAGCCATAGCGTGGGCGAACCCTATCTGGGAATGACAGGGACCCTAGACCCGAGACTTCCAGGGGTTCCTGAGGTTATTCCGCACTGTATTTGAGGAGCCTGGATGAGTCTCGTTGGCAGCTACTTCTCTACTGAACCTTCGCCAGGAGGACACCTCCGTGGGCGACAACACCATCTAGTTCCGGACCCTGGCAGGGTAGCTGTCCTGGAACAACGAGGCGTTAGAAGCTTCCTTCTGGCATGGTCTTGCAAACTTAGAAGAAAAAATTTCTCCTCTGAACGGGCGCTCAGGTGTAAATTTGAACCAGTATTTTCACAAAATCGTCGGAGTTTGATACAACGATTTTATTCAATATGCTTTTAAAACAATAAAAATTAAATTGCCAGGATGCCTGATGTAGACCACGGTGCGTGGTTGAAACGCGTTGCAGCAATTGAATTTTTATTGAATTAAAAGCATATTGAATAAAATCGTTGTATCAAACTCCGACGATTTTGTGAAAATACTGGTTCAAATTCACACCTGAGCGCCCGTTCAGAGGAGCAATTTTTTCTTCTAAGTTTGCATTACTTCAGAACCACGAGGAAACAAATTCCTGATACGAATTCATCCCATGCGGTTATGGCTCCGGAGGCAAGCACAGTGTGATCGAGTGCATACAAGCTACAAAGTCAAGTTGTGCTGGCGACACTGCACAACTTACGAAGGTGAGCTCTATTCATAGTAACACCTTGTTCAATATATATCAGAACGATATCACCTTAGAGGAGCGCCGTTTTCTCTCTTTTTTTATCTTTTTTTCTCAAGATTCTGGCATGGTCTGTCATCTGAGATCAAGGACCAACTGGCTGCTTGTGATCTACCAATTGTTCTACCTAATTTTACTTGCTACCCGGGTTGATATGAGGCTCAGAGAAAGATCCCAAGAGGTTCGTCGAAAGAGAAGGCTTCTGTTAAGGATCTGCCAGGCACAGCTTCTGTATCCACGCCCATAGGTAATCAGTCTGCACCTGCTTCTATGTCTGTGAGACTGACTCCATCTTCCACCACTCAGGATGGCAGGCTTAGGAGTGGGAGAGCCTATCACAGCCTGGCCAGACGGAGCTAGCTCCCGCCCTCTGTCTATTTATACCTGCCTTTCCTGTTCCTCCTTGCTTGTGAATCTTCTCTGTTGGTTTCCTGGCCCTGCTGCAGCTTCTTGAACTATTTGTCCCTGCTTCGTATTGACCCTGGCTTACTGACTACTCTTCTGCTCTGCGTTTGGTACCTCGTACACTCCTGGTTTGACTCGTCTTGTTCACTACTCTCCTGCTCTACGTTTGGCACCTCGTACTCTCCTGGTTTGACTCGGCTCGTTTACTACTCTTGTTGCTCACGGTGTTGCCGTGGGCAACTGCCCCGTTTCCCTTTGTTCTGTGTTTCCTTGTCTGTTGTCTGTCGTGCACTTATTGAGTGTAGGGACCGTCGCCCAGTTGTACCCCGTCGCCTAGGGCGGGTCATTGCAAGTAGGCAGGGACTGAGTGGCGGGTAGATTAGGGCTCACTTGTCTGTTTCCCTATCCCTGTCATTACAGCTTCCTAGGTTGCCTCCCAACTTCCAGCAACCCCTCTTGTCCTCATCCGTTTCTCCATCCGAGGTCCCGATGCAAGTAGATCGGCTTAGACTATTTGTCCAGGAGAAACAGCGCAGGCGCACTTCTGGATTTTGTCTATATTGCGGCCTCTCTGGCCATGTTGTGCGTCTGTGTCCCCAGAAGCTAAAACACTCCAACGCCTAGGATTGGTTGGGGAGACAACCCTGGGCGACACAGCATTTGACTGAGAACTCTCCTCCAAGCTGTTCATCCCTGTGACTATTGTCGCTGACGAGAGGTCCCACCTGACCTCTGCCTATCTGGACTCTGGCTCTGCAACCAATTTTATACGCAGAGACCTTGTGTATCTTCTTCACTTGCCCACTACCCTTCTGGAGAAGCCATTGATCATTGCCTCAGTAGAAGGACTGCTGCTGCCCAACCCAATATTGTCTGTGACCAAACAGCTGAGGCTTCAAGTGGGAGCCCTTCATTCTGAGCTCATCTCCTTTTTTGTCCTGCCCAAGGCCGTCAACCCTGTGCTGCTTGGTTTGCCTTGGCTCAGTCTACACACCCCAGTCCTGGATTGCCGCCACATCGGGTGTATCGTTGTCCTATTGACTTGGTCCCTGATTTGTCTCCTCCTCGCGGTAGAGTATACCCTCTCTCCTTACCTGAGACTCAGTCGATGTCTGCCTATATCAAGAGAGGGGCTTCATACGCAAATCCTCATCCCCGGCTGCGGCCGGGTTTTTCGTTGTTAAAAAGGACGGATCCCTCCGACCCTGCATTGACTACTGGGGTCTCAACCAGATTATGGAAAAGAACAGATACCCGTTGCCTTTAATCTCTGAACTGTTTGATCGCATACGGGGACCAAAAATGTTTTCCAAACTAGACCTGCGGGGGGCCTACAATCTAATCCGGATTCGTCAAAGTGACGAATAGGAGACGGCATTTAATACTCGTGATGGGCCCTACGAATATCTGGTTATGCCCTTCGACCTGTGTAATGCCCCCACAGTCTTTCAAGAGTTCGTCAATGACATCTTCCGTGATATCCTCTATGTCTGTGTTGTGGTGTATCTCCATGACATTTTGATTTTTTTCCCAAGATCCAGCGACTCATCAGAGACATGTCTGCCAAGTTTTGCTTCAATTAAGGGAGAATCACCTAAATGCCAAGCTGGAGAAGTGCGTGTTCGAGAAAATGTCTCTACCCTTCCTGGGCTACATCATCTCCGATCAGGGTCTCAAAATGGATCCTGAAAGGGTAGAGGCTGTCTTGGAATGGCCACGCCCTCAGTTCTTAAGGGTCATACAGCCAGGGGTGGGATTCAAATTTTTAACAACAGGTTCCCTGTTTTTCGGATGAAGACATACACACCGGGGGGGGGTCACTGTGTTTTGCAGTGCATCGCACGATTGAAAATGATTCCAATAATAAAATAAAACAATTACGATATTCCAAATACCTCCTACCTTAAAGTGGACTCTAAATAAAGAAATTCCCTGTCCGGAATGCTTTAGTGTGGATTGCCACACTATGTATATAATTACATAAGCGTACAGACCTACCCACACAGTATATTAAACTCACCCATTACGTATAGGCCTATATACGCACATTCAATATCCTAAGTGTGCTCAGCTCATTTAGTTAGGCTGTGCACATGAGATAGGTGGAGGACAGTGCGGAGTGTGCAGTAAGCTGCGACAACTCCTTCCAGCTAATACACAGATATGGTGCCAGTAGAAATCTCAGTACATATATACAGCACTATCAACATTGCTCAGTACATATATACAGCAAGTTCCGTACATATATACAGCACCATAACCAAGCTAGGAACTTATATACAGCACCAGAACAAAGCTGAGTACATATATACAGCACCAGAACAAACCTCAGTACATATGTTCAGCACCAGAACTAAGCTCAGTACATATATACAGCACCAGAACAAAGCTCAGTACATACATACAAAACCAGAACCAAGCTCAGTACAGAAATACAACACTAGCACCAAGCTAAGTACATAAATACAGCACCAGAACAAAGCTCAGTACATATATACAGCACCAAAACAAAGCTCAGTAAATATATTCAACACCAAAATCAAGCTTAGTACCTAAATACAACACCAGAACCAAGTTCAGTATATATTTACAGCACCAGAACCAAGTAAAGAACTTATATACAGCCCCAGAACAAAGCTCAGTACATCTTTACAGCACCAGAACAAAGTGCAGTACATTTATACAGCACCAGAACAAAGCTCATTACATATATACAACACCAAAACCCAGCTCATTACATAAATACAACACCAGAACAAGGTTCAGTACATATATACAGCACCAGAACAAAGCTCATTACATATATACAACACCAAAACCCAGCTCATTGCATAAATACAACACCAGAACAAGGTTCAGTACATATATACAGCACCAGAACAAAGCTCATTACATATATACAACACCAAAACCCAGCTCATTGCATAAATACAACACCAGAACAAGGTTCAGTACATATATACAGCACCAGAACAAAGCTCAGTACATATATACAACACCAGAATTAAGCTCAGTATATATACTAGTCCTTCTAAATGAATTAGTATATCATCAAATTTAAATTATTTAAGCAATTAAATTGAAAAAGTGTCTCTCATACATTCTATAGATTCATTACACACAGAGAGATCTTTTTCCAGCATTTTTCTCTTGTAATGTTGATGATTATGGTAACAGTTAATGAAAACCCAAAAATTTAAGTCACTCAGAAAATTAGAATATTATATAAGCCCAATTTCAAAAAATGATTTTTAATACCGGAATGTTGTCCTTCTAAAATGTATGTCCTTTGTTCTGTGTTTCCTTGTCAGTTGTCTGTCGTGCACTTATTGAGTGTAGGGACCGTCGCCCAGTTGTACCCCGTCGCCTAGGGCGGGTCGTTGCAAGTAGGCAGGGACTGAGTGGCGGGTAGATTAGGGCTCACTTGTCTGTTTCCCTATCCCTGTCATTACAGCTTCCTAGGTTGCCTCCCAACTTCCAGTAACCCCTCTTGTCCTCATCCGTTTCTCCATCCGAGGTCCCGATGCAAGTAGATCGGCTTAGACTATTTGACCAGGAGAAACAGCGCAGGCGCACTTCTGGATTTTGTCTATATTGCGGCCTCTCTGGCCATGTTGTGCGTCTGTGTCCCCAGAAGCTAAAACACTCCAACGCCTAGGATTGGTTGGGGAGACAACCCTGGGCGACACAGCATTTGACAGAGAACTCTGCTCCAAGCTGTCCATCCCTGTGACTATTGTCGCTGACGAGAGGTCCCACCTGACCTCTGCCGATCTGGACTCTGGCTCTGCAACCAATTTTATACGCAGAGACCTTGTGTATCTTCTTCACTTGCCCACTACCCTTCTGGAGAAGCCATTGATCATTGCCTCAGTAGAAGGACTGCTGCTGCCCAACCCAATATTGTCGGTGACCAAACAGCTGAGGCTTCAAATGGGAGCCCTTCATTCTGAGCTCATCTCCTTTTTTGTCCTGCCCAAGGCCGTCAACCCTGTGCTGCTGGGTTTGCCTTGGCTCAGTCTACACACCCCAGTCCTGGATTGGAACTCTGGAGAGGTTCTCCAGTGGGGTACCAAGTGCCTCAACCGCTGTCTGGGGCATATCCATCCGGTTTCGCCTCCTCCACATCAGTCATTGGCAGGTTTGCCCTCTTGCTACTCTCAGTTCTCGGATATCTTCAACAAGAAGTAGGCAGAGACGTTGCCGCCACATCGGGTGTATGATTGTCCTATTGACTTGGTCCCTGATTCGTCTCCTCCTTGCGGTAGATTATACCCTCTCTCCTTACCTGAGACTCAGTCGATGTCTGCCTATATCAAGAGAGGGGCTTCATACGCAAATCCTCATCCCCGGCTGCGGCCGGGTTTTTCGTTGTTAAAAAGGACGGATCCCTCCGACTCTGCATTGACTACTGGGGTCTCAACCAGATTATGGTAAAGAACAGATACCCGTTGCCTTTAATCTCTGAACTGTTTGATCGCATACGGGGACCAAAAATGTTTTCCAAACTAGACCTGCGGGGGGCCTACAATCTAATCCGGATTCGTCAAAGTGACGAATAGGAGACGGCATTTAATACTCGTGATGGGCCCTACGAATACCTGGTTATGCCCTTCGACCTGTGTAATGCCCCCACAGTCTTTCAAGAGTTCGTCAATTACATCTTCCGTGATATCCTCTATGTCTGTGTTGTGGTGTATCTCCATGACATTTTGATTTTTTTTCCCAAGATCCAGCGACTCATCAGAGACATGTCTGCCAAGTTTTGCTTCGATTAAGGGAGAATCACCTAAATGCCAAGCTGGAGAAGTGCGTGTTCGAGAAAATGTCTCTACCCTTCCTGGGCTACATCATCTCCGATCAGGGTCTCAAAATGGATCCTGAAAGGGTAGAGGCTGTCTTGGAATGGCCACGCCCTCAGTTCTTAAGGGTCATACAGCCAGGGGTGGGATTCAAATTTTTAACAACAGGTTCCCTGTTTTTCGGATGAAGACATACACAAGGGGGGGGGGGGTCACTGTGTTTTGCAGTGCATCACACCATTGAAAATGATTCCAATAATAAAATAAAACAATTACGATATTCCAAATACCTCCTACCTTAAAGTGGACTCTAAATAAAGAAATTCCCTTTCCAGAATGCTTTAGTGTGGATTGCCACACTATGTATATAATTACATAAGCGTATAGACCTACCCACACAGTATATTAAACTCACCCATTACGTATAGGCCTATATACGCACATTCAATATCCTAAGTGTGCTCAGCTCATTTAGTTAGGCTGTGCACATGAGATAGGTGGAGGACAGTGCGGAGTGTGCAGTAAGCTGCAACAACTCTTCCAGCTAATACACAGATGTGGTGCCAGGATAAATCTCAGTACATATATACAGCACCAGAACAATGCTCAGTATATATACAGCACCAGAACAAAGCTCAGTACATATATACAGCAAGTTCCGTACATATATACAGCACTAGAACCAAGCTAGGAACTTATATGCAGCACCAGAACAAAGCTCAGTACATATATACAGCACCAGAACAAACCTCAGTACATATGTACAGCACCAGAACAAAGCTCAGTACATATATACAGCACCAGAACAAAGCTCAGTACATACATACAAAACCAGAACCAAGCTCAGTACAGAAATACAACACTAGCACAAAGCTAAGTACATAAATACAGCACCAGAACAAAGCTCAGTACATATATACAGCATCAAAACAAAGCTCAGTAAATATATACAACACCAAAATCAAGCTTAGTACCTAAATACAACACCAGAACCAAGTTCAGTATTTATTTACAGCACCAGAACCAAGTAAATAACTTATATACAGCCCCAGAACAAAGCTCAGTACATCTTTACAGCACCAGAACAAAGTGCAGTACATTTATACAGCACCAGAACAAAGCTCATTACATATATACAACACCAAAACCCAGCTCATTACATAAATACAACACCAGAACAAGGTTCAGTACATATATACAGCACCAGAACAAAGCTCATTACATATATACAACACCAAAACCATTGCAGAAATACAACACCAGAACAAGGTTCAGTACATATATACAGCACCAGAACAAAGCTCAGTACATATATACAACACCAGAATTAAGCTCAGTATATATACTAGTCCTTCTCAATGAATTAGTATATCATCAAATTTTAATTATTTAAGCAATTAAATTATAAAAGTGTCTCTCATACATTCTATAGATTCATTAAACACAGAGGGATCTATTTCCAGCATTTTTTTCTTGTAATGTTGATGATTATAGTAACAGTTAATGAAAACCCAAAATTTAAGTCACTCAGAAAATTAGAATATTATATAAGCCCAATTTCAAAAAATGATTTTTAATACCGGAATGTTGTCCTACTAAAATGTATGTCCAGTGTCTTCCCACAATTCTTGGTTGGTGCTCCGACTCTGCATGAATTACTGCATCAATGGTGTGGCATCAGCCTGTGGCACTGCTGAGGTGTTATCAATGTGGCATGGCATGGAGGCGATCAGCCTGTGGCACTGCTGAGGTGTTATGGAAGCGCAGGTTGTATGATAGTGGCTTTCAGCTCATCTGCATTGTTCCGTCTGGCGTCTCATCTTCCTCTTGAGAATACACCATAGATTCTCTGTGGGGTTTAGGTCAGACGAGTTTGCTGGCCAATCAGGTGCAGTGATACTGTGGTTATTACACCAGGTATTGGTACTTTTGGCAGTGTGGGTAGGTGCAGAGTCCTGCTGGAAAATGAAATCACCATCTCAATAATGCTTGTCAGCAGAGGGAAGCATGAAGTGCTGGGAAATGTCCTGCTAGACGTTGCGCTGACTCTGGACTTGATATAACACAGTGGACCAACACCAGCAGATGACATGGCCCCCAAACCATCACTGACTGGAAACTTCCCACTGGACCGCAAGACACTTGGATTGATGCCTCTCCACTCTTCCTCCAGACTCTGGGACCAAGATTTCCAAATGAAATGCAAAATTAACTTTGTGAAGTTTCCACAGTCAGTGATGAAGCAACCTGGGCTTCCATAACAGCTCAGCAGTGCCACAGGCTGATCGCTTCCATGCCACGCCATATTGATAACCCCTCAGTAGTGCCACAGGTGTCACGATGCGGGGTGTGGACCCACTGGGCCGTACCGCGTAGTGGAATGGCAGCTGGCCAAACAGGTAAGTACAGAGTTCAATTAGTTCAGCGAGGGTACCTGAGGCAATCGTAGGCAGTAGCGAGGCAGGCACGTCCAGGACCAGGTGGCGAGAAGTCGTCAGGTGAGGCGTAGCAGATGAAGCGTAGGCTGTAGCATAGCACGGCAATAGCACAGCACGGCAATAGCACTAGGTAGCACAGAAACAGGATACGGGATACAGGAGCAAGGTACACTGGGAAACTGGAAGAACTGGAAGACCATAAGCACGACAAACGAAGGGTAATGAACAACACTCTGGCAAAGAGCAAGAGGACAGAGCCCTTTTTATAGCCCAGGGCATCCTGGGCTAGATTGCAGACTTCCTGCAAAAATGCGCGCACTGGCCCTTTAAGGCCGTGCATGCGTGTGCGCGCGCGCACCCGCCGGAGGCACTCAAGATCCGGAAGTGAGTGCCGGAGCCTCACAGGAGTATGACACTGGAGCGAGGTAAGATGTCCATGGCCACGGCCGTGGAGGTTAACTACCGAACGACGCACCGTGGCCATAGACGTTACAGTATCCCCACTCTTACGCCTCCTCTTCTTGGGACCAGAGCGGGAGAGAAACTTCCTCACGAGGACAGGAGCATCGATGTTCTCCTCTGGCTCCCAAGACCTCTCCTCTGGACCAAACCCCCTCCAATCCACTAAATAAAATGTCCTTCCTCCCACCTTCTTGGTAGTCAGAATCTCCTTTACTTCTAAAGTCCCCGATGAGCCGCCAGGGGCCACTGTGGAGCTAGGAGTCCTGAAGTAGCAGTTCAGGACCACAGGTTTCAGCAAGGAGATGTGAAAGGAGTTGGGAATCCTGAGTGTAGGGGGGAGCCGCAGCTTGTAGGATACCGGGTTGATCTGTAGCAGGATTTCGAAGGGTCCGAGGAACCTAGGAGCAAATTTGGACGACGGCACCTTCAGCCGGATATTCCTAGAAGACAACCAGACTTTAGTTCCTGGAAGGAAATGCGGAGGCACCCGTCTTCTTGTATCTGCCTTTCTCTTCATACGGTCCACCGCCAACAGGACAGAAGATCGGGTCTGTTGCCATATCTGTAGAAATTCCCTGAAGGTAGAATCGGCTGCAGGCACCTGGGACATAGTGGAAACAGGAAGAGGTATCTGAGGATGTTGGCCGTAGACAATGAAGAATGGACTGGAAGTGGTCCACTCACTGGTGTGGTTGTTATAAGAGAACTCTGCCCATGGGAGCAACTGCACCCAATCATCATGGCGCCTGGAAACAAAGTGATGTAGATAGTTCTCCATAATCTGGTTAACTCTCTCGACTTGCCCATTGGACTGGGGATGATAGGCCGAAGAGAAGTCCAATTTTACACCGAGGAGGCCGCAGAGTGCTCTCCAAAACTTTGAAGTGAACTGGACCACTCGGTCCGAGACAATATGCAGGTGCAAGCCGTGCAGACGGAAGATGTGCTGTATGAAGAGGTCAGTCGCGTAGCAGACGGCAGGGCGGTCAAGGGAATTAAGTGAGCCATTTCGGAAAATAGATCCACCACCACCCAGATCACATTGCAACTCGCAGAAGGAAGATCCGTGACAAAGTCCATAGCCACATGTTGCCACGGGGCAATGGGCACAGGCAATGATTGGAGCAGGCCAGCAGGTCTGGAGTGAGCAACTTTATTTGCTGCGCATACCGTGCATGAGGAGACAAAGTCCATAACATCTTTGAGCAGCGTGGGCCACCAGAACTGATGGGTAATTAGAATTCTTCCTCGGTCAGCCAGACGTATAAAAGTCCTACCCGGAGGAATGTCTCTAACTTGCAGGGGATTCACAGAGAAGATGCAGGATGGGTCAATAATATTCTGTGGAGATTCCATGGCGTCTTCGGTATCAAAAGATCTAGACAAGGCATCGGCCCTCACATTCTTGTCGGCGGGTCGGTAGTGGAGTTCGAACCGGAACCGAGCAAAGAACAATGACCACCTGGCTTGGCGAGGGTTCAACCGTTGGGCCGTCTGTAGGTAGGTCAAATTCTTGTGATCCGTGAAGATCGGCATAGGATGAACCGCGCCCTCCAGTAGATGTCTCCACTCTTGCAGAGCCAGCTTGATGGCCAGTAATTGAGTAGTTGTGCTCTGTGGAAGAAAACAGCTTGGAATAGTAGCCACATACCACAGCCTTGCCTTTCGATATTTTCTGGAACAACAGTGCACCAGCACGAACCGAGGAAGCGTTCACCTCTAACGAAAACCGTAGGGATACATCAGGATGGTGCAGAATGGAGGCAGACGTGAAGGCTTTCTTTAAGGATTCAAATGCGGCTTCAGCCTCTGAAGTCCACATCTTGGCATTCATACCCTTCTTAGTGAGGGTGGAGATAGGAGCAGTCAAAGATGAGAAGTTGGAGATGAACAGTCGGTAGAAGTTGGCGAATCCCGTGAAGCGTTGTATCGCCCTTAAGCCTTGGGGGCGTGGCCACTCCAGGACAGCCTTTACCTTCTGGGGGTCCATCTGGAGGCCCTGATCGGAGATAATATAGCCCAGGAAGGATAGAGACTTCTTCTCAAATACACACTTCTCCCAACTTAGCATAAAGGCGATTCTCTCTTGGACGGAGCAACACCTGGCGGACATGACTCTGATGAGTTACTGGATCTGGGGAAAAAAATCAAAATGTCATCGAGATACACCACAACACAAACATAAAGGAGATCACGAAAAATGTAATTGACAAATTCTTGAAATACTGCAGGGGCGTTACACAGGCCGAAGGGCATAACTAAGTATTCTTAGTGCCCATCACGAGTATTAAAGGCAGTCTTCCATTCGTCACCTCGACGAATCCGAATCAGATTGTAGGCCCCCCGCAGGTCTAGTTTCGATTTTTTTTTTGGGCAGGGCAGGGGGTACCTGTTCTTCACCGTGATCTGGTTTAGGCCTCGGTAGTCAATGCAAGGACGTAACGATCCATCTTTCTTTTCAACAAAGTAGAACCCCGCTCCGGACGGGGATGAGGATTTATGAATGAAACCCCTCTCCAGGTTCTCCTTAATGTAGGCCGACATGGACTGGGTCTCCTGCAGGGAGAGAGGGTAGACTCTACCACGAGGAGGAGACAATTCAGGAACCAGGTCAATCGGACAGTCATATGCCCGGTGTGGCGGCAAGGTCTCAGCCTCCTTTTTATTAAAGACATCACAGAACATGGAGAAACAAGAAGGCAACCCTGTCAAAGACTGAAGAGGAGCAGGCTGTGGTGACTGGATATGGCCCAGAGTGGTCAAGACACTTCAGACCCCACTGGAGGACTTCTCCAGAGTTCCAATCCAGGACGGGGGCGTGCAGACGAAGCCAAGGCAAACCCAGTAGTACGGGGTTGACGGCCTTGGACAGGACAAACAGGGAGATGAGTTCAGCATGAAGGGCACCCCCTTGGAGTCTCAAAGGCTTGGTTACGGACACAACTGGGTCCGGCAATGGCAGTCCATCCACTGAGGCAATGATCAGCGGCCTTTCAAGCGTGATAGTAGGCAATTGTAGGAAATCCACAAGGTCCTGGCAGACGAAGTTTGCTGCAGAGCCGGAGTCCAGATATGCGGAGACCTGATGGGACCTCTCGACAGCTGCCTCCCCACTACGGCAGTACAGCCTATTGGGTCCACAAACCCGCTACGTGACAAGTCCCCTGTAGTTACTTTTCTCTATATAGTCCCCTGTAGTTACTGTTCCCTATATAGTCCCCTGTAGTTACTGTTCCCTACATAGTCCCCTGTAGTTACTGTTCTCTATATCGTCCCCTGTAGTTACTGTTCCCTATATAATCCCCTGTAGTTACTGTTCCCTATATAGTCCCCTGTAGTTACTGTTCCCTATATAGTCCCCTGTAGTTACTGTTCCCTATATAGCCCCCTGTAGTTACTGTTCCCTATATAGTCCCCTGTAGTTACTGTTCCCTATATAGTACCCTGTAGTTACTGTTCTCTATATAGTCCCCTGTAGTTACTGTTCTCTATATAGTCCCCTATAGTTACTTTTCCATATATAGTCCCCTGTAGCTACTGTTCTCTATATAGTCCCCTGTATCTACTGCTACCTCTGTATTGTCCCCTGTAGTTTATGTTCCCTATATAGTCCACTCTAGCTACTGTTCCCTATATAGTTCAATGTAGCTACTGCTACCTATGTATTGTCCCCTGTAGTTTATGTTCCCTATATAATCCCCTGTAGCTACTGTTCCCTGTATATTCCCTTATAGATAAGGCCCCCAATGCTGCCCATGGTAGAAAAAACATTTCTTACCTGTCCCGTTCCCGCTCCATCCTCCAGCGATGCCAGTCCTCCTCCAGCGGAAGGAAGCAGCGGCGCGATGACGTCATCGCCGACTGCATCATCACTAAAGCACTGAATGGCGAGGCATCATGTGCCTCGCCATGGCAGCGCTAGTGAAGTAAATTGTATCCGCGTCTTGACACTCAGCATCTGTTCTGCATCGTCCTGATGCTTCTCGGAAGTTCTTTCTGGAGGGGAAGCCTCTTCCGTAGGTGCGAGAGCACTACTATGCCAAAAGAACTCTAAAGGCAAGAGGGTGGCTTGCAACTTCTCAAAATTGTTCTCTCCAGCAGAAAGCAACTATTCCATCAGGGATCGGTAATTGCTGGCCGTCAAGTTGGCCGTAGAGGAGTGGAGATACTTGCTGGAGGGTGCTATCTATCTTATTATCATCTATACTGACCACAAGAACCTCACGTACCTACAGCCGGCTCAATGATTGAATCCATACCAAGCCAGATTGTCGTTGTTCTTTGCCAGATTTCAGTTTTTGCTTTACTTTTGTCCTGCAGACAAGAGTGTGATGGCTGACGCCTTGTCTCGACTGTTTAAAACCAATGACTCTGAGGAAATGCCTGAATACATCATAGATCCTTCTTGGATTATTGCTGCTAACCCTCTGCAAATTAAAGACATTCACCTGGAAAAACTTTTGTCCGACTTGCTGACCGGAAGGGAATTCTCCGTTGGAGACACAACCCTAAACTAGCTGGGCACGTAAGACACAGGACATGAATAGTTCATCACTTATGGTGGCCTATTCTGCCTGGAGATGTTGCGGACTATGTCTCTTCATGTATGAACTTCCTTCATGTATGAACACTATATATAAATAAATATGCATTACTGATAAATTTACTTACAATAGTGAGGTTTGTAGCACAAATTTTGATCAAATTATGTGAGCCCACCTGCCATGACAATCCAACCTCACTTATAAGGTGTGTCCCTACGCTGCTCATATACCCTGTTCTGGGCATTAGCCTGCATGTACGTACTTGGGGATATAGGAACCAGCATTAAACTAATTAATATCACCCTAGGGCAGAATGGGAAGGAGTGCACGACTAAACATGGAGGAAGAAAGAAAGAAAGAAAGAGAGAGAGAAAGAAAGAGAGAAAGAAAGAAAGAAAGAAAGAAAGAAAGAAAGAAAGAAAGAAAGAAAGAAAGAAAGAAAGAAAGAAAGAAAGAAAGAAAGAAAGAAAGAAAGAAAGAAAGAAAGAAAGAAAGAAAGAAAGAAAGAAAGAAAGAAAGTTTGGTCAGCACATTCCAGCAAAATGAAAAAAAAAATTGTACAGGTGCAAGTACGCCTGTGACTGCAAACCATATAAAAGAAAATGGCGACAGCACTCTGCGAACACCAATGACACCTAAAACAGTATATATAAATAAATATGTATAGATAAATATATATGAGATAGACGGACGGACGGACTGATAGATAATGTAGGATTTGGCTGTAGTAGGGCCAGCAGGGGGTGTGTCACCAAGGGATTTGACTTGGGGCTACTCCAGGGAGTGGAGTCTAAGGAAACCCCCAGTCTTCACCCTTTAACCGCTCTACTGGGATGTGGACTTTGCTGCGGGGGAACCCCAGATCGTTAGCCCCAGAATAGTCTCCATTTGTGATGACTGATGCTGGCAAAGACTGAGTGGTACACAGAACAATGGGTCAGGGCAGGCAGCAGAGGTTTAGAATGAGAAACATAGCAATAGGTCAGTGAAGGCGGCAGGCTAGGATGGTTAAAAAACAGGCAAAGCTCGATACACAGGAATTCAGAAACAAGACAGCAGGGATACACTTGGAACACTAGGATCTCAAAGAAACCAAATTGCTCTAGAACCATGAGTTGGGAGAGATGGTCCTTTATACCAGGGGTGTCTTGGAGAATTTATATTTTGGCACGCGCTGGCCCTTTAAGAATGCAAGGGAAGGCGCGCGCTTAGGACCCAGTGGAGCGCGTTGGCGGCTAGAGCTGCCACCAGAAACTGAACGAGGAGGAGGAGGTCGACAGAGTGGACCAAGACACCGAGGACCAGTAAGTATGGAGCGGCGTGGAGTTGGGCGAGTGGGGCGCATTACTAATAGAATGGGATTGATAAATAGATAGATAGATAGACATGAGATAGATAGATAGATAAATTATAGATAGATAGCTAGACATGAGCAGTGGCGTAGTTATAGGGGTCGCAGCAGTCGCAGGGTCCCCCGTTGCCAGACAGCGCGCTAATGATTTAATAAATTCTTTATGTGCCGTGACGCCGGCACTAGGCGTCCAAGTAATGGGCAGGGCTCCTTAGACGTCACGGTCACATGGTACACTCAGTGTACCATATGACCATGACGACACAGGAGGGGCGTTCCAGCCACTGTGGAAGATCCGGTGCGGAAGAGCCTGGAAGACTCCTGGTGAGCTGCAGAGGGGGCCCGTAATGTATATGTGTTGTATTGTGCTGTCTGTGTGTGCGGTGGGGAGAGGAGAGTCAGGCCCCCCTCTCCTCCCTCCACTGCAAACATAATCTGCACAATACATTACAAACTGTGGGTCGCGACCCCCTGGGGGTCGTGTGAAGACCTCCGGGGGGTTGCGAGCCACTCCCCGAGATCCCGGTTCCAACTGCATCTGCATCCTCAGGATGTGATGTCATCGCGCCTGTCTTTGCCGAGTCACTCATAGCACAGGCCAAAGGAGGGGAAGAATCTCCTCCACTCATCGTGGGATCGAGGATAGGTAAGTAATTATTTTATTATTTTTCTATTAGGCACATATGGGGGAATTGTACTGGGTATGGGAGGGGGGCTGATATGGTGGCAGCTATGGGGCGGCATTATACTGTACAGGGCAGCTATGGGGGTCATTATACTGTGTGGGAGCATTATACTGTATGGGGCATTATACTGTATGGGGCAGCTGTGGGTGGCATTATACTATGGGGTATTATACTGTGGGGGCATTATAATGTGTGTGGGTAGCTATGGGGGGAATTGTACTTTGTGGGGGGCAGCTATGGGGAGTATTATACTGTGGGGGCAGCTATGGGTGGCAATATGCTATGGGAGAAGTTATGGGGAGCATTATACTGTGGGGGAAGCTATGGGGGGCAGCTATGGTGGCAATATACTATGGGGCAATATACTGTAGGGAAGCTATGGGGATATTATACTGTGGGGGCAGCTAAGGGGGGCATTATACTGTGTGGGCACAGCTATGGGAGGCATTATACTGTGTAGGGGCAGCTATGGGGGGCATTATACTGTGGGGGCATCCATGGAGGCTGTTGGGCAAGGTGGCTGGGCATAGACACGTGGCAGGGCTCCAGGGGTGTTGGGGAGGGGTAGGGGGGCCCAAGCTGAATTCTTGCACCAGGGCCTATGAGCCTTTAGCTATGCCCCTGGACATGAGATAGATAGATATAGATAGATAGATAGATAGATAGATAGATAGATAGATAGATAGATAGATAGATAGATAGATAGATAGATAGATAGATAGATAGATAGATAGATAGATAGACAGACAGACAGACAGACAGACAGACAGACAGACAGACAGACAGATAGATAGATAGATAGATAGATAGATAGATAGATAGATGTGTAACCTCTGCATTGCAGGAGCTGTCAGCAAAGTAAAGCAGCCATTTATGGCAGCCTGAGTTCAGCATATGATATCCTCACAGATGCTATCACAATTCTCAACTGTACACCGAAATAGCCACTCATTGATGTGTTTATCGGGGTACACAAATGATTTTTCTATTGTTCCCTGTATGATATGGAATCATGGGCACCTCCCAGTCTCAGACTGGGGTCCCTAGTGCACACATTAGGAAATAGTATGATGGAATTTGGTTTCATCCACCATGAATTCAGAAGGATGACGCCGAGTTGCTCTAGTCAGTATTTCAGTGACACATCTATGTATATATTTATTTTGCCTCTCAACCATTTCTATGCAGTTTCCTCCTGAACAATTCTTTTGGAGGAACAAAGGAAGACACATTGCAAATAAATATCTTCCATCTATATTACGTAGGCTGCTCTCCAGTGGTACCGTCCGTACTAGCAGAACTTTATTAATCTCCAATAAAACCTACGTACTCTTCATGACATCCAAGATGTATCGGTCTATAACAAATGCAATGTTTTATTCAAAGGTGTGCTAAATATTATAGTACTCTTCTTTTTTTGTGTGAAGCAGAACATCAATTATGAGCTACAAAACGTAAAAAAATGTGAAAATGTTCCATTAAAGGGAACTTTTTCTGCAGTTCCTCCCTGAGGCCATTTGCTGGTCCAGGCCTCCGTATGTTCAGTCTCATCCCATGGTTCTATACCTCGCAACAGCTGCTGCAATAGATACTTCTTAAGGAGGTTTTGCCACTATGGACACGCATCCACAAAATGTGTGATAAATGTTTGATTGGTGTGGTCCCCACCGTTGGGACCTCTGCCGATCACTAGATCACCGAGAACAACCATGGTCAGGAGAACTTTGAGTGGGGCGTTTTTCGAGCATTCCACTCCATTCAAAGTCTATGGGGCTGATGGAGATACTGATGGAAGACCCCAACAGTGACGACTAGAGTTCCCTAAGACTCCACTCCCCAGTTTAACCCGAAGCAAAATCCTATAACAACCCAGAGGGACATCTATCATGTCTCTGGTGGTCATGTCTCCTGAATCTGAATGCCTCAAAAGTCGCAACTTGCGAAAAAAATGTTAACTTTTGAGACATTTCGGCACTCACACAACTTTTCTAAAGAGAGGTTAGAGCAGAAGGGGCCTCGCCTTACACAGCTCAACAAATATACTATAATTTACACCAGAAATTGGCGTTTATTATATTGAAAATCTTCTCCAGTTCATAGCTGGAGTAGATTTTATTTTCTGGCACCCAGACGGGCAGAGATGCGCCTAACTTATTAAGAGGCGTGCAAGAAGGTATGGACTTTTCTGGTTGGATTCCCAGGTTGCAGTCCCCAGATTAGTCAACGATTAGCAGAAGCTTTACTGAAAGGAATATCTGGAGTGGAGGCAAATGTGGTGTCAGGAACAAAGCCAGAGGTTGTCACGTAAGAGCAGTGAGGATGTGACAAGCTAGTGGATGAGACGAACATGTATTTGGAAGATGAGCCAGGGGTAATAACCAGAAGGCCAAACAACAAGTACCAAGCAACAAAACCAAAGTAGTAAGACAAGTGCAAGGTCCAGGAACCAGGCGGATTGTGTCATGAGAAAATTACTTATTGTTTAAATCAAGTTTTTATGTTAAACAAATCTTTTAAGAATTTTTGGTTATATTTTTTAAAATTTTCACTTTCTTTCATCTGCCCCCTATTTTATTGTTTACCAAAAGATATATGACTTCAGGATCAGACTATACAGTGTTTGTTTTTAAGTATAGGAGCTGTATACGCAAAATGCTAGAAGATTTTTTAATTAAAATTATTTGCAAAGTTGCTTTATTTATTTTTTGTTTTAGATCCATTTAGGCAGTAGAAAAAAAAAGTATTGCAAAGATGTACATACCCTTTAAGATCCCAGATAGCAGCTAATACTAACAGAAAAGATCTTAAAGGTTTTAAGGAAAATCTTACAAACTTTTAACAATATGATTTTAGCCTCTTAGACATGTTGACATTTTAGTTAAAACATTGCAGTTTTTAAAATGATCCAAAAAGAAGTTGTTAGAATTTTTTTCAACAGTTTTTTTTCTATCTCACAGTTTCCTTCCTATATTTATAGCGATGGCCTGGTGTGATCTCTAGAGGTATCAAGGGTTTCATCGAGACCATTTTTAACCTGCTCATTTTCAGCTACCTCTTATTTTATTGAAAGTTATTCCGCATTGATAGAAATTGGTTCAGGCAAGAGGCACCTGTGAATTTTGTTGTAGCATGCCTGGAATTCTGTGGTATCAATTCAGCAGGGACTTTTTCTTTTTTATAATTGATTATGTGATTAAATATGCATGTTTTGTTTTTTTTTGTGTAAATTAAAACCTTAAGTCAATAGATACTATTTGAGGATAGAATATTTTTCAAGTGTGTCTTAATTTTGTGTCTCATAGTATTTTTAACCCCTTAACAACCCGACAGTTTTAATCCTTTTGAAGTCACTTTTTAGCAATTTTGCACAGGCCCCAAACACATAATAGCCCCACGTGTACAGAGCCTGTATGGCAGAACTTGGTCCCAAGCATCAGACCATGTTTTAGTGCCCCAAGCCCATTCATTGCACTAGGCCTGCCAGAATAAAAGTGCTTTATAATGTATTGTTTCTCCTGTAAATGATTTCTCTTAACATCAACCCTTGTGGCGAGGCAGGGTATTAAAGTTTATATCAAACATTAAGAAGACTTTTACCCCTTCCTGACCGCTCACTGTCTTTTGATGGCTGTCGGAGCAGGTACTGAGTCTATAGCGACATCTTTTGATGTCGTTGTTGAAAAGGCTTATGAGCGCTTCATTGAGTGCTCATTCACTTAGTAGGAGCTGTTACTAACAGCTCCTGTACTTGGAGATGTTTCCAGAATACAGCTGGGATCAGAGGAAATTCTGATCCCAGCTCTTTAACACTTTGATCGCCACGGTCCATGACCTCAACATGATCACAGGAGATTTTTCACTTTGATTGTGTTATCAGAAACCCGGTGACGCGATGGGAGACTTGAGGAACCCTCTTCAGTCAGCCCTGGAGTTGTAGAAAGGACCCTAGGGCTGTCTGTTCTGTGAGCCTGATGTTAGGGCACACTATGTCTTGACCTATCAGCAGCCTGTGTCATAGTGACACAGTGTAATGTATTAGTATATAGGAGTATGCTAATACAATATATGTATAAAATAAAATTGTTAAAAAGTTATCCCTTTATGGAATTAAAAAAATTAACCAAAAAGATAATAATAAAGAAATGTCCACAAAAAAAGTTATTATTTAGCATAAAAAAATATTTTATTGCCCACACATTACATAAAAACAATAAACATACACATATTAGGTATTTGCACGACCCTAATAACCTGAAGAATTAATTCAACAGGTTATTTAGTGTGAAACGTGAATGGAATTAAAAAAAAAAAAAAAAAAATCGCTTTTATCTGTTTTCTCTCCTCAAACATTTATTATTTGAATTACACGGTAATTTATTTGTACCCCAAACTGCACAGGAAAAAAAATACCATTCATCCTGCATAAAACAATCACATCAATGAAAAAATAATAAAGTTTTGACTGCTCAAAGACAGAGAAGCAAAAACAAAAAAATGTAGCCTGTCCTTGAGGCCTTTTCAAGCCTTATCATTAGGGGGTTAACAGTTCTATTATAAACCACATAAAATTTTGACAATTTGAATGCTACATGTGTTTTTAGGTGTGAGCTTAAAGTGAATGTGCTGTGTATGTCCATGAGACTGTCGCATACATTAGCTTGAGTAGTAATACTCCCAGTAGTAGAATTGACCCTTACAATAAATGAATGTAAAATTCATAAAACACACCGAACTTTTATACGTAACATTAAACAATTTATGCATTCTTCATGGAGCACTGATATCCACTTCATACTCCCTGAACATGAGAACATTTTTCAATCTGACAATTTCCATCCCCATCACCTTAAAAAGGACTCCCTCTGAGAGATCTAATGAGGAAAAAGATGAGAGTAAAGGATGAAGCAAAATTACTTGACAGATTGCAAGAAATGTCAAATAAATTCATTGCTGAAGGATATGAAGAAAAAAAAATCACTTCAGATCCTGAACAAAAAAAGATGATAATTCATATAATTTGATCTCACTAAACTCAGAGCCTGAAATTAAATAATTAAACCTGATATTCATTTTTAGTATAGCTAAAGGGGATGTACCGAATTCCAAAAAACAGCACCACACCTGTCTGCAGGTTGTGTGTGGTGTTCCAGCTAAGTACTATACACCAATAGAGCGGAGTGACTTTGTGTAGCCACCCAGTGGTTGTGATATGCATTGCAGCCGGTCAAGGGTTTTGCTAGCATATCGCGATATTATATTGAATTGGTTATGAGGGAACATTGCTTATGACCCGTGACAAACCTCTGCCTTCTTCCCTGACCTCTTGCTCTTGACCCGTGACAAACACCTGCCTCCTCCCCTTCTTTCATTGTGACCAGTGACAAACTTCTGCTACGTGCCCTGATTTCTTGCTTGTTACCCGTGACGATCCTCTGCCTCCTGTCCTGACCTCTTGCATGTGACCCGTGACCAACCTCTGCCACCTGCCCTGACCTCTTGCTTGTGACCCATGATGAACCTCTGCCTCCTGCCCTTACCTCTTGCTTGTGACTCATGACAAACCTTTGCCTCCTGCCCTGACTTTTTGCTCTACCAACCTTGAGTGCCCATCTTCCATCTGCCCTGACCTTGCTATATCTGACCTTACATTCTGCCTGCTGATTTTGTACTATGCCTATTTACTTTGGCCGTTGCCAAGGGAGACTATTTTGGGGGTAGCAACCTGGGGTTCCCAGCAGCAAATTACAGATCCCTGTGTAGGGGTTTAATGGTGAATACCTGGGAACCCCTTAGACTCCACTCTCCGGTTTAGCCACATGTCAATCCTTTGTTGACACAGTGGGTTTACACCAGGAGTCTCAAACTCGTGGCCCGCGGGCCGCCTGAGGCCCCTGAGGCTGTCATCTGTGGCTCGTGGGGCACCTTAGCTCACTCGGGATATGAGAGAGCAGTCTGAAGGAGGAGTGTTCTGGTGCTCCTTTATGCAGTCACACAGCCCAATGTAGTAGCTAGCTCTATTGGGGCTCACTCCAGGTGTGGAATCCCCAGCCAGAGCATTGCCGATGCTTTGGCCAGGGATTACTCTGCTGTAGGAGCCCCTGAAGTAACTGTCCATATATGGACAGTGATGTCAAGGGCTAACCCAGCGAAGGAGTCCCAGAGCAAAGACTATACTAGTGTTCTGCTCTGAGACTCCTGCTCTGGGGAAGCCCCTGACATCACTGTCCATATATGGATGTCAGGAGCAGAGCAGGAGTCCCAGGCAGAGCGCTAGAAGCGGCTCTGCTCTGTTACTCTGGTTCTGGGAAAGCCCCTAACACCACTGTCCATATATGGACAGTGATGTCAGGAGCAGAGCTGGAATCCCAGGCAGAATGCTAATAGTGCTCTGCCTGGGACTTCGGCTCTTGGGTTGCCCCTGACATCACTGTCCATATATGGACAGTGATGTCAGGAGCAGAGCTGGAGTCCAAGGCAGAATGATAGTACCACTGTGCCCAGGACTCCTGCTCTGGGGTTGCCCCTGACTTCACATTCCAGTCCAGGTGAATCCCCTGAGGTCACTGTATATGTACAGTGGCATCAGGGGATCCTCCAGCAGAGGAATCCCTGGCCAAATGTCTAGAGGGAGCCCAATGGAGCTATCTACAGGGGTGTGTGTGTGTGTCACTATCTATAGGGGATGTGTACGTGGCACTGTCCATAGGGGGTGTGTGTGGCACTATCAACAAGGGTGTGTGTGTGTGTGTGTGTGTGTGTGGCATTACCTACAGAGGGCAATGTGGCATTATCTACAGAGTGCACTGTGGCACTATCTACAGAGGTCACTGTGATACTATCTACAGAGTTTACTGTGGCACTATCTACAGAGGGTACTGTGGTACTATCTAAGAAGGGGCTGCCCAATCTTGACATTATTGTGTCTTCCAAAACGCTGCCAACTGAGCATTTAGCGACACTTAGGGGGGATTCACACGAGCGTGTATTCGGTCCGTGCGGGCCGCGTGGTTTTCACGCGGCACGCATGGACCAATACAAGTCTATGGGGCAGTACAGACAGTCCGTTCTTTTAGCGCAGCGTTTGTCTGCTGCGCAAAAAGCGCGACAGGTTCAATAACTCTGCGTATTTCGCGCATCACACATCCATTGAAGTCAATGGGTACGTGAAAACCACGCAGGTTGCACGGAAGCACTTCCGTGCGAACCGACTGAAACAGCGCACCAGCTGTCAAAAGGATGAATGTAAACAGAAAAGCACCACGTGCTTTTCTGTTTCCGACCATCCAAACGGAGTGTCTTTGCGATGAGCGAAGCCGGACAAGCGAACCGAACTTCACCGGGTTTGGCCGAACTCGTTTTGGCCGAACCCGGCAAAAAAATTATTGGTACGCAACGTCAGGAGATAGTCACTGTCCATGGTGCTGAAAGAGTTAAACTGTTTCAGCACCATGGACAGTGACTTCCGATCCCAATATACATGAACCTGTAGAAAAAAAAACGAAGTTCTGACTTACCGCTAACTCCCGGCTTCTTCCTCCAGTCTGACCTCCCGGGATGACAATTCAGTCCAAGTGACAGCTCCAGCCAATCACAGGCCAAGCACAGGCTGCAGCGGTCACATGGACTGGCGCGTCATCCAGGGAGGTGGGGCCCGATTTCGAGAGGCGCGTCACCAAGGACACGTCACCAAGGACGCGTCACCAAGGCAACGGCCGGGAAGTTCTCGGTAAGTACAAACTTTTTCTTTTTTTCAACAGGTTTTTCGATAGGATGTGTTCGGCATTCACTGTCGAGGGTGCTGAAAGAGTTAGCTCTTTCAGCACCTTGGACAGTGACGGCCGTCGACTAGCCTCATCTCTATGATGGCGGCTGCGCGAAAATCACACAGCAGCGCATCAGACACGGATGACACACGCAGCTGTCAAATGTTTTTTGCGCGCGCAAAACGCAGCGTTGTTTGCGCACGCAAAAACGCAACGTCCGTCTGTATCTGCCCTTAAACTGGAAAACGGAATTGTTAAAATACACGTGGAGTAAACTCGCAAATTTAATGAAAGTTTAAACTAAACGGTATTATTATAGTAATGTAGTATAATAGTAATGTGGTATTATAGTAATGTAGTTATATAGTAATATGGTATTATTATAGTAATGTAGTGTTATACTAATGTAGTATTATAGTAATGTAGTATTATTATAGTAATGTAGTATTATAGTAATGTAGTATTGTTATAGTAATGTAGTAGTATTATAGTAATGTAGTATTATAGTAATGTAGTATTATTATAGTAATGTAGTATTGTTATAGTAATGTAGTATTATAGTAATGTAGTATTATTATAGTAATGTAGTATTATAGTAATGTAGTATTATAGTAATGTAGTAGTATTATAGTAATGTAGTATTGTTATAGTAATGTAGTATTGTTATAGTAATGTAGTATTATAGTAATGTAGTATTATTATAGTAATGTAGTATTGTTATAGCAATGTAGTATTGTTATAGTAGTTCAAATGACTAATTGATTAACAAATAATTTTGTATTGTATCAAATTTGAATGTAATGCGGCGCGTCAACTTCACATTTTTTCTATGTGTGGCCCATTTACCCGGCCGAGTTTATGACCCCTGTTTTACACCATCTTCTTCAGGCCTTGTGACAGTGATATGCTGACATGCTAGCAAAACCCTCAACAGACTGCAATTTACATCAAAACCACAAAGTGGCCACACATACACATATTAATAGCATAGATATCTCGTGACAGAGTATCGCAAAATCACGTTTTTTTTCAAAGCTGGTCATCTCACCTCGCAGCAAGTGTCAAATCTCCCTTCAGCGCCACTACACAATTTTCAGTGATATCAATGGATTGTCTATACAATGCACCGACATATTGGGTCCTCCAAGGTGAGACATTACCTTTAGAACCGACTAAGTGTTGCCAGTCGGGGGATTGATCGCTTTTAACTAGGGTATTTGGCAATGGGATTTCTAAACTAGACAACCCCTTTAATGACTCTTTTATGTGTTATAAAAACGACCGCTCTGCTGATTTACTACATTGGATTTCCTTTTCCATTGCAGAATTGGCCACACATCATCTCTGAAACCACTGCTGAATTTTTCTCTGCTGATCGACAGGCTAATGTTGTACTCCAGAAAATTGTTCCCCCTCGGTGAGTGCTGATCACAGCATTTTTTCTGACCTGTGGGCACCTCTAGCCTCATGGATTATTTTACATAGCACTGTACACGATTGCTGTTGTGTTTGATTACTCCAGTTTTTCCCTGTAATGTCTTGCATGTCGCTCTGCTGGGAATCATGTTTACAGAAGATACTTTCATCCCTTAACTGTGAGATTTTTGTAAAGAAATATAAAGGGTATTGCTCACCCCAGCTAGTCTTCTACTATCTTTTTCTGTAAATTGCTAGTCCAAAAACTTCTTTTGAATTAGATTGCTGTGATTAATAGTTTTTTGTTTTTCTCTTTCTCTCCGCGTCTTTACTGGCACCATTTCATGCAATTTTATGTGAAAGTGTAATTTTTCATGAAAAAAATGCAAACAAATTGATATTTGTGGCTAAAAGTGAGACCCGAGCAAAAGAATTGCATGCACGACATATCCTAAAAATAAAAATGTAATATGTGCAGAGTTAATACTTACCACTCATGTCTAAATGCACATATCTCCATAAAATGTTCAGAATTGAAGAGACCAAAAATTGGGTTTGAGGATAAGGACACACATGGTGGATATGCTGAGTAAAAGTACACAGCGTATCTGTCCTGGAACCCAGAGGGAATTACGCCAGAAAAATCGCATCTAATTGTGGTGCAATTATTTAGGCAAAATCTCCTGCAGGAAACAAAACAAAAAAAAGTTTATATGTACCACCCACGCGTACCTATGATCTCTGTCCAGGCCGGCCTCCTGGAATGACCCTGCAGTTCATGTGACTGCTGCAGCCTGTGATTGGCTGCAGCAGTAACATAGAATGAAACGTAATCTCAGGAGGCGGGCCTGGACAGAGAACAGAGGAAAGAGTCGCTATGACTATACCCGGCGGTAAGTTTTAATCTTTTCAGCCAATGGCTAGGCTCCCTCTATTCAAGGGCCCATGGCAGCCAAACAGTCTATCTCTATGGTGTGGAGACCATTGACCGTCATACGGTGCTACACAGAGGCACCATATGGCGGCACACTAAGTGTCCACGTAATATAAAACCATAGGGTCTCTGTGTGGTGCTGTACAAGCTTCATACAGAAAATATTACCATGTGCATGAGGT
The DNA here is from genome assembly GCF_050947455.1 of Rhinoderma darwinii. Lineage (NCBI taxonomy): Eukaryota > Metazoa > Chordata > Amphibia > Anura > Rhinodermatidae > Rhinoderma > Rhinoderma darwinii. The sequence goes on from NC_134687.1 coordinate 613,144,165, forward strand.
CTTAGTAACAGAACATTAACATTATGATCTTGTTGGTATTCCTCCAAAGATATGCAGAGACCTCATATGAGAACACAGATGTTAATGTACGGCTGTTCTGAACCTCCCTTGATTAAAACCTGGTAGCATAACTAATGAATTTCAAATTCTATTTCTAAAACTGTGCAAAATGTCGATTTTGCAGGAAGAAACTGTCACAGGCACTTAAATAAAGATGACTTTAAGAAATGGTGAAGTCAAGACGTAGAGAGGTTCAGTCTAGATCATCTCGAATTAATTTGAGCTGGAGGACAACTGGAAGTGGAGTTTTAGTTATTTCACCTGCAAGAATACATGTAGATCAATGTGTGTAAATGTATGATGAAGTTAATTGAATGTGGATGGAGTTCTGAGTGGTTTGTGGCTTGGCCTAAATACTGATGAAAAATAGGTGAGTGAATCAAAGCACTCAAGTGGAAATGACTAATTAAGTTTTCATTCTGTAGAGAGAACATTGATGTTTGCTGAGTGCGAATTTAAGAATATTTCACTTGTGAGATGTAAGGGTTTATTCTATAAAATGTGGAGTTAAAGTGAACTTGTCAGTGAGGTGTAGTGTGCCCGGCTTCAGCGCTGTACCGCGCATGTGGTGGGACTGTCAGTACAGCAATAAAGCCGGGCACACTACACCTCTCTGCACTGTGCATGTTTACGGAGTACAAGTCAATGGTTCAAGTTTCGGAGGAGACTGGAGATGTCAGTCAAGCCAGGAGGGGCGGGGTTGGAGCCCACTCTGTGTGACTCTTCCTGATATTGTCACCGCCCAAATGACACTTCAATGATAATTTGCACACAGAATTGAGTTTTAAAAAGCTTTTTTTGTGATTTAGCTACATCACATTCCACAGTGTTTATGTTGTGTTTCTACATTTTATTGGATTTATAGAAAAAAAAATAGTTTAGCTCAAATTTGCTAAAATTGAACATAACATAAATAATATTATTATAAAACAGATCATGATTTAAATGTATATAAAAAAATAAATACTAAATAAGTGTCCCAAAGAACAACTTATAAGAAATGGCAAATAATTTTATGGCACTATTATTCTATTCTATGAAAATGTATACATTATGTGATGTATATCATAAAGTACAATTAAACAATTGCATGTCAAGTCCCCTTGTAATAACGTTTTTAGCAATATACTGTGTGTGTATATATATATATATATATATATATATATATATATATATATATATATATATATATATATATATAAAGAATCAAAAGTAAGAATTCTTTTTTTCCTATTTTACTCGTAAAATATTGTAATCAATAAAAATAAACATAATTAGTATCGCTGCATACATAGAAGTAAAAACTATTATATTAGAACTATATTCATCCGACATGATGAACCCTGGAAAATATATATATATTTTGCACACCAGAATTGCTGTTTTTTGGTTGCCTCGCCTCCCAGAATATGGAATTAAAAGTGATCAAAAAGTTATATGTATCCAAAAAAGGGTATTAATAAAAACTTCAGCTTGCCCCGCAAAAGACAAACCCTCACACCGCTCCATCAATGGAAAAACAGGTATGGGTCTTAGAATATGGAGACACAAAACAGATTATTTTTTAAGCCCTTGAGGACACAGACAATTTTAATTTTTCCATTGTCGCATTCACTGAGCAATAACTCTTTACATTTTCCGTTTACATACTGTAGCCATATGAGGGCTTGTTTTTTGCGGCACGAGTTGTGTTTTTTAATGGTATTTGTAATGGCCGGAAGGAGGTGAAGGGAAAGTGAGCCCTAATCTACCCACCGCCCTGTCCCTGCCTACTTGCAACGACTCGCCCTAGGCGACGAGGTACAACTGGGCGGCGGTCCCTACGCTGTCTAAGTGCACAGGAAAACAAACAGGGAACATGCAAGGGAAGGGGCAGTAGCCACGGAACGCCACGAGGAAACGGAGCGGCGAACGGACAGTCAGGACCAGGACGAAGTGAGTACACCCAAGCGGGCAAGGAGACAGAAGCAAGCCAGGGGCAAAGCAAAGCAGGTTTAAGCAGAACTGCAGCAAGGCAGAAGCACGGCAGAAGCAGGCTGGAGCAAGCAGCAGTGGGGCCAGGAATCCAAAAGAATTACAAGCACTGAGGGAGAGAACAGGGCAGGTAATAAAGGACAGGGGGCGGAGCTAACTCCGACAGACCAGGCCGCGATAGGCTCTCCCACTCCTGAGCCTGCCACCCTGGTTGGTGGGAGATGGTGTCAGTCGAACAGGTCTGGCCTCAGGTGTGGATTGATTAATCCCAGGAGTATACCTAGATGAAGTACCTGGCAGATCCCTAACAGTATTATTTAATGTACCATAGAATGTATTGAGGTACTTTAAAAAATGAGGTTGTGGGATGGAATTGGGAAAAAAACCCGCAATTCTGCCTTAGTTTCTGGGGTTTTATTTTTACAGCATTCACTGTGCAGTAAAAATTACACGTTAACTTTATTCTGTGGGTCAATACAATTACGGCTATGCCAAATTTATATACAGATGTGTCTTTCCTTACCTTTAATTCCTTCCTAGCTCAACATATCCTGAGATGTGTGGTGCGAGATAAGCAGCTTTGAAAAAAACAAACATCATTTTCCGATCATATCACGAGATGTTTCTGCTATGTACAGTATCTATGTGTGGCCACCCAATGGTTGTGATGTGAATTGCAATCTGTCAAGAGTTTTGCTAGCATGTTGTGACTCAAATTGAAGTAAAGGTAATGGTGGACACATCTTAATTTTTTATTGTACCTCTTTTATAAAGTAAAAACACTTTGGTACAAGCCATAACTTTCTTTATCTATCGATGTAGGGGTGTTAGGGCTTGTTTTTTGCGAGACGAGCTGTAGTTTTTATTGGCACCATTTTGATGTACATATGACTTTTTGATCGCTTTTAAGTTTTTGAGAAGTGAAGTAACCAAAAAAAAAGCATTTCTGGCATTGTGAATTTTTTTTTTCTACGTCATTATTCCGCCGGGTTTAATATCATGATATTTTAGTAGTTCAGGCTATTTTTTTAATTTTTTTCTTAGTCCCCCTAAGGGAATTAAACATCAAGTTGGTGGATCACTCATGCCATACACAGCAATACTTGTGTATTGCTTTTTTCTGTGCTCTACTATTAAGACTTGCCTCTGTAAAGCCTTAATGATAGAGCACTGAAGGCGGACCTAGAGGCCTTCAACAGGCTGCCATGTCAATCGATCGGCACCTTTCGATTTTGTCACAGGTGGTTTAATCAAGGGGCCGTGGCATGGGAGGGGTTAAGCAACTGTGATCTAAATTATCTTTATTCCCGACCGTTGCAGGCGTGTGCCAGCTGTATGAGACTTCACTTTTCAAGAGATCTTAAAGAATCGAAGCAAGAGAACACCTTAGTACGCCAAACCAAGTGATATTGTGATCTCCGTAACTGTCTTTTAAGGGAACGTTATGTGTGTTTTGCCCAAAAATTCACCCAAAAAAGAGAGAAATTCTGTGTCAACGAAATCACAAAAAGCTTTCAAGAGTAACTGTACTGCCTAAGAACAAACATACCCCAAGTAATGCTACGCACTTTCAATAGGTTATGGTTGATGTAGTAGATGGTCATAGTTGATATCACCACTACAAATGGAGTCATCTTTGTTGACAGCCAATTTTTAGCAAATGAGTATGGGCAGGGAAAATAAATATTAAACAAGATAAGAAACTTTATAAGGTGATTAATATAACAATTTTCTTTAGAAACTTATGTGTACAGGCATTTATCATGGAGATTACTACTTTCATTGCTAGTCTTTTACACTAAAAAAACGAACCAAAAACCGTTACCTCAGTAAATTAAAAAAAATTGTTAGCTTTTGATTAAACTGGAAGGTTTTTCAACTACATAATAAAAAATGTTACCATAATATAGGAGTCAAAACAGACAGCAAAGGGCCCCGTGCAACAAAGGTATATTGGCCCCTTGCCCTCAAATACATTAACACAGAGCTGCCTCTTACAGCTCTCTAAGGGGCCGTTCACATATATCAGTTGCCTTGTCAGTTTCTATCCGGCGTGTTGAAAAAAAAGTCGGTGGAATTCTAATGCAGGAAAGGATCCCATAGCTTTCTATGGGATCTGTACTGGCACATCGGACATAAGTTGAGGTGGCGTACAACGCCGATCCTGTGCAGGAGCTGGATTCAAAAATGCTACCTTCATAGTTTTTCAGATTGGCTCCCTGGGAGGTCCTACGCCGTATCCTATTTTAAATGAATCGCCGCTTCATCCGTGTCGATGATTCACAGTGAGCAAGCAGAAATAAAGGGGAAGCAAAACTCGTACGAGTGTTGCACTCCCTGCAAAACAGCTGACCGGCGGGGGTCCCGGATGTCGGACCCGTCCCATCAGCTATTGATGACCTATCCTGAAGATAGGCCATTAATTTTTACTGGCTGGAAAACCCCCTTAAGTCAGTCCCTTACATGCAATCTAATAGACGATAGGAAGTTGCTTTTAGGGTGACAGAGGGCCCTTTATCTTTTGGGCCATTGTGTAGCTGCACAAGTTGCACATATTGTATGTCTGAGCATAAAATATTAACCATAATTAAAGTGCCTAGAAAGATTAATAAATATATATTTAAAACAATGGTTAGTCGTGAGTTTACTAAAAACTCTTGAGTCAGCCAAAATTGCTTCAGTAATTACAATGAAAATTAACAAAAAAAAGAACAACTAAATGTGAATCAATAGCAATTTTGATTTTTTTTTGTGCTTCTGATAGAAACGATCAAAGTAATCTAAAAACAGCATCTAATCAAGTTTAATTATGTGAACCTGAATGAACTAATACAAAAATTCATATCACGTGGCAGATCGTTGCTAAAAAATAAAGTTATGGAGAAAAATTCAGATAAATGATGCCTAGTAATATGTCAAAATGCAGAATCCATTCTTGGCAAATGCACCAAGGTATTACTGTGCCATTCAGAGTGTCCACCCTACAGTGATAGATACAGCCTGCCCCCACAAAGTGCCAGCCACAGTTTTCCATTTTTTCATTTGACATTTTCAATAATTTGGTGAGTCACAGGCCATCATCACTAGAAAAAGTGTTGAAAACCTAAATACTTTGTATGCTCAAATAATATCTTAATGTGGTACATAAATAATAATGCCATAAGAGTCCAAATAATACTGCCACATAGTACCCAAATAATTACTTTGTATTGTGCATAAATAATACCAAATACAGTGCACAGATAATACAACCAAACAGTGCCCAGATAATGCAAATGGTACTGGTACACAATGCCCAAGTTCTTCCAAACGGTTCCCAAATAATACTTTGATATAGGGCATAAATAATACCAATGCAGAGTTCTCAAATAATGTCACCAGACAGTACCCAAACAATATCTCCAAACAGAGCTCAATATCATCATACAATACCCAAATAATACACCCATTCAATTCTTAAATATTACAGCCTTACAGAGGCAAAAGAATACTGCCATAGAATGTAGATATAATACCCCCATACAGTTGGTAAATAATACCAAGTAACCAATAATCCTTCAACGCGTACCACCACCAAACTATGACTAAATAATGCCAAAATGTAGAGTCCAAACAACACTCAACAATGATGATAAAATCAGTGGCGTAACTACCGCTGTAGCAGCCTTAGTGGCTACTACGGGGCCCGCAGCATAAGGAGGCCTGTGCCACCAGCCGGCACTGCCCTTCCATGCCCGGAGGCTGCTACAGCGGCAGCAACGCCACATTCAATAGTGTCTGCGTCCTTCAAACGCAGATGCTATTGAACACTATGACAGAGTAGGGAGGTATCTCTCTGCTCTGCCATATGGTGCTGTAACAGTGGCGTAGCTCTAGGGGTCGCAACAGTCGCAATTGCGACCAGACCACTAAACCTGGAGGGCTCACGGGGCCCCCGTAGCCACACAGTTCTGACCGCGTCGGTCCTGCTTCCTGAATGCTGGAGCAAGGAGCTGACGGCTCCTTGCTGCAGCATTCACTCTAACGTGACTGGCTCTGCGCAGACAAGCGTGATATAGTGACATAATCGCGCCTGTCTGAGCCGAGTCACTTATAGCACAGACCGGAGGAGAAGGATCCTCCATCCGTAGTGGGAATGGGGATAGGTAAGTAATTATGTTATTATTTTTCTGTTAGACACTATTGAGCATTATACTGGGTAGGAAAGGGGGGCTGATATGGTGACAGCTATAGGAGCATTTTACTATTTGAGGGGCATTATACTGTATGGGGGGCAATATACTGTGAGGGCATTATACTGTGGGGACAGCTATGGGGGGCATTATACTGTGTGGGGAGTATTATACTGTGGGGGCAGCTATGGAGGGCATTATATTGTGGGGGCAGCTATGGGGCATTTTACTGTGTGGGGGCAGCTATGGGGGCATTATACTGTAGGGGCATTATACTGTGGGGGAAGCTATGGGGGCATTATACTGTGGGGGCAGCTATGGGGCATTATATTGTGGGGGCAGATATGAGGGGGCATTATACTCTGGGGGTAACTATGTGGGCATTATACTATTTGTGGCAGCTATGGGGGCATTATACTGTGTGGGGCATTATATGGTGGGTGCTGCTATGGGGGGCAATATACTGTGGGGGCAGCTATAGGAGGCATTATACTGTGTGGGGGCAGCTATGGAGAGCATTATACTGTGTGAGGGCAGCTATGGGGGGCATTATACTGTGGGGGCAGCTATGGGGGTATTATGCTGTATGGGGGAATTTGTTTGGGCATTGTACTGCATGGGGGCATCTGTGTGGGCATTATACTGTATGGGGGCATCTGTGTGGGCATTGTACTGTATGGGGCATCTGTGTGGGCATTATACTGTATGGGTCATCTGTGTGAGCATTACACTTTATGGGGCATCCGTGTGGGCATTATACTGTATGGGGCATCTGTGTGGCCATTATACTGTATGGTGGCAGCTATGGGGGCATTATTCTGTGTCTGGGCACTATGGGAGCCTGATACTGTGTGGGCTGAAACTGGGGTGTATGGGCGGGGATTGGGTGGGATTAGAGGTGTGGTTTAAAAGAAAAAAAATTGCCGCTGTGCGCCGCATCGATTGTCCCTCTTTGTGATACTTGAAAGTATAGCACTGTCTACAGGGGGTGCTGTATAGCACTGTCTACAGGGGAGTCTGTATAGCACTGTCCACAGGGAGGGTTGTATAGCACTGTATGGGGAGGCTGTATAGCCCTGTCTACAGGGGGCTGTATAGCACTGTCTACAGGGGGGGGGGCTGTTTAGCCCTGTCTACTGGGAGGGCTGTATAGCACTGTATGGGGAGACTGTATAGCCCTGTCTACGGTCTACAGGAGGAGGCATGTATAGCACTGTATAGGGAGGCTGTATAGCACAGGGGGTGTTGTATAGCACTGTCTACAGGGGGGCTGTATAGCCCTGTCTACAGGAGGGGGCTGTATGGCACTATTTATAGGGGGGCACTATCTTCAAGTTCGGGCTGTGTGTGGCACCCAGGGGAGGGGGTCCCAGTCAAAAGTTTGCTATTGGGCCCAGTGTTTCCTAGTTACGCCCCTGGATTAAATACTGCCATATAACCCCCATCATGCTGCCAGTATGTCTACATCACAGTCTTTACAACCATCAAGTTGAATGGTTGGCATCTTCTCTGTTTGCGGTCATTAGCCTTCTCTCCTTGATGAATCCTACACCATCATGAAAGCTATTCCAAGCTACAAGTCAACTAAAAGAACATCTTTGGATACTTCAGTTTCTGCATAATCCACCATTCCCTTTTGAAGCACATGACACACTGTCTAACTTTACACATTTTTACCCTTCTACATCACATTTCTATCTAGTGGCGTTGCTCACATTATGTCATCACTCCCAATATGTCATCTCCATTATGGTGCATTACGAAGTCTTAATGGTGAGCTCTGTTCCCTTGAGATCCTGTGTTTGAATCCAACTAAGATTGACATCTGCATGGAGTTTGCATTCTCTCCCCATTCTTTGCATGCGCTCTGCGTGGGTTCCTTCTGAGTTCTCTGGTGTCCTCCCACATCCCAAAAACATACTGGTAGGGTTACCTTTTACCAAATTAATTCTCAATTACATCCTAATTGCAGTCTCCTAACCACAATACGACATGTGGGCACGGAAGATGTGCCCAAACGATTACTGCGAGAGCCTGACTGTTATTGACATTACTCCCTCTGATCCCGAACGTTTAATTCCTTTGCTGCCTCGGCATCTATGGAGTTTGAAACAAGGGGGGGGGGCTACCTCTCTCAGCCCACCAGCGTTCGTGCAAAGCAGACGTGGGGTACCCATGACTTACCATGGTATATTGGTCTGCCATTGTTATAATCATATTAGGCCACGCAGGAGGCAAAGCCTAATAGATTGTCTGTCAGTTACACACTGAATAGGCAATAATGCTTAGAAATAATAAGCCACCCCCCTCAAAATAAACCAAAAACAACAATAAAAACAGTTATTTTAAAAAAAAAAATCATTATTTATTAATAGTAGGCCATAACAAATTAGAAATAAGGAATCGCTGCAAACATAATGATTCACGGATTCACATGTTTTTTCGACACTCCGCCCAAAAATTAATAAAGTTTATTCAACAAATTTTATTTACCCATAAATTCAGTAAAAAAAACAAATGCATCTTGTCCTTCAAAAATAAGTCCCCATATAGCTACGTAAAAAGGAAAGTAAAATAGTTATGGCTCTTGGAATGTGGCAATAAAAAAAAGGGGTTTTCCCATCTTAGACATTTATGGCATATCCAGAGGATTTGCCATAAATGTCTGATAGATGCAGATCCCAGCTCTGGGACCTGCACCGATATCTATAACAGAGGTCTTCCGACCCCCGCTTCACCTGGTGCGCGGACTAATGGAGAAAGAGTGACGCATGCGCGCTTCTTTCTCTATTCTGTTCAATGGTAGTTACGGAAAAAGCAGAGCAGAGTATACTCGGCTGTTTTCATACCTCGCATTCAACAGACTGGTTGTTACAGAAACAGTTAAGCAGCACTTGCTTGTCTGGTTCTGTAACTCGTTTTACGTCTGAAAATAGGGCTACAATACGTCGGCAAACATCTGCCCATTCATTTGAATGGGTTTGCCGACGTACTGTGCAGACGACCTGTCATTTACGCGTCGTCGTTTGACAGCTGTCAAACGACGACGCGTAAAATGACTGCCGCGGCAAAGAAGTGCAGGACACTTATATACATTATATGCAGGACACTTCTTTGCAACGTAATTTGAGCCGTTCTTCATTGAAGTCAATGAAGAGCAGCTCAAGATTTACCAGCGTCAAAGACGCCTCGCATAATGCGAGGAGGAGCTTTTACATCTGAAACGAGGCAGCTGTTTTCTCCTGAAAACAATCTGTCTTTTCAGATGTAAAAGCCACTTCTCGTGTGCACATACCCTAAATGTGTAAGATGGGAATACCCCTTTAAGTGATTAATTGGCTTCCCGTGAAATTGACCCTAGTGTAGGAGATATAGAAAAATTTGATTGTGAGCTCTTCGGGACAGGGACCGATATGAATGATGACAACCTCTGTACAGCGCTGCTGGATATGTTGCCACTATATAAACAACAGGTAATAAATAATGGAATCACATAACCTCGGCGCCATACTTAAATTGAGAGAGATAGATTTTGTTGAATTATTCCAGAATCCCTGCTGCTCATTTCTACATTAGATTACGGGTGTTGTTTTTTTTCTTTAAGGGTAAATTTCTTTTTTTTCACCCGCCGTTATTGGCTTCTTGTTCTGATCATTCCAGCTGAAAAAATACAAGTAGCACAAGCTGGCAACACAAGTGGCACCGTAAATCATAGCAAGCAGCGTCCCGACGCTAATCACTAATTAAACATATAGCAAGTAACTAACGATTTCATTTCATTTTATAACACAATCTCATTTGTATAGCTGCCTGTTTGTACCACGGCACCTCATGTGCGATTTTATTGACGCCATCTAACATTTTAAAGGCAAGCTGCTTTATTAATAGACAAGCTCACCTTTTATAAGCCTGTTAAGAAATTACTAAGCACATTACATTTATTTGTGGAGCGTATAAACTGAGCTTCTTGTATTTCCTCCATCTACTAACCCTGCGAAACCTGGTGTCTCAATTTTAGTATGTGGCACTACCATTACTTCTAGGCAGCACGCCCGCTGTCTTGGGCTTATGGTCGACTCCGATCTCTCCATTACTCCTTATATTCAATCACTTGATTGTTTCCTGTCGCCCTTGAATGAAAATGTATATTTCGGGGGTTTGTACCATTTGATTTACACAACATGTGTACCACTTTGAAGGTGTAAAATATTTTTTTACTGCGACACATAATTAAGACAAAAAAACAGAGAACTTTTCTATGTATAAGTATTTGTCCCCTAAAAGTCAATACGTTGCTGCAGTTACAGGTAAAAGTCTCTTGGGGTATGTCTCTATTACTTTATCACATCTAGACACTAAGAATATTTCCATTCTTTCAGGCAAAACTTCTCCAACTCCTTCACGTTAGATGGTTGTGTTGGTGTCCAGCCGTCTTCATCATACCACAGATTCTCCATTGGATTGACGTCTGGGCTTTGACTCGGCCATTCCAAGACATTTACATGTTTCCCCTTACACCCCTCCACTGCAGCTTTAGCAGTATGTTTAGGGTCATTGTCCTGCTGGACGGTGAACCTCCATCCCAGTCTCAAATCTCTAGCAGACTGACACAGGTTTTTCTGTAGATTTGGCCTGTATTTATTCCCATCCATCTTTCCTTCAGTCTTGACCGGTTTTCCAGTCCCTTCCCCCACAGCATGATGCTGCCAACACCATGCTTCACTGTGAGAGTGGTGGTCCTCCGCTGTGGAGTGTACGACTTATAGTGGTCCTATAGACAGATACTTCCATCTCCTCTGTGGAGTGTATGACTTATAGCGATCCTATAGACCGATATTTCCATCTCCTCTGTGGAGTGTAAGGGTTATAGTGGTCCTATAGACAGATACTTCAATCTCCTCTGTGGAGTGTATGACATAGTGATCCTATAGACAGATACTCCCATCTCCTCTGTGGAGCATATGACTTATAGTGTTGCTATGGACAGATACTTCCATCTCCTCTGTGGAGTGTATGACTTATAGTGGTCCTATAGACAGATACTTCCATCTCCTCTGTGGAGTGTGCGACTTATAGTGGTCCTATATACAGATACTTCCATCTCCTTTGTGTAGTGTACAGCTTATAGTCGTCCTATATAGTCTCAATATACCCCAGCACTCACAAAAAAGCAAGTAGATATATTGCAAGTTGGATAGATTTATTTTTCACAAAGCTGTATCTCATATATTACTTCATATATAATCTGTGATATTATATGAATACATGAATTGGGGCAATTTAATAATGACGTTTCGGCCAATCCACAGCCTTTATCACTGTGGTCCTATATACAGATACTTCCATCTCCTCTGTGGAGTGTGCGACTTATAGTAGTCCTATGGACAGATACTTCCATCTCCGCAGTGGAGTGTATGGCTTATAGTGGTCCTAAAGACAGATACTTCCATCTCCTCTGTGGAGCGTACGACTTATAGTGGTCCTATAGACAGATACTTCTATCTCTTCTGTGGTGTGTATGACTTATAGTGATCCTATAGACAGATACTTCCATTTCCTCTGTGGAGTGTACGACTTATAGTGGTCCTATAGACAGATACTTCCATCTCCTCTGTGGAGTATACGGCTTATAGTGGTCCTATAGACAGATACTTCCATCTCCTCTGTGGAGTGCACGGCTTATAGTGATCCTATAGACAGATACTTCCATCTCCGCTGTGGAGTGTACGGCTTATAGTGATCATATAGACAGATACTTCCATCTCCTCTGTGGAGCGTACAACTTATAGTGGTCCTATAGACAGATACTTCTATCTCTTCTGTGGTGTGTATGACTTATAGTGATCCTATAGACAGATACTTCCATTTCCTCTGTGGAGTGTACGACTTATAGTGGTCCTATAGACAGATACTTCCATCTCCTCTGTGGAGTGTACGACATATAATGATCCTATAGACAGATACTTCCATCTCCTCTGTGGAGTGTACAGGTTATAGTGGTCCTATAGAAAGATACTTCCATCTCCTCTGTGGTGTGTATGACTTATAGTGGTCCTATAGACAGATACTTCCATCTCCGCTGTGGAGTGTTCGGCTTATAGTGGTCCTATAGACAGATACTTCCATCTCCTTTGTGGAGTGTTCGGCTTATAGTGGTCCTATAGACAGATACTTCCATCTCCTCTGTGGAGTGTACAGCTTATAGTGGTCCTATAGACAGATACTTCCATCTCCGCTGTGGAGTGTACGACTTATAGTGGTCCTATAGACAGATACTTCCATCTCCTCTGAGGAGTGTACGACTTATAGTGATCCTATAGACAGATACTTCCATCTCCTCTGTGGAGTGTACGACTTATAGTGCTCCTATAGACAGATACTTCCATCTCCGCTGTGGAGTGTATGACTTATAGTGATCCTATAGACAGATACTTACATCTCCTCTGTGGAGTGTACGGCTTATAGTGCTCCTATAGACAGATACTTCCATCTCTTCTGTGGGGTGTACGACTTATAGTGCTCCTATAGACAGATACTTCCATCTCCGCTGTGGAGCGTACGACTTATAGTGGTCCTATAGACAGATACTTCTATCTCTTCTGTGGTGTGTATGACTTATAGTGATCCTATAGACAGATACTTCCATTTCCTCTGTGGAGTGTACGACTTATAGTGGTCCTATAGACAGATACTTCCATCTCCTCTGTGGAGTATACGGCTTATAGTGGTCCTATAGACAGATACTTCCATCTCCTCTGTGGAGTGCACGGCTTATAGTGATCCTATAGACAGATACTTCCATCTCCGCTGTGGAGTGTACGGCTTATAGTGATCATATAGACAGATACTTCCATCTCCTCTGTGGAGCGTACAACTTATAGTGGTCCTATAGACAGATACTTCTATCTCTTCTGTGGTGTGTATGACTTATAGTGATCCTATAGACAGATACTTCCATTTCCTCTGTGGAGTGTACGACTTATAGTGGTCCTATAGACAGATACTTCCATCTCCTCTGTGGAGTGTACGACATATCATGATCCTATAGACAGATACTTCCATCTCCTCTGTGGAGTGTACAGGTTATAGTGGTCCTATAGAAAGATACTTCCATCTCCTCTGTGGTGTGTACGACTTATAGTGGTCCTATAGACAGATACTTCCATCTCCGCTGTGGAGTGTTCGGCTTATAGTGGTCCTATAGACAGATACTTCCATCTCCTTTGTGGAGTGTTCGGCTTATAGTGGTCCTATAGACAGATACTTCCATCTCCTCTGTGGAGTGTACAGCTTATAGTGGTCCTATAGACAGATACTTCCATCTCCGCTGTGGAGTGTACGACTTATAGTGGTCCTATAGACAGATACTTCCATCTCCTCTGTGGAGTGTACGACTTATAGTGCTCCTATAGACAGATACTTCCATCTCCGCTGTGGAGTGTATGACTTATAGTGCTCCTATAGACAGATACTTCCATCTCCGCTGTGGAGTGTATGACTTATAGTGATCCTATAGACAGATACTTACATCTCCTCTGTGGAGTGTACGGCTTATAGTGCTCCTATAGACAGATACTTCCATCTCTTCTGTGGGGTGTACGACTTATAGTGCTCCTATAGACAGATACTTCCATCTCCGCTGTGGAGCGTACGACTTATAGTGGTCCTATAGACAGATACTTCTATCTCTTCTGTGGTGTGTATGACTTATAGTGATCCTATAGACAGATACTTCCATTTCCTCTGTGGAGTGTACGACTTATAGTGGTCCTATAGACAGATACTTCCATCTCCTCTGTGGAGTATACGGCTTATAGTGGTCCTATAGACAGATACTTCCATCTCCTCTGTGGAGTGCACGGCTTATAGTGATCCTATAGACAGATACTTCCATCTCCGCTGTGGAGTGTACGGCTTATAGTGATCATATAGACAGATACTTCCATCTCCTCTGTGGAGCGTACAACTTATAGTGGTCCTATAGACAGATACTTCTATCTCTTCTGTGGTGTGTATGACTTATAGTGATCCTATAGACAGATACTTCCATTTCCTCTGTGGAGTGTACGACTTATAGTGGTCCTATAGACAGATACTTCCATCTCCTCTGTGGAGTGTACGACATATAATGATCCTATAGACAGATACTTCCATCTCCTCTGTGGAGTGTACAGGTTATAGTGGTCCTATAGAAAGATACTTCCATCTCCTCTGTGGTGTGTACGACTTATAGTGGTCCTATAGACAGATACTTCCATCTCCGCTGTGGAGTGTTCGGCTTATAGTGGTCCTATAGACAGATACTTCCATCTCCTTTGTGGAGTGTTCGGCTTATAGTGGTCCTATAGACAGATACTTCCATCTCCTCTGTGGAGTGTACAGCTTATAGTGGTCCTATAGACAGATACTTCCATCTCCGCTGTGGAGTGTACGACTTATAGTGGTCCTATAGACAGATACTTCCATCTCCTCTGAGGAGTGTACGACTTATAGTGATCCTATAGACAGATACTTCCATCTCCTCTGTGGAGTGTACGACTTATAGTGCTCCTATAGACAGATACTTCCATCTCCGCTGTGGAGTGTATGACTTATAGTGCTCCTATAGACAGATACTTCCATCTCCGCTGTGGAGTGTATGACTTATAGTGATCCTATAGACAGATACTTACATCTCCTCTGTGGAGTGTACGGCTTATAGTGCTCCTATAGACAGATACTTCCATCTCTTCTGTGGGGTGTACGACTTATAGTGCTCCTATAGACAGATACTTCCATCTCCGCTGTGGAGTGTATGACTTATAGTGATCCTATAGACAGATACTTACATCTCCTCTGTGGAGTGTACGGCTTATAGTGCTCCTATAGACAGATACTTCCATCTCTTCTGTGGGGTGTACGACTTATAGTGGTCCTATAGACAGATACTTGCATCTCGGCTGTGAATCTTTGGAGCTCCTTCAGTGTTGTCGTTGGCATCTTTGTTGAATCTCTGATTAATGCCCTCCTTGCCCGGTCTGTGAGTTTTGGTGGGCACCTTCTCTTGTCAGGTTTGTAGTTGGGCCATATTCTTTACATTTTGTTATAATGAATTTAACCCCTTAAGGACGCAGCCTTGTTTTGGCCTTAAATGCTCAGAACACATTTTTCAAATCTGACATATTTCACTTTATGTGGTAATAACTTCAGAATGTTTAAACCCATCCAAGCGATTCTGAGATTGTGATTGTTTCTCAAGAGACATTGGACTTTATGTTAGTGTTAAAATTTGGTCGATATATTTAGTGTTTATTTGTGAAAAATAGAACAATATAGAGAAAATTTGAAAAAAATAGCATTTTTTTATTTCTCTAGGACGTTACAAGGCTTAGAACATAAACAGCAATTTCTCATATTTTGAATAAAGTTTCAAAAGCCTCTTTTTTTTTAAAGTACCAGTTCAGTTCAGTTGAGAGGCCCATATATTAGAAACCCCCATCAAACACCTCATTTTGGAAACTAGACCCCCTCAAAGTATTCAAAACAGAATTTAGAAAGTTTATTAACCCTTTAGGTGTTTCACAGGAATTTAAAGCAAAGTAGAGATCAAATTTACAAATTTAATTTTTTTATCAGAAAATCCGTATTATTCAATTTTTTTTTCCGTAAAACAGAAGGGTTCACTAGAGAAACGCACCTGAATACTTGTTGTCCAGATTCTTCAGTTTTGAGAAATATCCCACATGTGGCCAAAGCAAAGGATCACCTAGTGGATTTTGAGGCCTCTTAATTATTATGCACCAGATCCGGTCTTGTGGTGCCAAAGCAGTGGAAACCCCCCAACCCTATTTGGCAAACTACAAGGAAGTAATCGAGGGGTATAGTGAGCATTTAGATTCCACGGGTTTCTTGCTGCATTTTGTGGAATTAGGCTGTGCAATTGAAAATCACCTTTTTCCAATAAAAGGTACAAATTTTTAATTTGGACAAGGAATAAAGGAGAAAAAGCACTTTTTGATCAGTTTTTATTCTATTTTTAAGAGGCGTGGTGACTAAACAACAGCAATTCTACTATTGGTTTTTTATTCTATTTTTTTTTACAGCATTCACCGTGCGCTATAAACAAAATATTCACTTTATTATTTTTTTACAGCATTCAACGTGCGCTACAAATTACATATTAACTTTATTTACTTTTTGTATTGCCATATTCTAAGAGCCATAATTTTTCTTTTTTTTCATCAAGAAAGCCGTTTAAGGACTTGTTTTTTGCGTAATGAAATGTAGTTTCGATCAGTACTATTTATAGGTACATGCAACTTTTTGATCTCTGTTTATTCCATATTTTGGGAGGTGAAGTGACCAAAAAAAACAACAAATTGTGATTCTGGTATGGTTTATTATTATTTTCCTTTCTTTTTTTATTTTTACACAACTTTTTTTTTACTTTTTCAACTTTGTCCCAATAGGGGACTTGAAGGTAGGAGACCCTGATCGCAATTCTAATACACGACACTACATGTGTAGTGTAGCGTATTAGAGCTGTCAGCTACTCCCTGACAGCAAGCATAGTGGGTCCTGACTTTCTCAGGACCAACTAGGCCTCCGTAGATCATTGCCACCCGCTATCATGTAGCAGGCCGTTGTCAGGACCCACTAGGCTAAGGTAGACCATCGCTGCCCGCTATCATGTAGCAGGCCATTGTCAGGACCCACTAGCCTTCCGTAGACCATCGTCACCCGCTATCATGTAGCAGGCCGTCGATAGTGGTTTAACCCCTAAGAAGCCGCAATCGCTATTGAACGCGGTTTCTAAGGTGTTAATCAGCGGGGATACAGCGATCGGTCCCTGCAGGAGGAGCTGCGGCTACTATTGTAGGAGACAGTAGTTGTCATAGCTCCTGTATGTGTCGGGAGGACGGCCGAAATTGCCATTCCTCCCGTGACGTACTATTCCGTCATGGAGCGCGCACGATGTGCTTACCATGACGGAATAGTACGTCAAGGAGCGGGAAGGGGTTAATAATGATCCGTGGCATGTACAAAGTTTTGGATATTTATTTATAACATAACCCTGATCCCTTCTCCACAACTTTGTCTGTGACATGTTTGGAGAGCTCCTTGGTCTTCATGTTGCTTAGTGATGTTGTAGACTCGGGGGCCTTTCAGAACAGGTGTATTTATACTGACATCATGTGACCAATCATGTGACACACAGGGGGAACTTATTAAACTTGCATTTGAAGTTTTTTTTTTTTTTTTCTTACAAGGTATTTTTTTTTCATTCCATTGTAACAATTTGGACTATTTTGTTAGGTCAATTACATAACATAATATTTTAATTCCAGGTTGTAATGCAACAAAACAGGAAAAACACCAAGGCGGTGAATACTTTTGCCAGACATTGTACATGCTGACCTGATTTGTTCTCACCTTGATTACTGCAACTCATTACCCATCAGCCTTCCTCTCACCAAACTTTCCCCTCTCCCGCTTAGCCGGTATACTAATACATCTACCAAGTTCCAGTCACGGCATTGGTTGCCTATTCCCTTATAACTCTCTCCTCAGTGCTTCACCTCCTTATATCTCTTCTCTCATCTCTGTCTACCACACTACCTGTACCTATGTTCCGCTAATTATCTAAGATTAATATCCTCCATAATCCAAACCTCCAGGATTTCTCTCATGCTGAACGAATTTTCTGGAATGCACTACCCTGGACCATTATATTAATTGCCAACATCTACAGTTTAACTGTGCCCTAAAAACTTATCTTTTTTGGGAGGCCTATCACATTTCCTAATTGACTCCTTTCCTCCTTCTATATTATTAATCAGATTCTGACCCCCTTCATTCAGCAGTATCCCCCACACTCCTTGCACCCTAATGCACTTCATGTCTGTCATACACGGATACTGACTGGTGACCGGCTCACGCAGCTTTATTTGTACTACCCCATGCAGGGCCGGACTGGGACTTAAAATCAGCCCTGGCATTTTTAAGCAGACAGGCCCACCGCAGGCCATACACAGCCACCAGTGTTGGGCTGGTGTACATGGGACCACCTTTCAGCTATACAAGACATGGGGAGATTTATTAAAACAGGTTCAAATGAAAAGAGGAATAGTTCCTGATAGCCCCAACTCCAACAAATCCACTGCTTTTCCATGAGAATAATGTACATGCTCGTTATTCTAGATGATTTTTTTTGTATACAGTGCCCCACATATAGCCCCCCCTGTAGATGGTGTCCCACATATAGCCCCCCCTGTAGATAGTGCCTCACATATAGCCTCTCCTGTAGATTGCGGCCCACATATAGCCCCCCCCCCCGTGGATAATGCCACTCAAACTTTTAAGTGGAAAAAAAAGACCAAAAAAAAACAACTTTACATACTCACCTCGATCCCATTCCCATGTCATCCTATGTCAATGCAGGCCTGCTCTCTTCTGAGCAGGTCTGCTATGGCTGAACGACGGCGCTGATTGGCATGGCATCGCTGAAAGTCTTTCTGCCCTGCCAATCAGCGTCATTGTAAGGCAGATACAATTAGTGCATGAGGGGGTGGTGGTAGCTGGTTTCAGTGGCGCCGCCGCCCAGGGCCAATTCTAGCTTTTCTGCTGCCTGAGACAAAAATTTACACTGACAGGCAATAATGCTCTGGTATACGAAGTATACCAAAGCATTACAGCAGCGATCTGAAGATCGCACAGTAAATTCCCCTAGTGGGACTAGTGAAATAAATAATAAATGTGAAATAAAGATTAATAATAAAAGTTACAGTAAAAAAAAACAAAAAAAGTGGTTTTCCATAAAAAGTGGTTTTATTTAGTAAAAGTGTAAAAAATAAATAAAAGTACACATATATGGTATTGCCGCGACCGTAATGACTCCATTAATAAAGTTAATATGTAATTTAAACCGCAAGGTGAACACCGTAAAAAAAAAACGCAAATAACAATGGCGAAATTGCTATTTTTTTCCATTACCCCCCCAAAAAGTCATAATAAAAATGAATCAATAAGTCCCATGCACCCCAAAACAGTACCAGTCAAAACTACGTCTCGTCCCACAGAAAACAAGCCCAAAAAATCACTACATTGATGGAAAAATAAAAAAGTTACGGCTCTTGGAAAGCAACGATGCAAAAACAAATCATTTTAGTTCAAAAGGGTTTTTATTGTGCAAAAGTCGTAAAACATAAAAAACCTCTACATATGTGGTATCACCGTAATCGTACCGACCCATAGAATAAAGGTAACATGTTATTTACGTTGCACAGTGAACGGCGTCAATTTAAAAACGCATAGAATAATAGCGGAATTTCAGGTTTTTTTATAATCCCCCGCAAAAAAGTTAATAAAAGTTAATTAAAAAATTATATGTACCCAAAAATGGTGCTAGTAAAAAGTACAACTAATCCCGCAATAAACAAGTCCTCATACAGCTATGTAGATGAAAAAATAAAAAAGTTATAGCTCTTTGAATGCGACTATAGAAAAACGAATAAAATAGCTTGGTCATTAGGGCCTAAAATGGGCTGGTCACTAAGGGGTTAATGTAGATAAATGTAAAGTTATGCACCTGGGTACGAACAACTTGCATGCATCATATGTCCTAGGGGGAGCTACACTGGGGGAGTCACTTGTTGAGAAGGATCTGGGTGTACTTGTAAATCATAAACTAAATAACAGCATTCAGTGTCAATCAGCTGCTTCAAAGGCCAGCAAAATATTGTCGTGTATCAAAAGCGGCATGGACTCGCGGGACAGGGATGTAATATTACCACTTTACAAAGCATTAGTGAGGCCTCATCTAGAATATGCAGTCCAGTTCTGGGCTCCAGTTCATAGAAAGGATGCCCTGGAGTTGGAAAAAATACAAAGAAGAGCAACAAAGCTAATAAGGGGCATCTAAGTTATGAGGAAAGATTAAAAGAACTAAACCTATTTAGCCTTGAGAAAAGACGACTAAGGGGGGACATGATTAATTTATATAAATATATGAATGGCACATACAAAAAATATGGTGAAATCCTGTTCCATGTAAAACCCCCACAAAAAACAAGGGGGCACTCCCTCCGTCTGGAGAAAAAAAGGTTCAACCTGCAGAGGCGACAAGCCTTCTTTACTGTGAGAACTGTGAATCTATGGAATAGTCACCGCAGGAGCCGTCACAGCAGGGACAGTAGATGGCTTTAAAAAAGGGTTAGATCATTTCCTAGAACAAAAAAATATAAGTTCTTATGTGTAGAAATTTTTTACTTCCCCTTTCCCATCCCTTGGTTGAACTTGATGGACATGTGTCTTTTTTCAACCGTACAAACTATGTAACTATGTAACTATATGTAACAACAAAAGTTGTCCAGTGTGACACGTAAGACATGCAGTTTTACCAAAAGTCGGTGCAGTTTTTAAATTATTGTTAATGTCTGCAAAAAACTGCATGGACATTAACAATCATTTGAAAACTGTGCTGACTCGTGGGAATACAGCATGTTGACGTGGTTTGCAGCATCGTTGTAAGACAGCAGCTACTCTATGTATATACTGTACGGCTATGTTCACACAGGACTGATATGTTGTGTAAAAGCATACAGTGTATACGCCCTTTGCACGGCAGGGAATTCCGGCTGAAAAACCACACCAAATTGTGGTGCAGTTTTTCGGCCAGGAATGGCCGCTGCGGAAAACATGGATACTTACCATGGCGACACTTCCCTCCTACATCCTGCAGTCCTGGGATGATGTTTCATCACATGTGACCGCAGCAGCCTGCGATTGGCTGCAGCGGTCACATGGCTGAAACGTCATCCCAGGAGGCCGGCCCTGACAAAAAAAACGGAATTCTGGGTAAGTATAAGATTTTAATTATTCCTGAGTTGCGATTTTTTTTGCATCGGATTCGCTGCATTTCCGCAGCAAAAAAAACACAACATCTGCTATTTGTTGCGGGTTTTACCTCCACATTGAATTAAATGGGGAAAAAAAGAAACAAATAAGCAGCATTTATGCAAATACAATTGACATGCTGCGGATAAAAAAAACCGACTGCAGGTCAATTACTCAGCCTTTTTCCCGCTCCTCGTCTGGATGAGATTTGTTCAAATCTCACCCACTCTGCTGCTATTGCATTAGGGCTTGTCCACACATAACGGAATTGCTGCATATTTTCCATTCGGAATTGCGGATGGAAAATACGCAGGATACAGTAGCAGCAAAGTGGGGGAGATTTATCAAATCCTATCCAAATAAAGAATTTATTTATAGCCCTTGACAGTGCGACGTCTCGGTCAATACCGTGACCGTCCTCAGGCACTATAGAATTAACAGAATTTATATAAGTATAGATTCCGTAATAAGTGGTACAGGATGTCATCAGTAACAAATAATGAAAAAAAGGAAGTTTTCACTAAGTGAAACACACATTGTAGATATTCAACTATGCATACTATATATCAGGGGTCTCAAGCACACGGCCCGCGGGCCGCATGCGGCCCCTGGGGCAGTCATCTGCGGCCCGCAGGACACAGAGCCGCTAGTACAGGCTCTGCTCCGGGACTCTGGGTAATCCCCTGACATCGCTGTCCTCATATTTACAGCGATGTCTGGGGCTTCCCCAGAGCTGGAGTCCTGTGCTGAACGCAAGTATCGGCTATGCTCCGGGACTCTGTGGAATTCCCTGACATCGCTGTCCATACATCGACAGTGATGTCAGGGGCTTCCCCAGAGCAGGAGTCCCAGTGATGTCATGAGCACATCTGGAGTCCCAGGAAGAGCCTACTAGTGCTCTGCCCGGGACTCCAGCTCTGGGGTTGCCCCTGATATCACATTCCCAAGCCAGGAGATTCCCCTGACGTCACAGTGTATGGACAGTGACGTCAGGGGCTCCAACAGCAGAGGAATCCCCAGCCAAAGCATCGGCAACGCTCTGGTTGGGGATTCCACTCCTAGAGGGAGCCCCAATGGAGCCATCTACTTGGGGTGTGTATGGCAGCATCTGCGGAGGGCACAGTGGCAGCATCTGTGGAGGGTACTGTGACAGCATCTGCGGAGGACACTGTGACAGCATCTGCGGAGGGCACTGTGGCAGCATCTGCAGAGGGCACTGTGACAGCATCTGCGGAGGGCACTGTGACAGCATCTGCGGAGGGCACTGTGGCAGCATCTACGGAGGGCACTGTGGCAGCATCTACAGAGGGCACTGTGGCAGCATCTACAGAGGGCACTGTGGCAGCATCTACAGAGGGCACTGTGGCAGCATCTACAAGTGGGTGTGTGGCAGTATCTGCAGAGGACACTGGCATTATCTAGGGGTGTGTTGCATTATCTACAGAGGGCACTGTGGCATTATCTACAGAGGGCACTGTGGCATTATCTACAGAGGGCACTGTGGCATTATGTACAGAGGGCACTGTGGCCTTATCTACAGAGGGCACTGTGGCAATATCTACAGAGGGCACTATGGCATTATCTACAGAGGGCACTGTGGCATTATGTACAGAGGGCACTGTGGCATTATCTACAGAGGGCACTGGGGAAATATCTACAGAGGGCACTGTGGCATTATCTACAGAGGGCACTGTGGCACTATCTAAAAAGGGGCTGCCCAATCTTGACATGTGTGTCTACCAAACGCTGCCAACTGAGCCGCCGGACTGCATTTAGCGACACTTAAACTGGATTGTTGAAATAAGCACGTGGAGAAATATCTCAAATTTTAAACCTAGAGCTATTATTATAGTGATGTAGTATTATTATTATTATTATTATTATTATTATTATTATTATTATAGTAACATAGTGTTATAGTAGTTCAAATAACTAATTGATTAACAATAATTTTGTATTGTATCAAATCTGAAAGTAATGCGGCCCGTCAACTTCCAATTTTTTCTATATGTGGCCCACTTACCCGGTCGAGTTTGAGACCCCTGCTGTATATGCATATAACTGCATTTTGTACAGAAAAAAAAATCGTAAATTTCAAGGAGAGGTTGCAGGTCATCAGATATGACATAAATGTTCGATAACAAAATGCTGGTGGTAAATGTGTAATAATTAGCAATGTATAGTAATCATCTGAAAAGGTGGTAAAGGAAAATACAGGCAAACCAAGAGATATAATACCAGTATATATTGTTGACAAGTAACAGTGGATCAATCTTAGTATAGAAAGTCTGGTTAGGTAGTATAAAGATGTGTTATAAGATGTATAAGTTCTATAAAATGGACCACATAATCGTTTATAGGGAATTTACCTTTCGTTAATGCTGTATACTGCATGGATGGTGCTGTAAGCTTGGCGGGTAACCGCTATAGTGAGGTGCTGCAGGAAAGTCAGGAGACCCCTCTGATTTGTATCTGGCTGTGCAGTCAAAGAACGCACATGTGAAACGCAGCATGACCGGACATTGTCATTAGACCGGAAGTGGTCATAGCGATATGCAACGTGCTGCTCGTAACCTGTGTGTGTACACATGGCTAATTTGCATATCTACAATGTATGTTTCACTTAGTGAAAACTTTCTTTTTTTCTTTCTTTCTTTTTTTCATTATTTGTTTGCCCTGCAGTAACCTGTGTCACATAGATCTAGTCACACTACTCAATTACTATCGATATTGCTTCATATGAAGATTTATATACATCTGAGATCTGTACAAAATTGATTCTATTGTTACTGATGACAATCTGTACCACTTATTACGGAATCTATACTTATATAAATTTTGTTAATTCTATAGTGCCTGAGGAAGGTCATGGTATTGACCGAAACGTTGCACTGTCACTGGCTATAAATAAATTATTTATTTGGATAAATAATTCCATATTGGTGTGCATAGTACTTTTTCTCTATTGGATCGGGTTGGGCCCCTACTCATGCACCCACACCATTACCTAGTGCTATCCGAACCTTGTTACTAATCTATCAAATCCTATCCACACGTTGCGTACATTTTCTGACAAGAAATTGACCTGAGGTGTGTATTTTTCATACTGCAGCACGTCAATTCCTGCTGCGGAAAGTGGACTGAATTGCTGAGGAGATGTCACTATCCCCAACATTGAGAAAAACGCAGCAAAATACGCACCATTTTCTGCAGCAATTCCAATATGTGTGGAGAAGCCCTTGTGCTGCAGATTTAGGGCTTGTCCACACGCAACGGAATTGCTTCAGAAAATTTCTGCAGCAATTTCGTTTGAAAGTCAAAGGCTTTCCGCTGTGGCAAAAACGCACCATTTCCTGCGGTGTTTGCAGCAGAAAATGGTGCGTAAATTGCTGTGTTTTACGCAATGCTAGGAGATGGAGACGTCAGCAATTCTGTCCACTTTCCGTAGCAGGAATTGACAAGCTGCGGTCTGTAAATTACGCAACGCAGGTCAATTTTGGCTCGGAAATTTTACGCAGCATGTGGATGAGATTTGTTAAATCTCATCCACTATGCTGCTACTCTATTCTGCAGCGTTTTTTCTGGCCAAATTTACGGCCAGAAAAAACGCAGCAATTCAGGAGCGTTTGGACGAGCCCTTACCACAACGAAATCCATTGATAAAATCTGCAGTATTTAAACTATGAGTAAAATAAATACAACAGCTATAGGGCTCTCCACTATATATATACATACACATTCACACACACGTACACATCAAACACACTATATACACACACTATACACAAACAAACACATCACACACTATATATACATACATGAACACATCGCACACTATATATACACACACATGAACACATCGCACACTATATATACACACATGAACACATCGCACACTATATATACATACATGAACACATCGCACACTATATATACACACACATGAACACATCGCACACTATATATACACACACATGAACACATCACACACTATATATACACACATGAACACATCACACACTTACTTTTATGTAGGATATTTGTGAAGGCAGGTTGATGGGGTGAGATTCTTCACTCCGGCGCTTCTGCTCACAGCCCGACGCAGAGCCCGCCAACAGTCTCCCCTCCCTCACATCCTGCTGGTAACAGCAGGAGGAGGAGAGGTTGTGTGAAGAGCAGGGAAGGGGGGCTGGAGGTGGAGATTTTAGGGTACCACAGGGAGTTTTAGTAATAGAAGCACAGACCACGGCTGCTATTACAGTCGGACGGCAGTTCTTAGCTGCTGTGCCTGCCGTCCCCTTACAATCTGTACCATGCTGTCTGAGCCGACACTAATCATTTGGACGGCAAGCAGGCGGCCCACTGTTCAGCGGCCCATCTGGTATTTGCCAGAACTGCCAGATGGCCAGTCCGGCCCTGACCCCATGTATATAAAAGATGGCTGGACCATTGTACTGAGCAAGCACTTTTTACATTTTGTGTCTCCTTTATTTCCTCATAGATTGTAAGCTCTTGTGAGCAGGGTCCTCGCTCCCTTTGTTTGATTTTAATTACTTGTCATTCTGTAATGTCTGATATTGTCTGTACTTAATCTCTCTAAATTGTAAAATGCTGCGGAATATGATGGCGCTATATGAATACAGATTAAACATCCTTACAGGGCGATTCTTCTGAAAGCAATTAAGTGCAGATCTTATTTAATGTAGTTTGTATTGTACTTTGCTTGTTAACCCCTTCCCGCCATTGGACGTATATGTACGTCCTGGAAAGCATTGACTTCACGCAAAATGACGTACAATGTTTGGCACCGGCTCAGAAGCTGAGTCGGTGCCATCATCACCGGATCTCAGCTGTATCTTACAGCTGACATCCGACTGTAACGGTGGGGACCGAACTAGGTTAACCCCTTCCCGCCCTAGCCACTTTTGACCTTCCTGACAGAGCCTCATTTTTCAAATCTGACATGTTCACTTTATGTGGTAATAACTCTGGAATGCTTTCACCTATCCAAGCGATTCTGAGATTGTTTTCTCGTGACACATTGCACTTTAAGTTACTAGCAAAATTTGCTCGATATGTTCTATATTTAATTGTGAATAACACCGAAAATTAGCGAAAAATTGCAAAAATTAGCATTTTTCTCAATTTAAATGTATCTGCTTGTAAGACAGGCAGTTATACCACACAAAATGGTTGCTAATTAACATCACCCATATGTCTACTTTAGATTGGCATCGTTTTTTGAACATCCTTTTATTTTTCTATGACATCACAAGGCCTACAACTTTAGCAGCAATTTCTCACATTTTCAAGAAAATGTCAAAAGGCCATTTTTACAGGGGCCAGTTCAGTTGTGAAGTGGCTTTGAGGGCCTTATATATTAGAAACCCCCAAAAAGTCACCCCATTTTAAAAACTTCACCCCTCAAAGTATTCAAAACAGCATTTAGAAAATGTCTTAACCCTTTACACATTTCACAGGAATTAAAGCAAAGTAGAGGTGGAATTTACAAATTTCATATTTATTGGCAGAAATAAATTTTTAATACTATTTTTTTATTACACAGAAGGTTTTAGCAGAGAAATTCAACTCAATATTTGTTGCCCAGTCTCTGCAGTTTTAGGAAATATCCCACATGTGGTCGTAGCGTGCTACTGGAATGAAGCACAGGCCTCAGAAGCAAAGGAACACCTAGTGGATTTTGGGGCCTTATTTTGTTAGAAGGGCTCTTGCAGTGACAAAACAGTACAAATCCCCCAAAAGTGACCCCATCTGGGAAACTAGACACCTCAAGGAAATTATCTAGGGGTATGGTGAGCATTTTGACCGCACAGGTTTTTTACAGAATTTATTGGAAGTAGGCCGTGAAAATTAAAATCAACATTTATTCAAAGAAAATTTAGGTTTAGCCATTTTTTTTCTCATTTCCACAAGGACTGAAGGAGAAAAAGCACCGTAAAATTTGTAAAGCAATGTCTCCCGAGTAAAACAATACCCCACATGTGGTAATAAACGGATATTTGAACACAGGGCATGGCTTAGAAGGGATGGAGTGCCATTTGGCTTTGGGAGATCACATTTAGCAGGAATGGTTTGAGAGGCCTTGTCACATTTACAAAGCCCCTGAGGGGACTAAACAGTGGAAACCCCCCACAAGTGACCCCATCTGGGAAACTAGACACCTCAAGGAAATTATCTAGGGGTATGGTAAGCATTTTGACCGCACAGGTTTTTTACAGAATTTATTGGAAGTAGGCCGTGAAAATTAAAATCAACATTTATTCAAAGAAAATTTAGGTTTAGCCATTTTTTTTCTCATTTCCACAAGGACTGAAGGAGAAAAAGCACCGTAAAATTTGTAAAGCAATGTCTCCCGAGTAAAACAATACCCCACATGTGGTAATAAACGGATATTTGAACACAGGGCATGGCTTAGAAGGGATGGAGTGCCATTTGGCTTTGGGAGATCACATTTAGCAGGAATGGTTTGAGAGGCCTTGTCACATTTACAAAGCCCCTGAGGGGACTAAACAGTGGAAACCCCCCACAAGTGACCCCATCTGGGAAACTAGACACCTCAAGGAAATTATCTAGGGGTATGGTAAGCATTTTGACCGCACAGGTTTTTTACAGAATTTATTGGAAGTAGGCCGTGAAAATTAAAATCAACATTTATTCAAAGAAAATTTAGGTTTAGCCATTTTTTTTCTCATTTCCACAAGGACTGAAGGAGAAAAAGCACCGTAAAATTTGTAAAGCAATGTCTCCCGAGTAAAACAATACCCCACATGTGGTAATAAACGGATATTTGAACACAGGGCATGGCTTAGAAGGGATGGAGTGCCATTTGGCTTTGGGAGATCACATTTAGCAGGAATGGTTTGAGAGGCCTTGTCACATTTACAAAGCCCCTGAGGGGACTAAACAGTGGAAACCCCCCACAAGTGACCCCATCTGGGAAACTAGACACCTCAAGGAAATTATCGAGGGGTATGGTAAGCATTTTGACCGCACAGGTTTTTTACAGAATTTATTGGAAGTAGGCCGTGAAAATTAAAATCAACATTTATTCAAAGAAAATTTAGGTTTAGCCATTTTTTTTCTCATTTCCACAAGGACTGAAGGAGAAAAAGCACCGTAAAATTTGTAAAGCAATGTCTCCCGAGTAAAACAATACCCCACATGTGGTAATAAACGGATATTTGAACACAGGGCATGGCTTAGAAGGGATGGAGTGCCATTTGGCTTTGGGAGATCACATTTAGCAGGAATGGTTTGAGAGGCCTTGTCACATTTACAAAGCCCCTGAGGGGACTAAACAGTGGAAACCCCCCACAAGTGACCCCATTTCGGAAACTACACCCATTGAGGAAATTATCTAGGGGTATAGTGAGAATTTTTAGTTTTGTTTTAGGTGGTTTTTTTTTACAATTTTTAAATGATCAAATTTTAAATGGGGCTGGTCAGTAGAAAAATTAATAATTGGTCATGGCCAGTATGGGAGACAGAAAAGGTGAATAATGAATAAATAAATTAAAAATCCAAGGAGGTATGATATATTTTGAAACATTGGTTCATGCACAGGCCGGGATTTGTGGGACATGTCTCACAATGGTATGTGGTGTCCTTACGAATGCCTCGCTTGGCACACACACGGCATTTTTTTTGGGGCTTCTTTTTTTTTTCAGTGGGGGGGATTTCTGTCGGGAAATGCTGGCCGGGAATTATCCTACTGACGGAAGAGCCAGATGAACTGCCCTCTCCTTCCTGGTTACCAAACATCAGGGACTTTATGACCTTTTCCTGAAATTGCAGGAACGTACCTCCACTGCTGGCATATCTATAGAGGACAAAGGCGTTGTATAAAGCCATCTGTGTAAGATGCACAGACAGCTTCTTATACCATACTCTGGTCTTGCGCATGGCGTTGTATGGTTTTATAACCTGGTCGGACAGGTCAACGCCACCCATATACTTGTTGTACTCCTGTACACAATATGGTTTTGGGACTTGGGAAGTGGATCCACGTACAGGGACTAGGCTGCATCTGCTGTCGTGTATGCTGGTCAGTATAAGGACGTCCCTTTTATCCTTATACTTTAGGAGGAGCAGATTGTCGCAGCAGAAAGCTTTGCTCTCTCCTAATTTTAGGATCTGACCCAGCAATGTTTTGGGGAGGCCCTTCTTATTTTTGCGGATTGTTCCGCATGCCAAGGTGGATCTGGACAAGAGAACTTTTACTAAGGGGACACTGTTATAAAAGTTGTCCAGATAAAGATGATAGCCTTTCCCAAGTAAAGGATGGATAAGATCCCATACGATCTTTCCACTAATTCCAAGGAAAGGGGGGCATTCTGGGGGATCTATATGGGAGTCTTTTCCCTCATAGACCCTAAAGGAGTAGGTGTAACCGGTGGCACTTTCGCACAGCTTGTAGAGCTTTATGCCGTACCGGGCTCTTTTATTGGGTAGATACTGCCTGAAGTGCAGTCTACCCTTGAAGCTGACTAGGGATTCATCTACCGAAATATTTTGCTGGGGGGTATAAACGTGGGAAAAAATTTGGGAGTAGTGGGCAATCAATGGTCGTATTTTATATAGCCTATCAAAATTTGGGTCCTGTGGGGGTGGGCACTGGCTATTATCATTGTAATGAAGGAATTTCAGGATGGCTTCAAAGCGCTTCCTTGGCATTACTGTGCGGTAAATGGGGGTGTTATATAAAATATCAAGGGACCAATAGTCTCTAATCCTAGGCTTTTTTATTAGGCCAAAACTTAAAAATATGCCCCAAAACTTCCGCAATTCCACTAGGTTTGTGGGGGTCCAATTTTGGCTTCTCCCATAATAAGAGTCAGGGTTCTGGGCGATAAATTGTTCCGCATAGATGTTGGTCTGCTGGACCATTAACGCTAAAAGGGAGTCTGAAAAAAAAAGGTTAAAATAATCAATGGGGCTGAAACCCGTCATTTCAATTTGAATGCCTGAGCGGGCTGTAAACTCAGGCACCTGGGGGGTATAATTCTCTGCAGCTTCCCAGGTCAGCTCAGGCAGATCAGGAACTACGGCTCTTCTACGCCGACTGGGGGGTGCAGATTCAGAGTCACTGGATGCAGAGGAAGATGGAAGCACGAACTGCTCCTCACCTTCACTTGCGCTGTCCGTGTCGGAACACAGCATTGCAGATGCTTCCTCGGCTAAAAAGACTCTTTTGGCCATACTGAAAAACTTGTGCTACCTAACTAACTAAAAACAGGTTAGTGGGCACAAAAGGGCAGAAAAGCGGCAGATCGCTGTTTTTTTTTAACTTACGCACTGTATTTATTCCTGTCTCCGTCTCTCACAAGCTCTCTGACAGGAAAGAGCTTGTCAGAGACGGAGATGCCGGCAAACCACGGCTCCTGCGCTGTGATTGGCCTGTCAGTACTGACCAATCACAGCTCGTTTCCGGCACAGGGACCACTCTGATTGGTCCTGTTTGAATCCTGCTTTGTGATCGGGACGCTGTCACCATGTCTGTTGACATGGTGACAGTTTGAAGCTTGGGCATGCACAGCTTCCCCATGGCTCCTCTATCCCCCCCACGGGTGCAATAGGCAGGCACCACTGCTACTGCGCTGTGATTGGCCTGTCAGTACTGACCAATCACAGCTCGTTTCCGGCACAGGGACCACTCTGATTGGTCCTGTTTGAATCCTGCTTTGCGATCGGGACACTGTCACCATGTCTGTTGACATGGTGACAGTTTGAAGCTTGGGCATGCACAGCTTCCCCATGGCTCCTCTATTCCCCCCACGGGTGCAATAGGCAGGCAACACTGCTCCTGCGCTATGATTGGCCTGTCAGTACTGACCAATCACAGCTCGTTTCCGGCACAGGGACCACTCTGATTGGTCCTGTTTGAATCCTGCTTTGCGATCGGGACGCTGTCACCATGTCTGTTGACATGGTGACAGTTTGAAGCTTGGGCATGCACAGCTTCCCCATGGCTCCTCTATCCCCCCCACGGGTGCAATAGGCAGGCACCACTGCTACTGCGCTGTGATTGGCCTGTCAGTACTGACCAATCACAGCTCGTTTCCGGCACAGGGACCACTCTGATTGGTCCTGTTTGAATCCTGCTTTGCGATCGGGACACTGTCACCATGTCTGTTGACATGGTGACAGTTTGAAGCTTGGGCATGCACAGCTTCCCCATGGCTCCTCTATTCCCCCCACGGGTGCAATAGGCAGGCAACACTGCTCCTGCGCTATGATTGGCCTGTCAGTACTGACCAATCACAGCTCGTTTCCGGCACAGGGACCACTCTGATTGGTCCTGTTTGAATCCTGCTTTGCGATCGGGACGCTGTCACCATGTCTGTTGACATGGTGACAGTTTGAAGCTTGGGCATGCACAGCTTCCCCATGGCTCCTCTATTCCCCCACGGGTGCAAAAGGCAGGCACACACCGCTCATACTCGGAACTGGCTCCCGGCCGCTTTCGGAAGGAGACGCCGAGGTGGCCTTGCTCGTGCAACTCCAGGTGGGCTTGAGGCTTCCGAAAATGCCATAAAAAAAAAAAGATTTTTTTATTATGAAGGTAGAAAAATCAGCGGGACCGACCCGCGAGCGAAGCCGACGGGGAGTTCCAGGAGGTCGGCATGAGTTGGCCGTGCATACCGCTAAAGCCCTCAAACTCCGACGCTGGCGCTGAGGAGCTGGTACACGGCTGCAACCGGGCTGGCACGGCTTCCCCATGGCTCCTCTATCCCCCCAAGGATGCCATAGGCAGGCACACGCCGCTCATACCCGGAGCGGGCACACCGCCGCTGACATGCATCCTTCGCGGACCGGAAGTGCTTGTCAGCCGGCTGGACACAACGGGACTCGCCGCGGGCGCTGTGGAGCTCCCACAAGGAAGCTGCCGGCATGTACAAGCTCCCAAGGAGCCCCTCTATCCCCCCACGGGTGCAAAAGGCAGGCACACGCCGCTCATACTCGGAACTGGCTCCCGGCCGCTTTCGGAAGGAGACGCCGAGGTGGCCTTGCTCGTGCAACTCCAGGTGGGCTTGAGGCTTCCGAAAATGCCATAAAAAAAAAAAGATTTTTTTATTATGAAGGTAGAAAAATCAGCGGGACCGACCCGCGAGCGAAGCCGACGGGGAGTTCCAGGAGGTCGGCATGAGTTGGCCGCTCCTACCGCTCTTGCCCTGGAAGTCCACAGCGGGCGCTGCAGAGCTCCTACACGGCTGCCCCCGGTCTTGCACAGCTTCCCCATGGCTCCTGTATCCCCCCCACGGGTGCAGGCACACGCCGCTCATACACTCTGGGGCTGGCTGACAGCCCAGGTGACATGCCACCTCCTAGCCGACCGGAAGTACATGTCAGGCGGCTTGGGACATAGTGGGACACCCCCCCCCGCTGGCGCTGTGGAGCTCATACACTGTTGCCACCGGGCATGCACAGCTTGCATACGGCTCCTCTACCCCGGGCTGCAATGGGCAGCACACCCCGCTCATACACTCTGGAGCTGGCTGACAGCAACTGCTGCTGATAATGATGATGACGATAATGTGCAAAGGGTTATCTATCGGCGGACAGTATCACACTCTGGCCCTGGAACTGTGCCACGGTCTGCCTCTGCTGTTCACTACCGCCTCTGACATTTTTGAACATACCCCACTTTAACTTGATTTTAAATGTTTCACTTTCAAATGTTTCACTTTCAGTAGCAGAAATGGCATTCTTTGACATTTGGGCCTTTTTATTTTCACTGCTGCTTGGTCACCAAATGGATCTCCTTGGATTGAGGCCTAGTCCTCTCCCCACCGCCCTGGAACTCTGCCCCGGCCTACGCTGCCTGCCGTCACCCCCTGGCCCTGGAACTCTGCCCCGGCCTGCCTCTGCTGCTCACCACCGCCTCTGACATTTGTGAACATACCCCACTTTAACTTGATTTTAAATGTTTCACTTTCAAATGTTTCACTTTCAGTAGCAGAAATGGCATTCTTTGACATTTGGGCCTTTTTATTTTCACTGCTGCTTGGTCACCAAATGGATCTCCTTGGATTGAGGCCTAGTCCTCTCCCCACCGCCCTGGAACTCTGCCCCGGCCTACGCTGCCTGCCGTCACACCCCTGGCCCTGGAACTCTGCCCCGGCCTGCCTCTGCTGCTCACCACCGCCTCTGACATTTGTGAACATACCCCACTGTAACTTGATTTTAAATGTTTCACTTTCAGTAGCAGAAATGTCATTCTTTGGCATTTGGGCCTTTTTATTGTCACTGCTGTTTAGTCACCAAATGGATCTCCTTGGATTGAGGCCCAGTCCTCTCCCCACCGCCCTGGAACTCTGCCCCGGCCTACGCTGCCTGCCGTCACCCCCTGGCCCTGGAACTCTGCCCCGGCCTGCCTCTGCTGCTCACCACCGCCTCTGACATTTGTGAACATACCCCACTTTAACTTGATTTTAAATGTTTCACTTTCAAATGTTTCACTTTCAGTAGCAGAAATGGCATTCTTTGACATTTGGGCCTTTTTATTTTCACTGCTGCTTGGTCACCAAATGGATCTCCTTGGATTGAGGCCTAGTCCTCTCCCCACCGCCCTGGAACTCTGCCCCGGCCTACGCTGCCTGCCGTCACCCCCTGGCCCTGGAACTCTGCCCCGGCCTGCCTCTGCTGCTCACCACCGCCTCTGACATTTGTGAACATACCCCACTTTAACTTGATTTTAAATGTTTCACTTTCAAATGTTTCACTTTCAGTAGCAGAAATGGCATTCTTTGACATTTGGGCCTTTTTATTTTCACTGCTGCTTGGTCACCAAATGGATCTCCTTGGATTGAGGCCTAGTCCTCTCCCCACCGCCCTGGAACTCTGCCCCGGCCTACGCTGCCTGCCGTCACACCCCTGGCCCTGGAACTCTGCCCCGGCCTGCCTCTGCTGCTCACCACCGCCTCTGACATTTGTGAACATACCCCACTGTAACTTGATTTTAAATGTTTCACTTTCAGTAGCAGAAATGTCATTCTTTGGCATTTGGGCCTTTTTATTGTCACTGCTGTTTAGTCACCAAATGGATCTCCTTGGATTGAGGCCCAGTCCTCTCCCCACCGCCCTGGAACTCTGCCCCGGCCTACGCTGCCTGCCGTCACCCCCTGGCCCTGGAACTCTGCCCCGGCCTGCCTCTGCTGCTCACCACCGCCTCTGACATTTGTGAACATACCCCACTTTAACTTGATTTTAAATGTTTCACTTTCAAATGTTTCACTTTCAGTAGCAGAAATGGCATTCTTTGACATTTGGGCCTTTTTATTTTCACTGCTGCTTGGTCACCAAATGGATCTCCTTGGATTGAGGCCTAGTCCTCTCCCCACCGCCCTGGAACTCTGCCCCGGCCTACGCTGCCTGCCGTCACCCCCTGGCCCTGGAACTCTGCCCCGGCCTGCCTCTGCTGCTCACCACCGCCTCTGACATTTGTGAACATACCCCACTTTAACTTGATTTTAAATGTTTCACTTTCAAATGTTTCACTTTCAGTAGCAGAAATGGCATTCTTTGACATTTGGGCCTTTTTATTTTCACTGCTGCTTGGTCACCAAATGGATCTCCTTGGATTGAGGCCTAGTCCTCTCCCCACCGCCCTGGAACTCTGCCCCGGCCTACGCTACCTGCCGTCACACCCCTGGCCCTGGAACTCTGCCCCGGCCTGCCTCTGCTGCTCACCACCGCCTCTGACATTTGTGAACATACCCCACTGTAACTTGATTTTAAATGTTTCACTTTCAGTAGCAGAAATGTCATTCTTTGGCATTTGGGCCTTTTTATTGTCACTGCTGTTTAGTCACCAAATGGATCTCCTTGGATTGAGGCCCAGTCCTCTCCCCACCGCCCTGGAACTCTGCCCCGGCCTACGCTGCCTGCCGTCACCCCCTGGCCCTGGAACTCTGCCCCGGCCTGCCTCTGCTGCTCACCACCGCCTCTGACATTTGTGAACATACCCCACTTTAACTTGATTTTAAATGTTTCACTTTCAAATGTTTCACTTTCAGTAGCAGAAATGGCATTCTTTGACATTTGGGCCTTTTTATTTTCACTGCTGCTTGGTCACCAAATGGATCTCCTTGGATTGAGGCCTAGTCCTCTCCCCACCGCCCTGGAACTCTGCCCCGGCCTACGCTGCCTGCCGTCACACCCCTGGCCCTGGAACTCTGCCCCGGCCTGCCTCTGCTGCTCACCACCGCCTCTGACATTTGTGAACATACCCCACTGTAACTTGATTTTAAATGTTTCACTTTCAGTAGCAGAAATGTCATTCTTTGGCATTTGGGCCTTTTTATTGTCACTGCTGTTTAGTCACCAAATGGATCTCCTTGGATTGAGGCCCAGTCCTCTCCCCACCGCCCTGGAACTCTGCCCCGGCCTACGCTGCCTGCCGTCACCCCCTGGCCCTGGAACTCTGCCCCGGCCTGCCTCTGCTGCTCACCACCGCCTCTGACATTTTTGAACATACCCCACTTTAACTTGATTTTAAATGTTTCACTTTCAAATGTTTCACTTTCAGTAGCAGAAGTGTCATTCTTTGACATTTGGGCCTTTTTATTTTCACTGCTGCTTGGTCACCAAATGGATCTCCTTGGATTGAGGCCTAGTCCTCTCCCCACCGCCCTGGAACTCTGCCCCGGCCTACGCTGCCTGCCGTCACACCCCTGGCCCTGGAACTCTGCCCCGGCCTGCCTCTGCTGCTCACCACCGCCTCTGACATTTGTGAACATACCCCACTGTAACTTGATTTTAAATGTTTCACTTTCAGTAGCAGAAATGTCATTCTTTGGCATTTGGGCCTTTTTATTGTCACTGCTGTTTAGTCACCAAATGGATCTCCTTGGATTGAGGCCCAGTCCTCTCCCCACCGCCCTGGAACTCTGCCCCGGCCTACGCTGCCTGCCGTCACCCCCTGGCCCTGGAACTCTGCCCCGGCCTGCCTCTGCTGCTCACCACCGCCTCTGACATTTTTGAACATACCCCACTTTAACTTGATTTTAAATGTTTCACTTTCAAATGTTTCACTTTCAGTAGCAGAAGTGTCATTCTTTGACATTTGGGCCTTTTTATTTTCACTGCTGTTTGGTCACCAAATGGATCTCCTTACCTACCAGCAATCACCCTGGAACTCTGGCTGGGCATGGGGATGCAAGTTGCTCCCGCTGACTCCCACCGGGACCTACCTGCAATCACCCTGGAACTCTGGCTGGGCATGGGGATGCAGGTTGCTCCCGCTGCCCCCCTTCCACCCCACCGGGACCTACCAGCAATCACCCTGGAACTCTGGCTGGGCATGGAGATGCGGGTTGCTCCCCCTTCCACCCCACCGGGACCTACCAGCAATCGCCCTGGAACTCTGGCTGGGCATGGGGATGCAAGTTGCTCCCGCTGCCCCCCCACCGGGACCTACCTGCAATCACCCTGGAACTCTGGCTGGGCATGGGGATGCAGGTTGCTCCCGCTGCTCCCCTTCCACCCCACCGGGACCTACCACCAATCACCCTGGAACTCTAGCTGGGCATGGGGATGCAGGTTGCTCCCGCTGCCCCCCCACCGGGTCCTTCCAGCAATCACCCTGGAACTCTGGCTGGGCATGGGGATGCATGTTGCTCCCGCTGGCCCCCAACGGGACCTACCTGCAATCACCCTGGAACTCTGGCTGGGCATGAGGATGCAGGTTGCTCCCGCTGCCCCCCCACCGGGACCTACCACCAATCACCCTGGAACTCTGGCTGGGCATGGGGATGCAGGTTGCTCCCGCTGGCCCCCCACCGGGACCTTCCTGCAATCACCCTGGAACTCTGGCTGGGCATGGGGATGCAAGTTGCTCCCGCTGCCCCCCCCCACCGGGTCCTTCCTGCAATCACCCTGGAACTCTGGCTGGGCATGGGGATGCATGTTGCTCCCGCTGGCCCCCAACGGGACCTACCTGCAATCACTCTGGAACTCTGGCTGGGCATAGGGACACAGGTTGGTCCCGCTGCCCCCCTCCTTCCACCCCACCGGGACATACCTGCAATCACCCTGGAACTCTGGCTGGGCATGAGGATGCAGGTTGCTCCCGCTGCCCCCCACCGGGACCTACCACCAATCACCCTGGAACTCTGGCTGGGCATGGGGATGCAGGTTGCTCCCGCTGCCCCCCCACCGGGACCTACCACCAATCACCCTGGAACTCTGGCTGGGCATGGGGATGTAGGTTTCTCCCGCTGCCCCCCCACCGGTACCTACCACCAATCACCCTGGAACTCTGGCTGGGCATGGGGATGCAGGTTGCTCCCGCTGCCCCCCCACCGGGACCTACCACCAATCACCCTGGAACTCTGGCTGGGCATGGGGATGCATGTTGCTCCCGCTGGCCCCCAACGGGACCTACCTGCAATCACCCTGGAACTCTGGCTGGGCATGAGGATGCAGGTTGCTCCCGCTGCCCCCCCACCGGGTCCTTCCAGCAATCACCCTGGAACTCTGGCTGGGCATGAGGATGCAGGTTGCTCCCGCTGCCCCCCCACCGGGACCTACCACCAATCACCCTGGAACTCTAGCTGGGCATGGGGATGCAGGTTGCTCCCGCTGCCCCCCCACCGGGTCCTTCCAGCAATCACCCTGGAACTCTGGCTGGGCATGGGGATGCATGTTGCTCCCGCTGGCCCCCAACGGGACCTACCTGCAATCACCCTGGAACTCTGGCTGGGCATGAGGATGCAGGTTGCTCCCGCTGCCCCCCCACCGGGACCTACCACCAATCACCCTGGAACTCTGGCTGGGCATGGGGATGCAGGTTGCTCCCGCTGCCCCCCCCACCGGGACCTACCACCAATCACCCTGGAACTCTAGCTGGGCATGGGGATGCAGGTTGCTCCCGCTGCCCCCCCACCGGGTCCTTCCAGCAATCACCCTGGAACTCTGGCTGGGCATGGGGATGTAGG
The DNA here is from genome assembly GCF_050947455.1 of Rhinoderma darwinii. Classification (NCBI taxonomy): domain Eukaryota; kingdom Metazoa; phylum Chordata; class Amphibia; order Anura; family Rhinodermatidae; genus Rhinoderma; species Rhinoderma darwinii. The sequence continues at coordinate 613,182,203 of NC_134687.1, forward strand.
TTTCTCCCGCTGCCCCCCACCGGGACCTACCACCAATCACCCTGGAACTCTGGCTGGGCATGGGGATGTAGGTTTCTCCCGCTGCCCCCCCCCCCCGGTACCTACCACCAATCACCCTGGAACTCTGGCTGGGCATGAGGATGCATGTTGCTCCCGCTGCCCCCCCCACCGGGACCTACCACCAATCACCCTGGAACTCTGGCTGGGCATGGGGATGTAGGTTTCTCCCGCTGCCCCCCCCCACCGGTACCTACCACCAATCACCCTGGAACTCTGGCTGGGCATGAGGATGCAGGTTGCTCCCGCTGCCCCCCCACCGGGACCTACCACCAATCACCCTGGAACTCTAGCTGGGCATGGGGATGCAGGTTGCTCCCGCTGCCCCCCCACCGGGTCCTTCCAGCAATCACCCTGGAACTCTGGCTGGGCATGGGGATGTAGGTTTCTCCCGCTGCCCCCCACCGGGACCTACCACCAATCACCCTGGAACTCTGGCTGGGCATGGGGATGTAGGTTTCTCCCGCTGCCCCCCCACCGGTACCTACCACCAATCACCCTGGAACTCTGGCTGGGCATGAGGATGCATGTTGCTCCCGCTGGCCCCCAACGGGACCTACCTGCAATCACCCTGGAACTCTGGCTGGGCATGGGGATGCAGGTTGCTCCCGCTGCCCCCCCCACCGGGACCTACCACCAATCACCCTGGAACTCTAGCTGGGCATGGGGATGCAGGTTGCTCCCGCTGCCCCCCCACCGGGACCTACCACCAATCACCCTGGAACTCTGGCTGGGCATGGGGATGTAGGTTTCTCCCGCTGCCCCCCCACCGGTACCTACCACCAATCACCCTGGAACTCTGGCTGGGCATGGGGATGCAGGTTGCTCCCGCTGCCCCCCCACCGGGACCTACCACCAATCACCCTGGAACTCTGGCTGGGCATGGGGATGCAGGTTGCTCCCGCTGCCCCCCCACCGGGACCTACCACCAATCACCCTGGAACTCTAGCTGGGCATGGGGATGCAGGTTGCTCCCGCTGCCCCCACCGGGTCCTTCCAGCAATCACCCTGGAACTCTGGCTGGGCATGGGGATGTAGGTTTCTCCCGCTGCCCCCCCACCGGGACCTACCACCAATCACCCTGGAACTCTGGCTGGGCATGGGGATGTAGGTTTCTCCCGCTGCCCCCCCCACCGGTACCTACCACCAATCACCCTGGAACTCTGGCTGGGCATGGGGATGTAGGTTTCTCCCGCTGCCCCCCCCACCGGTACCTACCACCAATCACCCTGGAACTCTGGCTGGGCATGGGGATGTAGGTTTCTCCCGCTGCCCCCCCCACCGGTACCTACCACCAATCACCCTGGAACTCTGGCTGGGCATGAGGATGCATGTTGCTCCCGCTGGCCCCCAACGGGACCTACCTGCAATCACCCTGGAACTCTGGCTGGGCATGGGGATGCAGGTTGCTCCCGCTGCCCCCCCCACCGGGACCTACCACCAATCACCCTGGAACTCTGGCTGGGCATGGGGATGCAGGTTGCTCCCGCTGCCCCCCCACCGGGACCTACCACCAATCACCCTGGAACTCTGGCTGGGCATGGGGATGTAGGTTTCTCCCGCTGCCCCCCCACCGGTACCTACCACCAATCACCCTGGAACTCTGGCTGGGCATGGGGATGCAGGTTGCTCCCGCTGCCCCCCCACCGGGACCTACCACCAATCACCCTGGAACTCTGGCTGGGCATGGGGATGCAGGTTGCTCCCGCTGCCCCCCCACCGGGACCTACCACCAATCACCCTGGA